>NW_027184085.1:45729781-46053645 GCF_041296385.1 Aphelocoma coerulescens
ACACCACACCCTTGTAAAAAGTCTGTGTTCAGATCTCTTGTAGCCCCCTCCAGGCATTGGAACATACCCTAAGATTCCCTGGAGTCTTCTCTTTTCCAGACTGGACATTCCCACCTATCTCATCCTGTCTCCACAGCAGAGGTGCTCCAGCCCTCTGATCATCTCTGTGGACCTCCAATGGACTCGCTCCAATAGGTCCATGTCCTTCCTTTGTTGGGATCTCAGGAGAGCTGGACACAGCACTCTGGGTAGGATCACACATGAACAGAATAGAGAGCCAGATTAATTTCCCTCGCCCTGCTGGTCACTTCTTTGGATGTGGCCCAGGATGCAGCTGGCTCTCTGTGCTGCAAGTGCACATCACCAGGTCATGTCAAGCTCCTTGTCCAACAACACTCCCAAGTACTTCTCCTCAGGACTGCTTTCTATTCATTCCCCACCCAGACTGATTTTGTACTTGGGATTGCCCCAACCCAGGTGCAGGACCTTGAACTTCCTTGAACTTCATGAAGTTTCCACAGACCCACCTGCCAAGCGTGCCAAGGTCTCTCAGTGTGACATCCCTTCCCTCCAGCATGTTGACTGCCCCACACAACTTGGTATCAGTGGCAAACTTGCCCTCAATCCCCCTGTCCATGGGACAAAAAAGATGTTGAACAGCGCCAGTCCCAGTACTGAGCCCTGAGGATACCACTGGTCACTGGTCTCCACTTGGACATTGAGCCATTGACCACAGCCCTTTGAGTATGACATCCAGCCAATTCCTTATCCACCAAATACTCTGTCTGGGAAATACACATCTCTCCAGTTCAGAGACAAGGATGTTGTGTGGGACCACGTCAAATGCCTTGCACAAGTCCAGATAATGTCAGTCACTCTTCCCTCATCCATCAGCTTTTTTACACTGCCATAAGAGGCCATCACACTGCCTTTGAAAACATTTTACTGTATTAGAGAATATTACATTAATATTTGGTTATTTTAATGATACCTTTTGTGCAGAATGAATTGTCTCCATTCAAATAATTTTTGTTTCCTTTTATTTCATTCCTTTCCCTTATGAAATATGACGATCCAGCTGTATTACTTTGGTATTCTGTAGCCCTGACTCCTGAATGGTTTATCATTCTAGAGAAAAAATGTAGATTTTTTTCTTAGATTTTACCCAAGGATTTCAAAGAAATGTGACATCCAGGAGAATATCAGCTATGCTAATCTGGTTTTCCATTAATTGCCAGTCCCTTAAAAAGCTACTGATGACAGAAAAAATGTGTGGAAAAGTAAAACCACAAGGTAACATAGAATTAGATTCTCAGAAATAGATGTATCAGCCCTTGAAGACAAACTCTGCAAAACATCTCCATGGTCATTCAGCACAGACCATATAAAGATTTCTTTTTTCTTCTTCTTCTAGCAGTTGTCATGAAAAAAATTGAATTCTGTTAAATTTAAGAGACACAACATTTCTTTACCCCTCTCATATTCACTTCTTTATTAACCTCTACTTCTTGTTTACTGTATCACAGATACTTGCTTTGAGATAAAAGTCAGAGCACATAATAACACCTGACATCATTTTTTTTGTTCCCTTGAGAATGTTTCCACTTTTAATTTGATAAGCCAAATGAAAATGCTTTTGGTGTCTTTGAGAGAGTCTCTTTGCATGCACATGTGTAATTAAACAGTGCTGATACAAGTTAGTTTTAGAAGATTTGCATGTCTAGTAAGTTTTATTTATCTCTTACTAAGAAACTAGTGTTTCCATATAGAATTCAAAACCCTTTCAATCATTATCTTAAATTAAGACAAAAATAGTTAATGTATATTGATGATCCCACTAAAGATCATAATTTGAAGTTGCAAGTGAAGAAAGTGAAAACAAGTGTTTGTTTTGCACATGCATCGACTCTGTTTATATATGGAATTGGGCACATATACAAGTAGATGACCCAAATTAGTTGTTTGTTCACATGGGTCATGAGGCAAATAAAGGCTATAAAGCATAAATATGCAGCTGCACCAATGACCATGTTAAAATCAGGTATGCAGTTCCTTATATATGATGTCAAATATTCAACATTTACATAATTTTTACTGCTTGACATAGATATTTTATAGTACTACCACTATTGGTTTATACTTTGACAACTGAGAAGAACTGATTATGATATGAAGGCACTTCCACTTTTGTGTACATGACAATAACAAAAATCTCCTAGATCAATCAGAATACTCATAATATTTATAAATATAAAATAATATTTATTTGTGCATTTTTACATTCAGTAGAAATCTGTCAATACCGCATCTGAAACTGCCCCAGAGTTTGTAAAGTCTTAAAGATTTTTTTTGCTGGCATGTTGAAACATGACAGATAGACAGAATTGTGTATTTCAAGAAAGGATGAAAAATTTTCAGTAATCTGACAATCTGAGTAGAATAATTTATTCAGTCCCAGGTATTATATTTGTACTCTGTGAATGTGAATAGTTGTGTTTTTCTTGTCTCTTTTATGTGATACAGAGAAGCAATGATCTTCAGCTAGGATCAAGCTTAGTCAATGCATCCAAGCAATATGCTAGAATTCAGTTCTAGTCTTTACAGGTATTTTTATAGAAAACTGTTACTTTCTATGGTGAATTATATAGCTGATGTCCCTCCTTTCCAAGATGCAAAACTTTCTGATCAGCAGGCAGAGTTGCAGGGAGGCATTCTTGACCCAAGCTTGGCATTACTTAGTAATATTCTATCATGAATCTTGCTTGTAGATTATTAGAGCATTACTTTATAAAATATTACCTGAAAATACATAAACTGGCTTAATTGTTTTATTTAGTTCCTTTTTCACATCAGAGAGCAGGAGAGCAATAAATAAACTCCCTCCCTTTCAGGTGATTCATTTGGCTCACTTTAGCTGTGGAATTTAATTTTCAGTGCTCAAACTTGAAACAGATCTTGGATTTCTAAATCTTTTATGTTATCTGTGTGTTGTCTGCAGAACAGTTGGGGGATGTGTGTGACAGAATGTGAAACTTCATATTTTCCTCCATAGTCAAGACAGAGTATGCCAGAATAACATCTGGGTTGTTAAATGGGAACAAACCCCCCAGTTTCAGGGTTCATTCTGAAACCATCTGTTCTAGAAAAACCAAAAGAGTATGTGGCACATATGAAACTGCTCCAATGGTTTTACAGACCAGCATTGCAGATCAGAGTAAACCTGATGTGAAAATCAGGGAAAAAATTAACAGATCTTCAGGCTGTATAGATACAAAGAGTTTATTATATACTACATGTCGTTTTCAGTCCTTAGAGGTCCTGCTGGATTTAGCACAATTAAAAAGTTTACGTATTCCTACAAGGTTCAGGAATTCTTTGAATCCTGATACCTGTGCATTCATTTGATTAGTCCATTCCTTGACTGAGACGGACGATACCCTTAAAGCATCAGAGCCCCACAAAACAATGACATGGTATGTAAGAGCAGATCAAGATATATAAGCTATATATATAAGCTATACATATATATATATATATATATATGTATAGATGTATCTATATAGATGATATAGATATAGATATAGATATAGATATAGATATAGATATAGATATAGATATAGATATAGATAGATACATAGGTATATAGATATATATATATAAGCAGTCTTCTGTCAGGCTTTTGGCTCAGGAGTCAGGCTTTGGAAAACTATAGTTTTTTATTTTCTGTTTGGTTTCTTTTGTGTAACTGGTATCACAAGTCACTTGTCATTCAAATAGCTGCCTTGCATGCAGCTATTACTTTTACATTGTTCCATCAAGAGAAAATATGGTTATCTTTTCCAAGTGTGAAAACTGAGTGAGGAAATATTCTATATTAAAATCTTCTTACTTAAATCGTAATGCTTGGAATTATATTACATGTGAAAGTTAAACTTTTAAAAAGATTTTTTTTAAATGCTTCTTATGGTAGCTTGAGACTAGCAAAAGCTGGTTGTGATCTGTCACTACCTATGAAAATGTTTGCCATCCATGTGCAGTTGCAAGTGTCTTCCCACAGATGTTTTCTTATCGTGAATTATGTATATCTTCAGATACTCTAAGGAAAATCCTTGGTTTATTTTGATAACATACTGTATGTATAGGCTGTCATTCAATTTTTCCTACTTCATTCACAAGAAAGTATTTTAATATGGATGTCATAATCTGCATGTATGTGTTTCTGCAACAAGAGTGTACCTTTCTCATGTGCATGGCAATTGGCAAGTCTTTAAAGAACACATTGAAACCTTCTTCTGAATGCAGATGCAGAATTCCTTAGAATGCAAAGAAGCACCAATTTAATATTTCAGGTTTGTAGGTTTTTCTTAAATACAATTCTAAAATAGTTTTGTTAAATGAATTACTCTTTGTAGATTAAAGGGCAAATTTGATTTAACAATCACAGTTTGTTAAGCAGAAATAATAAGGAGAAATGGCTGTACTATTTGTTAGATCTGGCTTCTCTTGCATAACAGAGGATCCTTGGATGTTCTCTTCAGCCCATTTCCTATCAACTCAGGTTTTAATAAATAACTTCTTAATATTTATACATTTTATGTTCTATGCTAGCATATATGTATACAATGGCTTTGCACAAACCAATCACTTTTCATGGGATAGTGGTTTTATACTTTCTGATTTCACAAAGGAACACTTTGAAGGAATATTAAGAAGCTGTTCATATCCAAGTTCTCAATATTATATTTGTTAAATCTTATTCATTTTTCCTACGGGGACCCTAGTAATCCTCTAAAATCTTCTTAAGCAGGACATTTATAGCAGCTGAATCAAAGTAATATTATATGCTTAGAAACACACAGGATAACAATTTTGAGACCTTAAATATAAACTAATGGATACACAAACAAAAAGGAAAAAATAATAGTTAATGCTTAAGGCTTTTGGGTAGAATTGCAGTGATTTTGTACAATTCTTGATTGTACCACAGATCCCCTGGGTAGGTAATTTCATCTCATCTCTTTTTATCTTTGCTTCTGCTTGTCATAGGAGATTATAAGATACACTTTCTTCCTATACCTGTTGTATTTAATGATGACCACTTTTGAATTTAGAAACATTGTTACCCTGTCTCATTCTGAGTAACCAGACCTGTAAATTATATTTCTGCCATTTATCTGACAGTGCCTACAAGATTGTTAATTATTTAAATATCTATTCTAAATCCATTAGGCAACAAAATACATACCAGTCCTTTTGTGAAGATGGTATCATCTTCAGCTTTTAGAAGCAGTTTTTGAACCAAATCAATTTACTGGTCTCATAGGTCTCTATTTGGGGAAAAAAGCTCCAGTGTGTGTCCAAAAATTAAAATTAGTTACACAAACTAGGTTTCTATAGCAATAAGGTGAATTATTAGCAAAATAAAGGAGAACTCTTCTCATAGAAAATAGAGAATATAAATAACACAATATTTAATAAACTTTGTTCCTCTGGGCTTGCAGCAAGGATTTAATAACATCTAGTACTAAGATAGTGAAGTAAAATCATTATCATTTTAACTCATTTCCTCATGTTTAAGGTCTCATTTAGTAATATGTAAGGAGTTTAATGGTCAAATTAGAAACATACTGAGAAGAATAAGCTCTTTTATGTAGAAATCAGTGAAAATTGTCTTTAGAATGATCAGCTTGAAGTATTAATAAACACTTTAACCTGATTTTAAGCATCTATTTTGAATTTAAATATTATTCATAGTCTGCAATTCAATGGAATAGACATGGTACAGAATTAAAAAAATATACAGTATATTTCTGGGAATTAAATTTAGGAAATGCATTTTTCCAGTGTAATTATTCTTTTACTAAATAGCTGAGAGTAACTAGAAAGCTGGTGCAGAATACCAGAACTAAACTTTGGAGTGAGCCATGTAAATAGGATCATAATCCCAAATATTCCATGGAAGTGTTTCCTATGAACAAAGAAAAAAGAAGAAAAGGCAGGATGAGGCTTCTGCAAAATTCTCTGAAGGATGCCTATTTTTTCTTTTTTCTCTTCTCTGTACAGCATAAAGAGATAAATACCCTAATTATAATAATCCTTGAGTTGCAGCCATGAACAAAAGCATATGGATCAGGAAAAAACAGAGATGAAATTGTTCAAGCACTTGTTAGAACCATCTTGTCTAAACTTCCTGGTATGACAGGTTCACTTCTGTCCTTCTTGGTGCTGCTGTTCTATATTGTGAAGATTATTGGTTAAAAAGAATGAAAATTGGTTTTCTCTTTAATAAGCTTGCCTCTAACAAAAGTGGATTTGTGGCAATCCTGAGCTTACCTAATGAAATACTAAATATACATATAGCATTAAAAGCCAAAGCTTCTAATACTCATGATTTTTTTTTTTTTTTTTTTTACTTTAATATTAAAAAGAGTAAAAATCCTGATCATAAATCACGGTTAATCAATGGAAGTTGTATAAAGCATCATTGAGCAATTAATTCTCATTTGTTCTTTGAACAGCTTCACAAAGACATTTTGACTAGTGAATACAAAGCACATGATATTAAGCAAAACACCTTTTTTTCCTTCTGAAGTAAAGTGTTCTTTTGCTAAGTATAGACAAGTGCTACACAGCATAAGCATTTGGGATTTATAACTCAAGTGCTTAAAGAAGTAAGACCCCTAAGCAGTAATTAGTGTTAAGACTGATGCTTAAAAACATTCTGCTGGGACAAATGACAGTGTTAGCAGCACCTTTCCAAGTGCCCCACGCTGGCCGGTGCTGCGAACAGCGGATCTGGACAGACATCAGGTCAGGAGGGTGGGTTAAAATATTGGGTGGCTCCTGCTGCCCTGCTGCCTTTGCAGGCACAGCGGGGAACACTTTGTCACCAACAGATCACAACTCAGAAAAGCAGCAGGAGAGA
Source organism: Aphelocoma coerulescens (assembly GCF_041296385.1). Classification (NCBI taxonomy): domain Eukaryota; kingdom Metazoa; phylum Chordata; class Aves; order Passeriformes; family Corvidae; genus Aphelocoma; species Aphelocoma coerulescens. The sequence goes on from NW_027184085.1 coordinate 45,736,707, forward strand.
ATCCCAGGTCGTGGTAAATTCAGCTGGTTAAGCACCTTCTTTCAGGATTTCCTCAGTTTTGCTAATCAGAAAAAAACCACAACCTCTTGCGTTTGAGAAAATGTTTAATAGAAAAATGAAGTGAGCTCAGCCGGGTTCAGCTCCTTCTCTAGCTGAGCTCTTCCCAGTTCTTCTGTTTCCAAATGTAGGGAACAGGGAAGAGGGACCAGGCTCCTGGGGTCAGAGCAAGTGCTGGACATTTTGTGGTAAAATACTGATCTCATGGCTAGATACAGACAAGCCAGTGGAACTATTCTCACCAAGTTCAGTGAGACTGGATGCCGACAAACACCAACCCTCTTCAATACTTCGATATAAATCAAGGCAGGCAAATCTTTTCACTGGCACCTCTGTTATGGGCGATCATATAACCAGTTGTGAGATTTGTTCATTTTAGGTGACATGAGTGTTAAAACGTCCTTTCAGAAAATAAATTATGGTAAGATGTAAGGAATGTGTAATTTAAGCAGTTCACCAGAAACACGGTATTTTCCCTAGTGGAACAAAAGTTGCATACTGTTGCTATGATACCTCATGAGGAAAATTTATTTGATTTGTAGAGATGATTTTTCTAATCACTTAAGACTTCCAAATCCATTTAGAAATACTGCTTTATGTTTCCAAATAGGAATTGCAGTTAATAATGTGCACTTGATACTTAAGCAAGATCAATACACTCTCATGCCATGTTTTTCTCAAAAACACTTGCCCCTGTTTGCCTATAGAATGCTATTATTGGTTTGACCATCATTCTCAAGGCATTTAATTTGTTTCTGTTTTGTAGTAAGTTTGAAAGGATGTAATCTAAACAGTTAATTGTTTTCTGCTTAGAACATGATGAAAAGCATTGTGAATAATAATTTTTAAATTGGATTATTCCCAGCTACCCTTAATCACACAGTTAATAATTTTCATTAAATCCTTATGTTAGAAATGTTTACTACATTATAGTGAAAATCTTAATTGCCCTGAAGTGTATTATGGTTTTTTTCTTTAAGAGATGTTTCTGAATATTTAGGACATCTCTCATGGTGGCTCTGAAATAGCTGAAAAGCAAAACAGAAAGTGGAAGTTACTTCTGTATTATCCTGCTATTACACAAATCTTTCTGCTGATTATAATAACTTGAAGTCATTGTCTCAGCAACTTATATGTCCACCATACATCAAGAGTTCTTTCAGCCAGTCCATATAACAAGTGCTGGAAGAGTTCAGTCTTTTGTTTTCATATTACATAAGTACTTTAACTTCTACTTTGCAGTGAATCACCAAATGCTCCAAGTTAATTTTAGAAAGGTGAGCAAGCATGGGGTCCGTAAGTTGCTGCTGAAAACACAAGATGAGTGTTTCTGTACAAAACTATAAATGAGTCCCAGTGTATTTTATGGAGGTCAAAGTACTTGAACCATTAGTTTATGTCTGTGGAAAGCAAAGGTTCTGAAGATGACTTAAAACAGTAACAATTTGCATTTAGATGCTGAGGTATGAATGTAGACACCTGACTCAAAGCTCTCAATCACCCTTCAGATGCCCTTGAGAAAGGAGAGCAAGGATCCACATTTCACTCAAAATATGACTGTGCTTTGGTATCTAGACCTCCTCGATCTCCATGCTGCTTCAGCAAACCTGCTTGTAAGCAACAAAACCATGAGTATTTCATTACATCCACGGTATTGGTAGGAATTGTAGAGAAGTTGGCTGTAAGTGTTTCTTAGAATAGATCAGGAATAAATTAACTGGTACTGAGAGCTTAAGCATTCCTTCAGCCAGTAAGTAACTTGGCACTTGTAGCCTTTTTATTTGTAGCGGGTTCGTAACCGGGCAGAAACACCAATTTAGTGTAGTGGTTTGGTCTAAAATACTCATTACTGTTTACCTTCTGTGAGATAAGAATTAGGAGAAACGCAAAGCAGGCACCAAACTTGAAAGAATATAAAGAAGTTTATTAACAGACCTAAAAGAAGAAAAAAAAAATCATACCACACCTTCAGAACTCTTCTCCTCCCCCCACCTTTCTCCCTTCTCCCACTGACAGTGTAGAAAGACAACCCTTGAAATGTTCAGTCTGTTTACCACTTCCTTAATAACCTTGTTCAGTCCATTTAGGAAGAGAAGTCTCTCTTGCCCATGCTATGAAAACATTATCACAATGAGCCAGCAGCCCGGGTTGGTTCTCTGCTCGCATGTGAGTCCCTTTCCCCAACTTGCAGCTTTTCCCACAACTGCTTTCGAGGGTCCACTCTTGAAGTTTTTTGGGGTACAATTTTAAGGTTGAGCCGTTCAGAAACAAAAGTTCTCTTCACCCATCTCTGGGAGCATTTAATCTCTAAGAACAGAGGCCCTTCTCCTTCCCTGGGAGCAAAGGGTCTTCCTCATCTTCATCTCTAGAACTATCTCTAGGACAACTGAGGTTTTCTCCTCTTCCACTTGGAGCAAAAGTCCTCATCGCTTCCATCTCTCCCTGTTCAAACTTCTCATCAAATTACAGCTGCGTCAGCATCTGCCTATCTCAGCGCAGGTTCTTTTGCTCACAAGTTGAACCCCCCATGCCTTCATGAAATTACAACAGGATACTCTGATACATCATAGCTTTACAACAGAATTTCAGCTTTAAGCATCTCCTCTCTCTCTTCCCTCAGGTTTTCAGCTCTTCACAGCAATAAAAGGGTTAATCTCACCTCGGCCTTGCAGCTGGAATGTTGCTTATTGCTGTTGGTCACATGATCTTTTGCCGGACAGTGGTGCTGCTTTTGCTGAAATCCTGGCCGCACTGGGGGGGGGGGGGGGAGCCAGGCCGCTCTGGCTGCCCACGGCAGGGTTGTAGGGGGAGTTCCGTGGGTGGAACAGGGCCCATCGGCTCCAGGATGGCCATGGCGTGGCCCGGCCCGGCCTGGCCTGAGCAGGGCCTGGGCCAGGCCCGCTGGCCCCCACATGGGGCCCGCAGCCACCTGTCCCAGCACTGGAAAGGAGACAGAGCTGGCCGGGGGGGGGGGGGGGGGGGGGGGGCGGTTTGTCTATTCTTAAGTGTGGATCACAGAGGAGGTCACAATTTTAAGTGGTTTAAAGAATTGTCCATATTCAAACTGGCCATCTGTCAGGTCACAGAGGAAGCTGTAAGCACCCCTTTGCAAGAACCTCACTTCTGGGACTGTTCTTGCTAACCCATGACATTATTAAAGTAAGATTAACTAATTCTGCTTTGAGTATAGGCAGCACACTTTTTGGGGATTTTTTTGGTCAGTCAGTCTGTATCAGGCAGCTCTGGATCCATCCATCCCCATTAGAGCTTCATGATGGGTCACTATGGCAGAGTCTTCCTGAGTTTCCGTGCTAAGTACAAACAGCAGCGCATAAGTTCTGCACTGCAGTCAGAAACGAATATATGTATTGTACTTCTGTGTATGTTATGGAGAGAATAATTCCCTGACCAGATGAAAAAAAGATAAAATTACATCTACCACTAGTATTCACTAGCCTTACTTCTGAGACTATTTCATAAACTTGGAGAACATCTAGAAATGATTGCTGAATGGAAAAACAGATTTAACTGCAGATCATCACTTTTGAAATCTGTATAATTTCTTCCCGGATTTTCATATCAGGAAGCTTTCACCTTTACTCCTGGTAAGCTTTGCATATACTTGGTGGTATTGGTGTTAAGCTTGGTTATGAATAAACTCTGACAGACTAGGGTGCTTGTCCCTGTTTTTGTGGGTGCAGTGTTTCATGAGCACAGTGAACCACTGCTAAATGTTCAGTAGATGTGCCCTGTGCTTAAAATGTTCACTGTGCAATGGATAAGTACTCCCGTGTCAGGTATCTGCCATAATCTTATATCCAGGCTCAAGATAACACTGGGCTCTGGCTGGGATTTCCTCCTGAGGCAGAGGAAAACATTAGGAGCACACCAGGGATTCTTACTGTAAGGATGTGAGTATGTTGCACTTCTGGGAAGGGGCAATAAAATATTTGCCTTCTGTCCATTAAAAGTGATGAACACTATGGAAAAACTCTGCCTGTGTTGAAGACTAAACCCTGAATGGCTGCTTCTGCCTCTGGACAAATTCCCTGTTTCCTTTGTAACATTTTTCTGTTAGGGAATTCCATGGCAGACAGACTTCAGCTGTGCCACCTGGAAAACCCTATCTCAGTGAAGAACTACACAGCCTGTTGGAGAGCAAAACTAATTGTCATCTTGCTTAGAAGACGCTACTAGAATGTGGTAGAAAATGTGGTCACTGAGCTACAAAAAGCTGGAATGATTTTCTGATGGTTGGTCAATGAGATAAAACCCAGGCTTTTTTGATGTGTCCATGGGAATGACAAAAGCCACTATATAGTATTTTTACATCAAAATCTGTCTAAAATGACACAGTTATTGCTATCTAACCATGAACAGTGCCTCTGTTTCCATCTTTTAACAGCCATGGAAGAAGAGCATGGACACATGTATAGCTGAATTTTGCCTTATCCAGTTTTGGAGGATCAGTTGGTCTTTATGTCAGACATGCATCCCCAGGAACTGTGGATAAGATATTTCTCCTGACAAATATGTCTCTCTCTCTCTCTCTCTCTCACTACTGAATTCTGACAATTTCATAGGAATATTCAGGGCTTTGCAGATGCTTATCATCGACCCTCAGTTTTCCAAAAGCCCAAATTTTTACTTGGCCATGTTGCCCATGGTGTAAATCTGTTTTTTGCTATTGACAAACTCCCTCAAATACCAAAATATCAAAGGCTGAGACTGTTATATTTTTGCATTAAAAGCATGTTATTCTTATCCTATGGAAGCAACCATTACAAAAACACAGCTAAGAATAAGAGACAAGTGATCCAATTCTGATTTTGTGACAATGCTTTTAAATCTTATGTTCAGAACTCTAGGGAAACCCTCGAAAAAGCTAATGTTGGTTTTGTTTTGGTTTGGTTTGGTTTGGTTTGGTTTGGTTTTTTTTGAGTATGTCAGAAGAGATGGAGAATATCCATAGTAGTTTTCTAAACAATCAGGTTTCTGCTCTGTGGGCCAATGCAGCATATCCTCTGAAGTGTTTAGGAATCTTTGTACAGGATTCACCTCAGGACAGCCATTCTAGATGGTACATGCTGCACCTGACCTTTCTCAGCTTTAACTAGGAGACCTGTCCAGAGATATTAAAGAAAAGGCTGGCCCAAATTTGCTGTGTACTCCTTTCTCCAAAGGCAATTTGGAATTAAAATCTAAAATTCGCACAGCTGACTGAAAACTCTGTTAGTCAAGTCTGTTCCTGGACACCTGGTTGCAATCTGCTGCTATTCTTTAAGGCAAAGACTTCTGAGCAGTGGGGAGAATGTGCTGAAGCACAGCCCTTGTGGAACATGTGGTAGTCAGCATCTCCACAGCTTGAGCCTTACAGGTCATTGCACTGCATCAGTCTCTTACATAGTCATTCCCTTCATCTGTCTGATTTCTCTGTAGCTACTGTTTCCCATTCCACTTTTAATACCATGTCCTTAATGCCATTTTCCCAGGTGTGTGGTCTAGAATGTTTCTGGCAGCAGCATTCCAATTAAGGCTGAGGACGTCTTAAGATAATTAGAGAGAACTAAGTCTCTAGGTGTCCTCCTCATTATCACAAACACTACTTACCTTTCAAAAAAGCTCCTGCTGAGAACCTGAAACTCTGGCAGTCTTTTCTGCTGACCTTAGATCTGTTTGTGGGGAATATGCTGGGTCACTTAATCCCAAAGCATGTTCATTTTAAATTCAGCAGCAGCAGGAATTTAGTGCAGAGATTTTCTAGAGTGGTAGTATGCAGTGGGCACATCTTCAAAGAACACCCAAGAGATTTTAACAAACAGGGCTTGTCAAATGTTGTGTTTGGAGTTGAGCTAGTGCTTGAGATTATGTATTCAACACAGTCAATTTCTCCTGTTCAGAATCTTATCCACCCAATAACTAATCTAGAAACGTCTCTTTTGATACTTCCACTTCCTTCTGCTCATTATTGTATGCCTGTGCTATGTTAGAATCACATAACTTTGCAATGGGATTTTGACATTTGGTTGCACAGAACTACAAAGTTGGAAACTTTTAGAACTGGCAAAAAACTCTGTGCTTCAACTCTGACTTCCTTGTGAAGTCAAGGTATCTTAGGATTCAGAGTGCTGAGAAAATGCATTATTACTCAGGTCATATGTGGAGATGTTCACATTAACCATAAACATGTTTTATATTCTCTGTTCTTCTCAACATATAACATGAGGTCTGTTAATTCCTTAAGTGCTGTTAGCTGCAAAGCTGTAGAAAGGAATTTCCATTTAGGAAGGCATAATCAGGTCACAGAAATTGTTGGTCCTCTTAGCTGGATACTGGACTAGAAGGACCTGTCATCACCACACTACGGATAATTTAAATGTGCTTCAGATGAGCTGAACTTAGCAATGAACTTCTAAGTACAGTTTAAGTATGCAGTGTTAAAATTGGCAAATAACATTTAGTAAAATACTCAGAGTTTGCAGTGTCACGGTCAAAAAAGATCACCAAAAGTCTTTCTGTTCCCTGGTTTTTCTTTTCCATAGGGATTTTTGACAGGTTACAAAGACCCCACCAACAATTCAAAACTAAAACCAAATCAAAACAACAACAAAAACCAATGAAACAGCCAAACAAAAACCCCACAACAAAAACAAAACAACAACAACAAAAACCCCAAAACAATGCCCTAAATGGAAATACATTTGTTTGCTACAGAGCTCCAAAACATAGATGGCAGTTGTTCACGTGTCAGGATGTCTCCTTTTCTTTTCCCATGGATAAAAGGAAAAAGGGAGCCATCATCTGTATTTTGGATAGTTCTTGTGGCCTGACAGACTATAGAGATACAAAGGTTAATTATGCATCACTTTCCTATTGATTATAAAATGAAAAATGTTAGCTTATGCTTAGAAGCAATTTTTCTTAATACAATCAAACTGACAGTGCTACCCAATTAAAAATGAATTCTTAACTACTAATCATATGCCTTCTCAATAGATCAGAAAAAGTAGTGAAAGTTTTTCATCAGAATTATTTCTAACTAAAATGAAATTTCAGAACAATATTGTTGCATCTATTTTTAGAGATGTCTGTGGCTTTGACCTTATCTCTTCTTTCATGAACTTCAATATTTTTATGCTGAGTGGATTTGGGGTTTCTGGTTGGTTTTTCTTGTCTGTGACATTTTAATGATTGTTTTCACTTTTTGATGTTCTTTATAGTGTCTGTGTCCTCAGGATATTCTGTTGGTTCACAGAATGGTTTTGACTGCAAGTCCTTGGGATAATGACAACACTATGTGCTGGTTTTGGATGGGGCAGGGTGATAATTTTCTTCACAATGTCAAGTATGGTGCTGTATTCTGGGTTTCTGCTGCACACATGGTTGATAATATAGAGGAATTTGTTATTACTGAGAAGGACTTACACAGAGACAACGCCTGTTTGGCTTTTCATGCAGACAAACTGGTGAGGAAGTCAGGAGTTCATGGGAGACTGGGGAGACACCCACACTGACCGAAGGAATGGTCCTGACCATTTGACATCCTGCTCAGTGTTTCAAGCTGGGCACAGGAAGGAGGGAGGAGGGGACGTTTGGAGTGATGGCATTTGTCTTCCCAAGTCACTGTGAGGCGTGAGGGGACCCTGCTCTCCTGGAGATGCAAAACACCTGCCTGCCCTTGGGAAATGGTGAATGAGTTCTTTATTTTTCTTTGCTTGAGCATGTGGCTTTTGCATTCCCTATGCAACTGAATCGATCTCAACCTGTGAGTTTTCCAGCTTTTACCCTTCCGATTGTCTCCCCAGGGAGCCAGAATGGCTGTGCGTGGTGCTTGGTTGCTGGCTGGGGTTAAACCACAGCATGAGAAATAGAGAAAAAGTGGTTTAAAAGCGAGAGGCAGAGGAATGAAGCTTCCAAACTTTGGGGCGGTGGTGGTTTTTCTGTTTTCCTAAGCCTGCCTTCCTGCAGCCCTCCCAGCACCTGCTCTATTTGCTCTCTGCCTCACAGCTTCCAGTTTTGCTGGGACCGGCCCATTTGGGCCCACTGCTTTCCTCCCAGCAGCACCTTCTGAGTTGTCCCACACTGTGTTGGTACTTTCTTTTCTTTCGTCCTTTCTTTACATCCATAGCAGGCAGCTCTCTGTGGTGCATGGATGAGCGCAGGGAAGCTCCCAGAGGTGCACCTGAGATGGGCAAGTCTCCTTGGAGATGCCACAGCACTGCAGCAGCAGGATGATGTGGATGCAGTGGATGAACTGTTGCTTGGCTTTCCATGTTTTCATCAATCCTACCCTTTGTAGGCCTGTGTCCCACCTTGTTCAGTGGCAAACATGTGGGGAAGAAGGTCTACAAAAGTGCTTCCTGAGGTTTTGTCCCGCAGCTATCACTGAAGGAGTGATTTCCTTTGTTGCTGCAATGTTCAGCTTCTCAGTGTTCAGCTTCTCAGCGTGGGCTATAGGGGCTTGGTGTGTTTTCAGAGTTACTCCTAGATGCCTTGAGGTTACGGGCTAGGAGGGCATTTTGTGCTGCTTTGCAGGCTTTTTTTGGCGTTGGCTGTAGAGAAGGTCTGGTTCTATGCATGAATTCACAAAGCAGCCTAGAGCGGCCGCTATTGTGATGTCAGCGGCCGCATCCCGGCGTTGTCAAGGCAAAGCTGCCGTGCCGAGGCACGGAAGGCCTCAGTGTGCAGAGCAGCTCTGTGGCGTGCTCACTGCAGGCGGACCCTGCTGATCGCGGAGGGCTCTGCCAGCAGGCTGCACCCTGACGGGACTCTTGAGTCTTTTTGGTTTTCCCCAGGAGTCTTGTCCGGTGCAAACTTGAGCAGCGCTGCTCGAGCCATGGAGGGAGTGTGTGCTGCAGTTTGCACGGCATTTTCCGTGGCTTATTCTGGGTACTTTTTCACCCACCTGGCACGTAAGTAGACCTTTTTGTTCAGGGCAGCATATGGAAACCAAATTGCCGTGAAGATGCCTTTAGTGGGGTAAAGCTGCTGTCAACAGCTCCAGCTAAGAAGGGCGTGTCTGTAGCCAGCAGGGCGTGGGCAGCATTTGTAATGTAGCCTGCAGGGGTTCTGCTCCCCCCCATCCCGGCAAGGCCTGTGGCAGTGGAGTGTGCAGTCTCCTCAGTTTGCTGGCTGAAGCAAGACATCTTCCAAGATGGGAAGATGCGGAGAGCCTGGCAGGAGTCCTTGTAGAAACTGTGCGCTGCTCTCTAGGACTGAGGGGAAGCATCTTCTCCTCTGCATTCCCTCATCCCAAGGATGTGCCTGTGGAACTTGACATTTCCTGCGTGCTAAAAGAGCCGTTGGCTCTGTGCTGAAATCCCAGAACCAGCTTGGCAAAGGCCTCTGAGATAGACATTTTTAGAAGAGTTCTTGTATGCTCCTGCACGCAGGAGCTGTTCCTGTGCTGTGTCACAGTAGAACTGCCACCACGGCTGAGGGGGACTTGGGGGAAGCTTTTCTGTGGAATCATTTTCAGCAAGCTCATGGGAATTGCTGTGTGCAATCTCTTCAGAAAACTGAAGTGCAGGAAGGGGAGGAGCTGTAGCTCCTGCTGGGTGGGGTGGGGCAGAAGCATTGACTACTACAGAACCACTTGGGCTTTCTTAGTCTCAAGTTTCTGTGGCTTGAGTGGCCAAAGAGGACAACAGGTAGACACAAGGCAGCATTTTGTGCTGTTATCTTGCTTGCTGTGTGGCACACGGATTGCTGCTGGAGGGATGTAGTGAAAGCAAAATGCTCTGCCCTTGGGTTGACTTCTTGGTGGGCTTGCCCAGTGCAGGCAGTTTTCTTACAGCATCTGGTTCTTCTTCCCTTGTGTGTTGCAGGTCACATTGCCCATGCCTGGAGAGAATCCGGTCTGTGGGTGAGTGGGAAAGGAGCCTTTGGCGTTGGTAGCATTTGACGACTTGGAGCAAGCTGTGAGCTGGGCCTGTTGCAGTCCAGTGCCAGCCTGGTCAGATGAACGAAAGTACAGTCCAGGCTCTGTGCAACAGCAGCAGCAGCAGCAGCAGCAGCAGCAGCAGCAGCAGCTGCAGGGGATCCCTGCCTGTTTTGTCTCCATGTTCCATTTCAGAGCTTTTGATCAGATGAAAGTGGGGTTGCTTGGTGCTTTGAGCCATGATGGAATTTCTCCTGTACAAGAGAGTGCGGTCGCATCTACTTGGCCCATTTTACTTGAGTTTGAACAACTGAGGATCCCATTTCTCTGCAGATGATTTCTCCTTAGTGCATCTGGGTCTAGAGCAGAGTATAAAGAAGGTTGCTTGTCCCTCATGCTGCTGTCTGTCTGCAGAGCACAAAACAAACCTCGGAGCGTCCTCTGGCTGTGTGTCTTCCTGAAGACGAGGCCAAAGGGGAGGAAGATGCCAACCCAGCTGCATCTGCTGCCACCGCAGGGCCTGAGCATCCAGCATCAGTAAGTGGCAGCTCTGGGAAGCCCTGTGGCTGGAGCAAAGCAGAGCTGCATGTTTCTGATCAGACAGCATCTCCCATGTGTGGCTGAAGATGCTGAGGCCTGGAATCTTTTCAGCGCTTCCAGAGCGCTTCCCCCAGCCACGAGCCCTTGAAAAGGGGTGTGGAACTCGGATGTTTAGACATCAGTTTCCCACTATTCTGACAGGGGCTGTGAATTTGTCTTAGCAAGAGACAAGAGGTAGCATTAGGATGTCTTTGCCCTGGGGAACAAGGGAGGCCCTTTGTGCCCTGTGGCTGTGCAGGCTCTCTGTCAAAGATGCAGTTCAAAGCAGTGCAAAGATGCAGTTCACAGCCTCGCAGGGCATGGAGGAGTCACTGTCCCCAGGAGGGACCTGGCGCTCTCCATGGAGCAGCTGTCAGTAGCTAAAGGAACAGCTGAGATACAGCGGGGTCTGCCGCTGAATATATCTAAAGGTTCTGCCTGACAGGTTCCTCCCTGTCCCTCATGCTGCTGTCTGTCCACAGAGCACAGGGGCAGCGTCAGCACCTGCTCTGGCTGCCTCTGTACCCGAGGAAGAGGCTAAAGAGGAGGAGGGTGCCAAGGAACCTGCCCCTGCGGTCAGCCCACGGCCTGAGCAGCTCACATCAGTAAGTGCCTGCTTTGGTTAGCAGTGTCTTTGGTGTCATTTAGTCCCTCGTGTAAAAGCAGCCTTTGGATTTTGCGCCTTGAGTTGGAGAAGTGGGCAGCAAAAGCCGAGAGGTGAAGAGCCCTGGATGTGGCCGGCAGCATCTTCCTAGGGGCTTGCATTTGAAATGGGATCAGAGGGGCATCTCTGCCAGGCACCCTTCTGACCCAAAGTCATTTCTTGTCCCAGAGCTCCACCTCCTCTGTCCTGGCACCTGCACGGGCTGCAGCTGCAGGCTCTGAAGAAGCCTCCAGTCCCCGAGCTGGAAACTCGAGCACGAGCAGCTCGTGCACCTGGAGCACAAGCAGCTCGTGCACCTGGAGCACAAGCAGTTCCTCTGGCAGCACTGAGGACCTGCAGGAGAAGACAGAGGAGGAGTGCCTGGCCATGCTGAGTATGTCCTGTGTATTCCTTGTCTGCTGGAGCAGTGCCTTGTGTGTGCATGTGTCAGCATGAGCTCCTCCCACCTCCTGTTCTCCTCAGCGGAGTGTCGGGTCCTGAGGCCTCCACACAGGACCTGTTGTTGTGCTTTGAGGTGGCGAGAGAGCACCTCAGAGGCTCTCCTGCCTCTGAGGGCAGCTCGGCCTGGCTTGGCTTTGCCTGAGCTGCCCTCTGTGCAGAAGGGAAGCAAGAGATTGTTTCTGGCTGAGCAGGAGGCTGTGACCCAGCGAATGAGTGGGCCTCAAGGAGCTCTCTGGGCCCAGCTCCTGGGGGGCACAGCCAAGGTCATCTTCAGAAGGTAGCCCGGTCCTAAAAGATGAGGGACCTCATTCCTAAAGCCCATGCAATGGGTTATAAGATGAGCTGCTGCTCTTGAAAGGGAGAAAGGCATTGTTTAGGCAAAGTGCTGAAAGGTGGAGATCGTGCCTCTGCTGGAAGCACTTTGCAATATTCTTCCTGTTCTGGAAAGGGCAGCTGTTGATAAAAATTGATTCCAGAACCCAAGATGCCTGCCTTTACATTTGCAAGGATTAAAGCTTTGGCTGAATGTCACAGAGTGTTTATTCCCAAGAACAGAAAGGTTTTGTTCTTCCTGCTGCCCTTAATGTTTCTAGACAACAATCACTTCTCTTGGTTACTGCTGTCTTTTCTGATCCGTGTCTCCTCTGACTGATTCTCCATGTGCTTAGTTTTTAGTTTGGACAGTCAGGCTTTGCGCAGGCAATCTGTGCTGCAGAGCTGACTGTTTTGTTGCTGTTTTGTTGCTGTGGTGGTAGTGGTGGTGGTGTTGTAGTGGTGCGGTTGTTGTTGTGGTTCGCTGAGTGACTGAGAAGAAAGGGCCTGGTGTCCCCAAGGAGAGCGGGGAGAGAGAGTGGGGCTGCCTTTCTGATCTGCTGCAGGGTGGGATCTCTGTTGTGAAGTGAGCATCTTTCCTTTGGTTTCTTTCAGGGATGCTGGTGAGCGAAGGAGATCCCGAGGCTAAATACACAGAACTGGAAACTATTGGCAAAGGGTGAGTGCAGCCACCGTTCCTTCTTCAAAGGGAGGGGCTGTGTATTTTGCTGGTGTCACATCTCCCCAGCGTGACGTCAGGCAAGCTCCAAAGCTGTTCAGACACTGCGTTGAGATGCTCCCGTCCCTCAGTACTGGTCAGCGTTTATAGCTGTGGTCCGAAGGCATGGCAAAGACACCTGGATGCTGGCAATGTCTTTTCTGCGGCAAAGAGCAGCGCCTGGCAGATCTCCTGTCCCTCAAGTGTGTGGCACCTCTTTGCCGCTTTTCTTCGCAGAAACCATTTTTACGTGTCCCAAAAGAATACAGAAGATGTGGGAATGAAAGGAGCAAAAAGTGTGCTGCCTCAAAGGTCAAGTTAGCAGCTGAGAGCTGCCAGAGAACAGCTGTCAGTAGCATTTCTTTCCAATATTTTGCTGAAAACAAGATTCAGTGCTCAGGATGACCGTCACCTAGTCTAGAAGCCAAAAGCAGAGGTGAAAGAAGCAACTCTCTTTTATAGCTGAGGTGGCAAAAGCCAAAGCTTCAGGGAAGCGCCGGTGCCGATGCACTCTAGAGGAAAAGGCATCACCTGCCTGATGGCAGAGCCCTCATGGATCCTGTGGGGATTTGGCCTTTCCTGCAAAGAATCCCCCAAGCTGTTCCCTTTTGAAAGCCAGCTCTGCTGACTGTAAATGGGATGGATTTGCAGCATTTCCTCTGGGAGCAGCCAAGTGTACAAGAACTCGCCTGAGGAGTAGAGTCCTTCCTGTGTCTGGGGCACCGAAGAGAAGCAGCTGCTGATGGCTCTGGACCCGGAATGAAGCTGTCTAGGGATGCCCTGTGTAGAGTACTTCTCCATTTGTGTGTGCAACAATGGAGTGCAACAATGGAGGCCTTCGGCTGCTCTGGCTGTGGCTGGAGACTACTTTCCTTGGCAGCTGGAGGAAGGATCTGTCTCTAGATCTTTTCCTCCAATGGCTGTTCCGTGAGTTCAGGCTTCTCAGAAGGCCTGTGTGGTGTTGCCTGAGTTTGGCAGATAGACTCCAAGGAGAGGTGTGGGAAGGCCCAGCCGGAGTGTGTGTGCCTGGAAAAATCCCACCCATGTGCACACACGGAAAGAACAAAGGGAAAAAGACCCAGACCAGAATCTGTCGTGTCCCATTTGAGATTTGCCCCAGGCCTTTTCTTCCCGCTGGACCGCAGTGTCTTGCACTTGAAGGGACTAAAGGACTTCTCCTTTCTCCGCTGCTGTTTTGTTTCTAGGGGTTTCGGCACTGTGTGTACGGCAGTGGACACTGCCACAGGAGAAGAGGTAAGCGTCAGGCAGCGCCGCAGCTTCTGCAGCTCTCGAGTGCCCTCCCCTCTGCTGTCAGCTGTGGCTGAGCTTTGGCTGGCCAGTAGAGCTTTGCTTCCAAGGGCCACTGAAGTGCCGAGCAGTGTCCGCCTGCCAAATACAGTGGGGACAGATTTTGTCCTTCTCAGCTGCCCCAAGGAATGCGAGGAGGCCAGGCGGTTTCTCTCCTAGGAGGAGACGCAGCCAGCTGGGTCTTAGTGCCAAGGTGGTGTCTTAGAGCACGGCACTGCTCTTTGGGGCCGGCAGCTCAGGATTCCTGAATTCTCGTTTCTGGCTCGTAGCAAATACATGGGAATCGTGCTGGTAGCTCCTTAGCCACCTGCAGGGCTGCCCTTGGGAACTGTGCTTCGAGAGAGAGGTCTGCAAGGGGACTCTCAAGGGCCTATGCCATGCTCAGAGCCCGGCGTGCATGGCTAGAGGATCAAGGCGTGGGCTATTCCTTTTTGCAGTCAGGCAGTAATTGCAAATGTCCGTGGTGCGAAGGAAAGTGTTTTAGTGCAGCAAAATGACAGCTCCTGAAGTGTGGAAGGGCTAGGGTTGTCTTTTTGGGAGGTAGCCTCAATGATGTTTTCATCATCACAGCATTTTTTCTGTAAAGTGAGTAGGGTTGTATTTCCTGGGGTTTAACCCTCCGGATGCTTTTAGGACGGCATTTTACCCGTCATGTCTGTAAGAGTTTGCTGTGTTGTTGTGCACTCAAGAATGCCAGCGGTTGCTGGAGTAATGATGTAACCCCCTAGAACTGCCAGTGGTTTCCCAGCAGTTTGGCTCCATTTTCACCGGCACAGAATGGCTTCCTGCTTGCAAGAGGTGTGTGAATGGAAATGCTGAAGATAAAGTAAGGCCCTGGGGGAAGGCTGTGGGCGTAGGGAGTGTTGTTAGAGCTTTGAGGTGGAGAGTTTAGAGCGTGTTTCGCCTGGGTGTACAAAGCAAAGGCTCTCTGGCTCTGTGTCCTGGGACTGGCGCCCAAGCGAGCGGCGTAAGAGGCTCTTGCAAGCTCAGCTACGAATTCCTCTGGTGTCCCGTCGCAAGGCGGTTTTGCTCCGCCCAGCTCTGTCATCCCAAAATCACTGTCTCATCGTTCCCGTTGTGGTCTCCTGCCACAGCCTTCTTTGGTTCACGGTTTTCCATGTCGTTTCAGGTGGCCATAAAGAAAATCAGTCTCCTGCGAGAGAGCAGCACCGAACTGTGCGTGAACGAAATCCAGGTCATGCGCGACAGTAAGAACGCCAACCTCGTCAACTACGTAGACAGGTGAGTGGTTCTGCTCTTCTGCCATGAAGGGTCATTGCCATCCTGCAAGCTAAAGGATCAGCCACTCCTTTGGTGGCTGGCAGAGAACAGAGCTGTTAATTCCTGTTTCTCTGCTGATCTACGGCGTCTTGGGAGGAGATTGCACTGGGGCTGCATTAATCTTTCCTGGCATACCTAGTTTGAAGTGCGCTTTCAAAGACCTGACTCGGCCCTACCTTACTGAGCCAACAGCCTCAAAGTTCCCCCCTCCCTGCACTTCATTTTCCAACAGGTTTGGGGCTTGATTTTTTCCCTCGGGTCTTAAGTGCTGACAAAGCACTGTAGATCTTATTTCCTTTGCCTGTTCCCAGTGTTTTGCATTGGTGTGGATACCAAGAAGGCTTTTAGACTGCACAGAGTTCAAGGCCTGTGGAGCCTAGTGAATGACTATTCACTTGCTCCTGCCTTCCTCCGAGAGAGACACGGAGACAAGAATCCATCAGGTCATGTAACTGTGCGCATTCATCTCCACGCTGTTGTTTCCTCCTTTCAGCTACCTGGTGGACGAGGAGCTCTGGCTAGTGATGGAATACATGGACGGAGGCTCTTTACACGATGTCATTAGGGAGACTCGTATGGCAGAAGGAGAGATAGCAGCTGTCTCTCGGGAGGTGAGGGATGGCGCTTGTGCTTCCCGTGGCTTGGGCGGGATGGTCCTTCCCAACAGGTGGTAAGGAGAGGAGTGATTTCATCTTCCCAGCTTGCTTCCTGCCTTTCTGTTACGACTGGCAGCAGCAAGAGCATCCGAAGTGCCTGCCAGCGTGCCTGCCCTTCTCCAGCTGTGTTTGTTTGTGTCTGCCTCTCTGAACACTTGCCTGGACCCGAAGTGTACTGCATTCCTTCCCTGTAAGAGCAAACGGGTTGGTGGCACAATGTCAGACAAGTGGCAAAGACAAAGAGATACTCTCGGGACTCTCACAAAGCTCAGGCTCAAAGGAGATGCTTGCACCCAAAGTGGTGTTTGCAAAAGCATCCGCTGTCGTCTGGCTGGAGAGAGCACAGCCCCTGCAGCAGCGCTCCTTCAGTGTGTGCTTGCAGGCCACTGGCCAGAGGAACAATTGCCCTTTCTGTCTCAGAAGCGAATATGCATGCCCTCACTTAAAAAGGCACTGCTGTCCTCGTGTTGGAGCAGCAAGCTCTTGCCCTTGCCAGCAGCCTGTCCTTCCATGGCTCAGCATCCCCCAGCGAGTCGGTCTTGCAGGTTTGCCACTTCCCTGCTTGTAGGATGAAATCAGATGAGGAACTCTTAGGCTCGTGTTTCTTTTCTCTCTCTCAGTGCCTGCAAGGCCTGGATTTCCTTCACTCCAAGCAAGTGATCCACCGAGACATCAAAAGCCACAACATTCTCCTGGGCTTGGACGGATCTGTCAAGTTGGGTGGGTGTTGTTGGCCAGGCTCAGCCATGGCGGGCTGCGGTGTGGGGCTGCCTTTGAGTGACTGCCAGGTCCCCAAGAGTGGTGCCCGTGGCAGTGCAGGCTGCCCTGCTGCGAGCACAGAGCACAGCTGCAACGTGCAGGGAGGTGTGGCTGGGAAGAAGGTGTCAGGAGTGGCTCTGGATTGTGCGTGTCCCTTCCCAAGCGAGGCCGTTACGGGCTAAAGCTTCAGGGGACTGAAAGCCACTGCCCGAAACTGGGGGCTTTTGCTCAGTGGCCAATTCCGTATTTCCTCGGCTGCAGGCCGGAGGAATGCCAGCATGGCCCCTTTTGCAGCCAGATTCCACACTGCCTTCTGGGACGTTGGTACAGCGGGGAGTTCTTTGGTTTGCTTTCCTAATTCGGGGCCGACTTGACCAGAGGGCTTTTTTCTCCTCAGCTGATTTTGGCCTCGCTGCTCAGCTCACCCCTGAGCAGAGCAAACGGAGATCAGCTGCCGGGACTACTCACTGGATGGCGCCAGAAATTTTCACCAGGAAGCCCTACGGCCCCAAAGTGGACATTTGGTCCTTTGGCATCGTGGGGATCGAGATGGTGGAAGGAGCGCCTCCTTACCTGATGAACACCTCTGCCATGGTACGCTGCAACTGCTCTCAGACTCTGCTGTCATTCTAACAAAGTCTGCCCCCGTTCTTCGGCCCGGGAAGCTTGCCTAACACCTGAAGACGATAGGTTCCAGGCCGCATAGTCTCTCGTGCTTCTTGTCCAGACCGTCCCCTTGGCATTTACTCACAAACAGCACCAAAAAATCCTTTTGTGATGCCTTTTGCTTGATGGAAGCTCTGCCTAAGGGAGCAGTGAGCAGTGTATAATAATAGATATTATTTTATGTAATAATCCTTGGAAACTGTAGAGTTCGACCAAAGTCCCTCTTCCAAATTGCCTGTAAGAGCTGGTGTCGTTCCTCAGAGAAGCAAAGTGTGCTTTTGCCAATGGAGTTGCTCCCAGTTTGGTCAGCCATTGACATCGGGGGCACAGCAGGAGCCTTTGCATAGTGGACTAGCTGTGGCTGTCTCTGGCTTTGGGCTCTTTTGTGTGGGGTAGGAAGGGCATGTCCAAGCCTGTGGCAGGGAGGGAAGTGCCACTGGAGAGTGGAGCTTCTCCCGTGGGGTCTGGGTGAGCGGTTTGGCATACGAAGGAGACAGGCAGAGCGCGGCGTTTCCTTCTTCTCTAGGTTCGACAGCTGATAAGCACCGGGGGCACCCCGAAGCTGCAGAACCCCAGGCAGCAGTCCGCTTGGTTGCGAGACTTCCTGCACTGCTGCCTGGAGACAGACGAGGACAGGCGCTGGTCTGCCCAGGAGCTTCTGCAGGTAAAAGGCCAAGCGGCTGCAGGGTGCGCCAGCTGCCCGCTGCCAGGGGCTTCCCATCCGCTCAATCCAAGGCGTCAGAGGGGCACCAGTCCTAGGAATCGCCAGTCTCGGGGCTTTTCAAAGAAAAACGAAGGAGAATCCTGGGTGGGGATGGGTTGGAAGGAGCCTTTCAAGGTCACCCAGACCAAGTGGTCCGCAAGGAGCAGGGACGTCGTCAAGTAGATCAGGTTGCTCAGGGCCTCATCTGAGCTGACCTCGAATGTTCCCAGGGATGGGGCTGCGAGCAGCTCTCTGGGCGACCTGTGCTGGTGTTTCAGCACTCTCGTCACAAAGAGTTTCTTCCTTAGACCTGATCTGAATCTGCCCTCTTTGTGTTGAGAGCTATTATCCCTTGTGCTAATGCGACTGTGCTTGCAAAAAAACATGTCCTCAACATGCTGTGAAGCCCCCTGGAAGTCTTGAAAGGCAGCAAGAAGGTGTGCCCAGGGCCTTCTCTTCTTGGGGCAGAACAAGCCCAGCTGTCTCAGCCTTTCCTCAGAGGAGAGGTGCTCCATGCTGAGATGGTCATTTCTGTGGCCCAGTTTTGCCCTTTGGGAACACACTCAGTGTAATGTGGTAGCAAAAGAAGTGAAGTAGAATAATAGCAGGTAGGGAGGGCTGAAAAGGTGGTGGAAGAAGCCAATGAAATCAGCTCCTGGCAATAATTTTGAGATTTGGGTGTGGGAAGGAAGGAAGGAAGCAAGCAAGAACGGAGGGAAGGGAGGGAGGGAGGGAGGGAGGGAAGGAGGGGCTTTGGGCAGCTCCCAGTGAGCCTCAGAGGGGCCTTGGCTTGGCCCTCCTGCCCCACTTGTCGAGGTTTGTGCCACCAAGGTGGGGACAGCTGAGCAGGACTTGGCCAGGCTGGCCCATTGCTGCCTGGCACAGCCATGTAGACGACGTTGTGGCAGAGAGGGAGCGGCAGAAGGTGCCGCTCGGCTGTCCCTGCTGTGGAGGGAGGTGCCAGCACTGCTCCCCCTTCAAGCCAGCGCTGAATCCGTCAGCCACTTGTGTCAGTGGTTTTCAGAACATGGGCCAAAATCCTACGGGGATCAGCCTTTCTCCAAGGGATTGGAGTTTCCTGAGGAATGCCTTACGCTCCTCACCTTTTTTTAGCAACTAAAATAGCCCATGACCTTAGAAAAGGGCAACCTCAAGAAGCCTGTTGAGTGTCCTGATGAAAGGAAGACATGCAAGCTGCATTCCCACAATGTGGGCACAACAAAAATCTCAAGAAGCTGCAGACACCTGCAGGATTAATGGATTTGTGGGATTGTGAGCCATGTTTTCCTATGGTAGCAAGGTCCTTGACGTGGAGACAGAGGTGCAGAGAGTGCCCTCATTTCTGCGTCTTTCTGGTAACCAGAGAAAGCCTGTTTGAGCCCATGAGGAGTGGAGTTGGGAAAGCAGAAGTTAATTTTTTCCTTTTCTCTTTGGGCAGCATCCGTTTGTAACCTCAGCCAAGCCGACCTCCAGCCTGACGCCTCTGATCATGGCAGCGCAGCAGTTTATGGCCGACAGGAGATACTAGCCCTGGAAGAGGCCACTTGTTGTTTTTTTGTAGTTGGTAGTTTTTTATAGTTGGGAGTTTTTTATAGTTTGTAGTTTACAGTTCATAGTTTGTAGTTTCTAATTTTTTAGATTGATAGTCAAAATAAATACTCTATAAAACTTTCATTGGAAGACTCGCTTTGTTCTCACCCTGTGAATAGGCTCTAAATTTGCTTCTGAATGGTCAGGTGGTGCGTAAACATGGGAAGACGCATGGATGGCATTTGTGGCATGGTTTGGAAGTGGGCAAAAGTCTGCTTTCTTCGTTATCTCCAGGCTACAACCTCGTGTGGAGATACAGGCTCACAGCTGTGAACAGAGGAGGGCAAAACGGGGCAGAGCAGTGGTGTCACTGCTGGGGACGCCGCCGCCGTGGCCCTGGTTGTGTTGCAGCTCCTGGAAAGGTTGGGAGTGTCTGTGTTGCTCTGGGCAGAGGGGCAGGGAGCCGGGCTTCTTTGCAGGCTGGGGCGCAGGTGAGCGTCCAGCGGGCACGCGAGTTCTGCCACGGGAACTGAGGCTGAGGCGAGGGAGTGACAACTTGTGCAGTTTGGATCTGCGTGAGCCACGGCTTCTCTCAGCTCAGCACCCAGCATGAGGGACGCAACTGCCCAGACAGAGCTGGCCTGGGGTCACGCTGCATGAGAGCTTGGGAGGGGACACAGCCAGGGCAGGTGACCTAAACTGGCCACAGGTATATTCCAGACCATTTGACATCCTGCTCAGTGTTTCAAGCTGGGCGCAGGAAGGAGGGAGGAGGGGACGTTTGGAGTGACGGCATTTGTCTTCCCAAGTCACTGTGAGGCGTGAGGGGACCCTGCCCTCCTGGAGACGCAAAACACCTGCCTGCCCTTGGGAAATGGTGAATGAGTTCTTTATTTTTCTTTGCTTGAGCGTGTGGCTTTTGCATTCCCTATGCAACTGAATCGATCTCAACCTGTGAGTTTTCCAGCTTTTACCCTTCCGATTGTCTCCCCAGGGAGCCAGAATGGCTGTGCGTGGTGCTTGGTTGCTGGCTGGGGTTAAACCACAGCATGAGAAATAGAGAAAAAGTGGTTTAAAAGCGAGAGGCAGAGGAATGAAGCTTCCAAACTTTGGGGCGGTGGTGGTTTTTCTGTTTTCCTAAGCCTGCCTTCCTGCAGCCCTCCCAGCACCTGCTCTATTTGCTCTCTGCCTCACAGCTTCCAGTTTTGCTGGGACCGGCCCATTTGGGCCCACTGCTTTCCTCCCAGCAGCACCTTCTGAGTTGTCCCACACTGTGTTGGTACTTTCTTTTCTTTCGTCCTTTCTTTACATCCATAGCAGGCAGCTCTCTGTGGTGCATGGATGAGCGCAGGGAAGCTCCCAGAGGTGCACCTGAGATGGGCAAGTCTCCTTGGAGATGCCACAGCACTGCAGCAGCAGGATGATGTGGATGCAGTGGATGAACTGTTGCTTGGCTTTCCATGTTTTCATCAATCCTACCCTTTGTAGGCCTGTGTCCCACCTTGTTCAGTGGCAAACATGTGGGGAAGAAGGTCTACAAAAGTGCTTCCTGAGGTTTTGTCCCCCAGCTATCATTGAAGGAGTGATTTCCTTTGTTGCTGCAATGTTCAGCTTCTCAGTGTTCAGCTTCTCAGCGTGGGCTATAGGGGCTTGGTGTGTTTTCAGAGTTACTCCTAGATGCCTTGAGGTTACGGGCTAGGAGGGCTTTTTGTGCTGCTTTGCAGGCTTTTTTTGGCGTTGGCTGTAGAGAAGGTCTGGTTCTATGCATGAATTCACAAAGCAGCCTAGAGCGGCCGCTATTGTGATGTCAGCGGCCGCATCCCGGCGTTGTCAAGGCAAAGCTGCCGTGCCGAGGCACGGAAGGCCTCAGTGTGCAGAGCAGCTCTGTGGCGTGCTCACTGCAGGCGGACCCTGCTGATCGCGGAGGGCTCTGCCAGCAGGCTGCACCCTGACGGGACTCTTGAGTCTTTTTGGTTTTCCCCAGGAGTCTTGTCCGGTGCAAACTTGAGCAGCGCTGCTCGAGCCATGGAGGGAGTGTGTGCTGCAGTTTGCACGGCATTTTCCGTGGCTTATTCTGGGTACTTTTTCACCCACCTGGCACGTAAGTAGACCTTTTTGTTCAGGGCAGCATATGGAAACCAAATTGCCGTGAAGATGCCTTTAGTGGGGTAAAGCTGCTGTCAACAGCTCCAGCTAAGAAGGGCGTGTCTGTAGCCAGCAGGGCGTGGGCAGCATTTGTAATGTAGCCTGCAGGGGTTCTGCTCCCCCCCATCCCGGCAAGGCCTGTGGCAGTGGAGTGTGCAGTCTCCTCAGTTTGCTGGCTGAAGCAAGACATCTTCCAAGATGGGAAGATGCGGAGAGCCTGGCAGGAGTCCTTGTAGAAACTGTGCGCTGCTCTC
Source organism: Aphelocoma coerulescens (assembly GCF_041296385.1). Taxonomy (NCBI): domain Eukaryota; kingdom Metazoa; phylum Chordata; class Aves; order Passeriformes; family Corvidae; genus Aphelocoma; species Aphelocoma coerulescens. The sequence goes on from NW_027184085.1 coordinate 45,758,660, forward strand.
TAGGACTGAGGGGAAGCATCTTCTCCTCTGCATTCCCTCATCCCAAGGATGTGCCTGTGGAACTTGACATTTCCTGCGTGCTAAAAGAGCCGTTGGCTCTGTGCTGAAATCCCAGAACCAGCTTGGCAAAGGCCTCTGAGATAGACATTTTTAGAAGAGTTCTTGTATGCTCCTGCACGCAGGAGCTGTTCCTGTGCTGTGTCACAGTAGAACTGCCACCACGGTTGAGGGGGACTTGGGGGAAGCTTTTCTGTGGAATCATTTTCAGCAAGCTCATGGGAATTGCTGTGTGCAATCTCTTCAGAAAACTGAAGTGCAGGAAGGGGAGGAGCTGTAGCTCCTGCTGGGTGGGGTGGGGTTGGGCAGAAGCATTGACTACTACAGAACCACTTGGGCTTTCTTAGTCTCACGTTTCTGTGGCTTGAGTGGCCAAAGAGGACAACAGGTAGACACAAGGCAGCATTTTGTGCTGTTGTCTTGCTTGCTGTGTGGCACACGGGTTGCTGCTGGAGGGATGTAGTGAAAGCAAAACGCTCTGCCCTTGGGTTGACTTCTTGGTGGGCTTGCCCAGTGCAGGCAGTTTTCTTACAGCATCTGGTTCTTCTTCCCTTGTGTGTTGCAGGTCACATTGCCCATGCCTGGAGAGAATCCGGTCCGTGGGTGAGTGGGAAAGGAGCCTTTGGCGTTGGTAGCATTTGACGACTTGGAGCAAGCTGTGAGCTGGGCCTGTTGCAGTCCAGTGCCAGCCTGGTCAGATGAACGAAAGTACAGTCCAGGCTCTGTGCAACAGCAGCAGCAGCAGCAGCAGCAGCTGCAGCAGCAGCAGCAGGGGATCCCTGCCTGTTTTGTCTCCATGTTCCATTTCAGAGCTTTTGATCAGATGAAAGTGGGGTTGCTTGGTGCTTTGAGCCATGATGGAATTTCTCCTGTACAAGAGAGTGCGGTCGCATCTACTTGGCCCATTTTACTTGAGTTTGAACAACTGAGGATCCCATTTCTCTGCAGATGATTTCTCCTTAGTGCATCTGGGTCTAGAGCAGAGTATAAAGAAGGTTGCTTGTCCCTCATGCTGCTGTCTGTCTGCAGAGCACAAAACAAACCTCGGAGCGTCCTCTGGCTGTGTGTCTTCCTGAAGACGAGGCCAAAGGGGAGGAAGATGCCAACCCAGCTGCATCTGCTGCCACCGCAGGGCCTGAGCATCCAGCATCAGTAAGTGGCAGCTCTGGGAAGCCCTGTGGCTGGAGCAAAGCAGAGCTGCAGGTTTCTGATCAGACAGCATCTCCCATGTGTGGCTGAAGATGCTGAGGCCTGGAATCTTTTCAGCGCTTCCAGAGCGCTTCCCCCAGCCACGAGCCCTTGAAAAGGGGTGTGGAACTCGGATGTTTAGACATCAGTTTCCCACTATTCTGACAGGGGCTGTGAATTTGTCTTAGCAAGAGACAAGAGGTAGCATTAGGATGTCTTTGCCCTGGGGTACAAGGGAGGCCCTTTGTGCCCTGTGGCTGTGCAGGCTCTCTGTCAAAGATGCAGTTCAAAGCAGTGCAAAGATGCAGTTCACAGCCTCGCAGGGCATGGAGGAGTCACTGTCCCCAGGAGGGACCTGGCCCTCTCCATGGAGCAGCTGTCAGTAGCTAAAGGAACAGCTGAGATACAGCGGGGTCTGCCGCTGAATATATCTAAAGGTTCTGCCTGACAGGTTCCTCCCTGTCCCTCATGCTGCTGTCTGTCCACAGAGCACAGGGGCAGCGTCAGCACCTGCTCTGGCTGCCTCTGTACCCGAGGAAGAGGCTAAAGAGGAGGAGGGTGCCAAGGAACCTGCCCCTGCGGTCAGCCCACGGCCTGAGCAGCTCACATCAGTAAGTGCCTGCTTTGGTTAGCAGTGTCTTTGGTGTCATTTAGTCCCTCGTGTAAAAGCAGCCTTTGGATTTTGCGCCTTGAGTTGGAGAAGTGGGCAGCAAAAGCCGAGAGGTGAAGAGCCCTGGATGTGGCCGGCAGCATCTTCCTAGGGGCTTGCATTTGAAATGGGATCAGAGGGGCATCTCTGCCAGGCACCCTTCTGACCCAAAGTCATTTCTTGTCCCAGAGCTCCACCTCCTCTGTCCTGGCACCTGCACGGGCTGCAGCTGCAGGCTCTGAAGAAGCCTCCAGTCCCCGAGCTGGAAACTCGAGCACGAGCAGCTCGTGCACCTGGAGCACAAGCAGCTCGTGCACCTGGAGCACAAGCAGTTCCTCTGGCAGCACTGAGGACCTGCAGGAGAAGACAGAGGAGGAGTGCCTGGCCATGCTGAGTATGTCCTGTGTATTCCTTGTCTGCTGGAGCAGTGCCTTGTGTGTGCATGTGTCAGCATGAGCTCCTCCCACCTCCTGTTCTCCTCAGCGGAGTGTCGGGTCCTGAGGCCTCCACACAGGACCTGCTGTTGTGCTTTGAGGTGGCGAGAGAGCACCTCAGAGGCTCTCCTGCCTCTGAGGGCAGCTCGGCCTGGCTTGGCTTTGCCTGAGCTGCCCTCTGTGCAGAAGGGAAGCAAGAGATTGTTTCTGGCTGAGCAGGAGGCTGTGACCTAGCGAATGAGTGGGCCTCAAGGAGCTCTCTGGGCCCAGCTCCTGGGGGGCACAGCCAAGGTCATCTTCAGAAGGTAGCCCGGTCCTAAAAGATGAGGGACCTCATTCCTAAAGCCCATGCAATGGGTTATAAGATGAGCTGCTGCTCTTGAAAGGGAGAAAGGCATTGTTTAGGCAAAGTGCTGAAAGGTGGAGATCGTGCCTCTGCTGGAAGCACTTTGCAATATTCTTCCTGTTCTGGAAAGGGCAGCTGTTGATAAAAATTGATTCCAGAACCCAAGATGCCTGCCTTTACATTTGCAAGGATTAAAGCTTTGGTTGAATGTCACAGAGTGTTTATTCCCAAGAACAGAAAGGTTTTGTTCTTCCTGCTGCCCTTAATGTTTCTAGACAACAATCACTTCTCTTGGTTACTGCTGTCTTTTCTGATCCGTGTCTCCTCTGACTGATTCTCCATGTGCTTAGTTTTTAGTTTGGACAGTCAGGCTTTGCGCAGGCAATCTGTGCTGCAGAGCTGACTGTTTTGTTGCTGTTTTGTTGCTGTGGTGGTAGTGGTGGTGGTGTTGTAGTGGTGCGGTTGTTGTTGTGGTTCGCTGAGTGACTGAGAAGAAAGGGCCTGGTGTCCCCAAGGAGAGCGGGGAGAGAGAGTGGGGCTGCCTTTCTGATCTGCTGCAGGGTGGGATCTCTGTTGTGAAGTGAGCATCTTTCCTTTGGTTTCTTTCAGGGATGCTGGTGAGCGAAGGAGATCCCGAGGCTAAATACACAGAACTGGAAACTATTGGCAAAGGGTGAGTGCAGCCACCGTTCCTTCTTCAAAGGGAGGGGCTGTGTATTTTGCTGGTGTCACATCTCCCCAGCGTGACGTCAGGCAAGCTCCAAAGCTGTTCAGACACTGCGTTGAGATGCTCCCGTCCCTCAGTACTGGTCAGCGTTTATAGCTGTGGTCCGAAGGCATGGCAAAGACACCTGGATGCTGGCAATGTCTTTTCTGCGGCAAAGAGCAGCGCCTGGCAGATCTCCTGTCCCTCAAGTGTGTGGCACCTCTTTGCCGCTTTTCTTCGCAGAAACCATTTTTACGTGTCCCAAAAGAATACAGAAGATGTGGGAATGAAAGGAGCAAAAAGTGTGCTGCCTCAAAGGTCAAGTTAGCAGCTGAGAGCTGCCAGAGAACAGCTGTCAGTAGCATTTCTTTCCAATATTTTGCTGAAAACAAGATTCAGTGCTCAGGATGACCGTCACCTAGTCTAGAAGCCAAAAGCAGAGGTGAAAGAAGCAACTCTCTTTTATAGCTGAGGTGGCAAAAGCCAAAGCTTCAGGGAAGCGCCGGTGCCGATGCACTCTAGAGGAAAAGGCATCACCTGCCTGATGGCAGAGCCCTCATGGATCCTGTGGGGATTTGGCCTTTCCTGCAAAGAATCCCCCAAGCTGTTCCCTTTTGAAAGCCAGCTCTGCTGACTGTAAATGGGATGGATTTGCAGCATTTCCTCTGGGAGCAGCCAAGTGTACAAGAACTCGCCTGAGGAGTAGAGTCCTTCCTGTGTCTGGGGCACCGAAGAGAAGCAGCTGCTGATGGCTCTGGACCCGGAATGAAGCTGTCTAGGGATGCCCTGTGTAGAGTACTTCTCCATTTGTGTGTGCAACAATGGAGTGCAACAATGGAGGCCTTCGGCTGCTCTGGCTGTGGCTGGAGACTACTTTCCTTGGCAGCTGGAGGAAGGATCTGTCTCTAGATCTTTTCCTCCAATGGCTGTTCCGTGAGTTCAGGCTTCTCAGAAGGCCTGTGTGGTGTTGCCTGAGTTTGGCAGATAGACTCCAAGGAGAGGTGTGGGAAGGCCCAGCCGGAGTGTGTGTGCCTGGAAAAATCCCACCCATGTGCACACACGGAAAGAACAAAGGGAAAAAGACCCAGACCAGAATCTGTCGTGTCCCATTTGAGATTTGCCCCAGGCCTTTTCTTCCCGCTGGACCGCAGTGTCTTGCACTTGAAGGGACTAAAGGACTTCTCCTTTCTCCGCTGCTGTTTTGTTTCTAGGGGTTTCGGCACTGTGTGTACGGCAGTGGACACTGCCACAGGAGAAGAGGTAAGCGTCAGGCAGCGCCGCAGCTTCTGCAGCTCTCGAGTGCCCTCCCCTCTGCTGTCAGCTGTGGCTGAGCTTTGGCTGGCCAGTAGAGCTTTGCTTCCAAGGGCCACTGAAGTGCCGAGCAGTGTCCGCCTGCCAAATACAGTGGGGACAGATTTTGTCCTTCTCAGCTGCCCCAAGGAATGCGAGGAGGCCAGGCGGTTTCTCTCCTAGGAGGAGACGCAGCCAGCTGGGTCTTAGTGCCAAGGTGGTGTCTTAGAGCACGGCACTGCTCTTTGGGGCCGGCAGCTCAGGATTCCTGAATTCTCGTTTCTGGCTCGTAGCAAATACATGGGAATCGTGCTGGTAGCTCCTTAGCCACCTGCAGGGCTGCCCTTGGGAACTGTGCTTCGAGAGAGAGGTCTGCAAGGGGACTCTCAAGGGCCTATGCCATGCTCAGAGCCCGGCGTGCATGGCTAGAGGATCAAGGCGTGGGCTATTCCTTTTTGCAGTCAGGCAGTAATTGCAAATGTCCGTGGTGCGAAGGAAAGTGTTTTAGTGCAGCAAAATGACAGCTCCTGAAGTGTGGAAGGGCTAGGGTTGTCTTTTTGGGAGGTAGCCTCAATGATGTTTTCATCATCACAGCATTTTTTCTGTAAAGTGAGTAGGGTTGTATTTCCTGGGGTTTAACCCTCCGGATGCTTTTAGGACGGCATTTTACCCGTCATGTCTGTAAGAGTTTGCTGTGTTGTTGTGCACTCAAGAATGCCAGCGGTTGCTGGAGTAATGATGTAACCCCCTAGAACTGCCAGTGGTTTCCCAGCAGTTTGGCTCCATTTTCACCGGCACAGAATGGCTTCCTGCTTGCAAGAGGTGTGTGAATGGAAATGCTGAAGATAAAGTAAGGCCCTGGGGGAAGGCTGTGGGCGTAGGGAGTGTTGTTAGAGCTTTGAGGTGGAGAGTTTAGAGCGTGTTTCGCCTGGGTGTACAAAGCAAAGGCTCTCTGGCTCTGTGTCCTGGGACTGGCGCCCAAGCGAGCGGCGTAAGAGGCTCTTGCAAGCTCAGCTACGAATTCCTCTGGTGTCCCGTCGCAAGGCGGTTTTGCTCCGCCCAGCTCTGTCATCCCAAAATCACTGTCTCATCGTTCCCGTTGTGGTCTCCTGCCACAGCCTTCTTTGGTTCACGGTTTTCCATGTCGTTTCAGGTGGCCATAAAGAAAATCAGTCTCCTGCGAGAGAGCAGCACCGAACTGTGCGTGAACGAAATCCAGGTCATGCGCGACAGTAAGAACGCCAACCTCGTCAACTACGTAGACAGGTGAGTGGTTCTGCTCTTCTGCCATGAAGGGTCATTGCCATCCTGCAAGCTAAAGGATCAGCCACTCCTTTGGTGGCTGGCAGAGAACAGAGCTGTTAATTCCTGTTTCTCTGCTGATCTACGGCGTCTTGGGAGGAGATTGCACTGGGGCTGCATTAATCTTTCCTGGCATACCTAGTTTGAAGTGCGCTTTCAAAGACCTGACTCGGCCCTACCTTACTGAGCCAACAGCCTCAAAGTTCCCCCCTCCCTGCACTTCATTTTCCAACAGGTTTGGGGCTTGATTTTTTCCCTCGGGTCTTAAGTGCTGACAAAGCACTGTAGATCTTATTTCCTTTGCCTGTTCCCAGTGTTTTGCATTGGTGTGGATACCAAGAAGGCTTTTAGACTGCACAGAGTTCAAGGCCTGTGGAGCCTAGTGAATGACTATTCACTTGCTCCTGCCTTCCTCCGAGAGAGACACGGAGACAAGAATCCATCAGGTCATGTAACTGTGCGCATTCATCTCCACGCTGTTGTTTCCTCCTTTCAGCTACCTGGTGGACGAGGAGCTCTGGCTAGTGATGGAATACATGGACGGAGGCTCTTTACACGATGTCATTAGGGAGACTCGTATGGCAGAAGGAGAGATAGCAGCTGTCTCTCGGGAGGTGAGGGATGGCGCTTGTGCTTCCCGTGGCTTGGGCGGGATGGTCCTTCCCAACAGGTGGTAAGGAGAGGAGTGATTTCATCTTCCCAGCTTGCTTCCTGCCTTTCTGTTACGACTGGCAGCAGCAAGAGCATCCGAAGTGCCTGCCAGCGTGCCTGCCCTTCTCCAGCTGTGTTTGTTTGTGTCTGCCTCTCTGAACACTTGCCTGGACCCGAAGTGTACTGCATTCCTTCCCTGTAAGAGCAAACGGGTTGGTGGCACAATGTCAGACAAGTGGCAAAGACAAAGAGATACTCTCGGGACTCTCACAAAGCTCAGGCTCAAAGGAGATGCTTGCACCCAAAGTGGTGTTTGCAAAAGCATCCGCTGTCGTCTGGCTGGAGAGAGCACAGCCCCTGCAGCAGCGCTCCTTCAGTGTGTGCTTGCAGGCCACTGGCCAGAGGAACAATTGCCCTTTCTGTCTCAGAAGCGAATATGCATGCCCTCACTTAAAAAGGCACTGCTGTCCTCGTGTTGGAGCAGCAAGCTCTTGCCCTTGCCAGCAGCCTGTCCTTCCATGGCTCAGCATCCCCCAGCGAGTCGGTCTTGCAGGTTTGCCACTTCCCTGCTTGTAGGATGAAATCAGATGAGGAACTCTTAGGCTCGTGTTTCTTTTCTCTCTCTCAGTGCCTGCAAGGCCTGGATTTCCTTCACTCCAAGCAAGTGATCCACCGAGACATCAAAAGCCACAACATTCTCCTGGGCTTGGACGGATCTGTCAAGTTGGGTGGGTGTTGTTGGCCAGGCTCAGCCATGGCGGGCTGCGGTGTGGGGCTGCCTTTGAGTGACTGCCAGGTCCCCAAGAGTGGTGCCCGTGGCAGTGCAGGCTGCCCTGCTGCGAGCACAGAGCACAGCTGCAACGTGCAGGGAGGTGTGGCTGGGAAGAAGGTGTCAGGAGTGGCTCTGGATTGTGCGTGTCCCTTCCCAAGCGAGGCCGTTACGGGCTAAAGCTTCAGGGGACTGAAAGCCACTGCCCGAAACTGGGGGCTTTTGCTCAGTGGCCAATTCCGTATTTCCTCGGCTGCAGGCCGGAGGAATGCCAGCATGGCCCCTTTTGCAGCCAGATTCCACACTGCCTTCTGGGACGTTGGTACAGCGGGGAGTTCTTTGGTTTGCTTTCCTAATTCGGGGCCGACTTGACCAGAGGGCTTTTTTCTCCTCAGCTGATTTTGGCCTCGCTGCTCAGCTCACCCCTGAGCAGAGCAAACGGAGATCAGCTGCCGGGACTACTCACTGGATGGCGCCAGAAATTTTCACCAGGAAGCCCTACGGCCCCAAAGTGGACATTTGGTCCTTTGGCATCGTGGGGATCGAGATGGTGGAAGGAGCGCCTCCTTACCTGATGAACACCTCTGCCATGGTACGCTGCAACTGCTCTCAGACTCTGCTGTCATTCTAACAAAGTCTGCCCCCGTTCTTCGGCCCGGGAAGCTTGCCTAACACCTGAAGACGATAGGTTCCAGGCCGCATAGTCTCTCGTGCTTCTTGTCCAGACCGTCCCCTTGGCATTTACTCACAAACAGCACCAAAAAATCCTTTTGTGATGCCTTTTGCTTGATGGAAGCTCTGCCTAAGGGAGCAGTGAGCAGTGTATAATAATAGATATTATTTTATGTAATAATCCTTGGAAACTGTAGAGTTCGACCAAAGTCCCTCTTCCAAATTGCCTGTAAGAGCTGGTGTCGTTCCTCAGAGAAGCAAAGTGTGCTTTTGCCAATGGAGTTGCTCCCAGTTTGGTCAGCCATTGACATCGGGGGCACAGCAGGAGCCTTTGCATAGTGGACTAGCTGTGGCTGTCTCTGGCTTTGGGCTCTTTTGTGTGGGGTAGGAAGGGCATGTCCAAGCCTGTGGCAGGGAGGGAAGTGCCACTGGAGAGTGGAGCTTCTCCCGTGGGGTCTGGGTGAGCGGTTTGGCATACGAAGGAGACAGGCAGAGCGCGGCGTTTCCTTCTTCTCTAGGTTCGACAGCTGATAAGCACCGGGGGCACCCCGAAGCTGCAGAACCCCAGGCAGCAGTCCGCTTGGTTGCGAGACTTCCTGCACTGCTGCCTGGAGACAGACGAGGACAGGCGCTGGTCTGCCCAGGAGCTTCTGCAGGTAAAAGGCCAAGCGGCTGCAGGGTGCGCCAGCTGCCCGCTGCCAGGGGCTTCCCATCCGCTCAATCCAAGGCGTCAGAGGGGCACCAGTCCTAGGAATCGCCAGTCTCGGGGCTTTTCAAAGAAAAACGAAGGAGAATCCTGGGTGGGGATGGGTTGGAAGGAGCCTTTCAAGGTCACCCAGACCAAGTGGTCCGCAAGGAGCAGGGACGTCGTCAAGTAGATCAGGTTGCTCAGGGCCTCATCTGAGCTGACCTCGAATGTTCCCAGGGATGGGGCTGCGAGCAGCTCTCTGGGCGACCTGTGCTGGTGTTTCAGCACTCTCGTCACAAAGAGTTTCTTCCTTAGACCTGATCTGAATCTGCCCTCTTTGTGTTGAGAGCTATTATCCCTTGTGCTAATGCGACTGTGCTTGCAAAAAAACATGTCCTCAACATGCTGTGAAGCCCCCTGGAAGTCTTGAAAGGCAGCAAGAAGGTGTGCCCAGGGCCTTCTCTTCTTGGGGCAGAACAAGCCCAGCTGTCTCAGCCTTTCCTCAGAGGAGAGGTGCTCCATGCTGAGATGGTCATTTCTGTGGCCCAGTTTTGCCCTTTGGGAACACACTCAGTGTAATGTGGTAGCAAAAGAAGTGAAGTAGAATAATAGCAGGTAGGGAGGGCTGAAAAGGTGGTGGAAGAAGCCAATGAAATCAGCTCCTGGCAATAATTTTGAGATTTGGGTGTGGGAAGGAAGGAAGGAAGCAAGCAAGAACGGAGGGAAGGGAGGGAGGGAGGGAGGGAGGGAAGGAGGGGCTTTGGGCAGCTCCCAGTGAGCCTCAGAGGGGCCTTGGCTTGGCCCTCCTGCCCCACTTGTAGAGGTTTGTGCCACCAAGGTGGGGACAGCTGAGCAGGACTTGGCCAGGCTGGCCCATTGCTGCCTGGCACAGCCATGTAGACGACGTTGTGGCAGAGAGGGAGCGGCAGAAGGTGCCGCTCGGCTGTCCCTGCTGTGGAGGGAGGTGCCAGCACTGCTCCCCCTTCAAGCCAGCGCTGAATCCGTCAGCCACTTGTGTCAGTGGTTTTCAGAACATGGGCCAAAATCCTACGGGGATCAGCCTTTCTCCAAGGGATTGGAGTTTCCTGAGGAATGCCTTACGCTCCTCACCTTTTTTTAGCAACTAAAATAGCCCATGACCTTAGAAAAGGGCAACCTCAAGAAGCCTGTTGAGTGTCCTGATGAAAGGAAGACATGCAAGCTGCATTCCCACAATGTGGGCACAACAAAAATCTCAAGAAGCTGCAGACACCTGCAGGATTAATGGATTTGTGGGATTGTGAGCCATGTTTTCCTATGGTAGCAAGGTCCTTGACGTGGAGACAGAGGTGCAGAGAGTGCCCTCATTTCTGCGTCTTTCTGGTAACCAGAGAAAGCCTGTTTGAGCCCATGAGGAGTGGAGTTGGGAAAGCAGAAGTTAATTTTTTCCTTTTCTCTTTGGGCAGCATCCGTTTGTAACCTCAGCCAAGCCGACCTCCAGCCTGACGCCTCTGATCATGGCAGCGCAGCAGTTTATGGCCGACGGGAGATACTAGCCCTGGAAGAGGCCACTTGTTGTTTTTTTGTAGTTGGTAGTTTTTTATAGTTGGTAGTTTTTTATAGTTTGTAGTTTACAGTTCATAGTTTGTAGTTTCTAATTTTTTAGATTGATAGTCAAAATAAATACTCTATAAAACTTTCATTGGAAGACTCGCTTTGTTCTCACCCTGTGAATAGGCTCTAAATTTGCTTCTGAATGGTCAGGTGGTGCGTAAACATGGGAAGACGCATGGATGGCATTTGTGGCATGGTTTGGAAGTGGGCAAAAGTCTGCTTTCTTCGTTATCTCCAGGCTACAACCTCGTGTGGAGATACAGGCTCACAGCTGTGAACAGAGGAGGGCAAAACGGGGCAGAGCAGTGGTGTCACTGCTGGGGACGCCGCCGCCGTGGCCCTGGTTGTGTTGCAGCTCCTGGAAAGGTTGGGAGTGTCTGTGTTGCTCTGGGCAGAGGGGCAGGGAGCCGGGCTTCTTTGCAGGCTGGGGCGCAGGTGAGCGTCCAGCGGGCACGCGAGTTCTGCCACGGGAACTGAGGCTGAGGCGAGGGAGTGACAACTTGTGCAGTTTGGATCTGCGTGAGCCACGGCTTCTCTCAGCTCAGCACCCAGCATGAGGGACGCAACTGCCCAGACAGAGCTGGCCTGGGGTCACGCTGCATGAGAGCTTGGGAGGGGACACAGCCAGGGCAGGTGACCTAAACTGGCCACAGGTATATTCCAGACCATTTGACATCCTGCTCAGTGTTTCAAGCTGGGCGCAGGAAGGAGGGAGGAGGGGACGTTTGGAGTGACGGCATTTGTCTTCCCAAGTCACTGTGAGGCGTGAGGGGACCCTGCCCTCCTGGAGACGCAAAACACCTGCCTGCCCTTGGGAAATGGTGAATGAGTTCTTTATTTTTCTTTGCTTGAGCGTGTGGCTTTTGCATTCCCTATGCAACTGAATCGATCTCAACCTGTGAGTTTTCCAGCTTTTACCCTTCCGATTGTCTCCCCAGGGAGCCAGAATGGCTGTGCGTGGTGCTTGGTTGCTGGCTGGGGTTAAACCACAGCATGAGAAATAGAGAAAAAGTGGTTTAAAAGCGAGAGGCAGAGGAATGAAGCTTCCAAACTTTGGGGCGGTGGTGGTTTTTCTGTTTTCCTAAGCCTGCCTTCCTGCAGCCCTCCCAGCACCTGCTCTATTTGCTCTCTGCCTCACAGCTTCCAGTTTTGCTGGGACCGGCCCATTTGGGCCCACTGCTTTCCTCCCAGCAGCACCTTCTGAGTTGTCCCACACTGTGTTGGTACTTTCTTTTCTTTCGTCCTTTCTTTACATCCATAGCAGGCAGCTCTCTGTGGTGCATGGATGAGCGCAGGGAAGCTCCCAGAGGTGCACCTGAGATGGGCAAGTCTCCTTGGAGATGCCACAGCACTGCAGCAGCAGGATGATGTGGATGCAGTGGATGAACTGTTGCTTGGCTTTCCATGTTTTCATCAATCCTACCCTTTGTAGGCCTGTGTCCCACCTTGTTCAGTGGCAAACATGTGGGGAAGAAGGTCTACAAAAGTGCTTCCTGAGGTTTTGTCCCCCAGCTATCATTGAAGGAGTGATTTCCTTTGTTGCTGCAATGTTCAGCTTCTCAGTGTTCAGCTTCTCAGCGTGGGCTATAGGGGCTTGGTGTGTTTTCAGAGTTACTCCTAGATGCCTTGAGGTTACGGGCTAGGAGGGCTTTTTGTGCTGCTTTGCAGGCTTTTTTTGGCGTTGGCTGTAGAGAAGGTCTGGTTCTATGCATGAATTCACAAAGCAGCCTAGAGCGGCCGCTATTGTGATGTCAGCGGCCGCATCCCGGCGTTGTCAAGGCAAAGCTGCCGTGCCGAGGCACGGAAGGCCTCAGTGTGCAGAGCAGCTCTGTGGCGTGCTCACTGCAGGCGGACCCTGCTGATCGCGGAGGGCTCTGCCAGCAGGCTGCACCCTGACGGGACTCTTGAGTCTTTTTGGTTTTCCCCAGGAGTCTTGTCCGGTGCAAACTTGAGCAGCGCTGCTCGAGCCATGGAGGGAGTGTGTGCTGCAGTTTGCACGGCATTTTCCGTGGCTTATTCTGGGTACTTTTTCACCCACCTGGCACGTAAGTAGACCTTTTTGTTCAGGGCAGCATATGGAAACCAAATTGCCGTGAAGATGCCTTTAGTGGGGTAAAGCTGCTGTCAACAGCTCCAGCTAAGAAGGGCGTGTCTGTAGCCAGCAGGGCGTGGGCAGCATTTGTAATGTAGCCTGCAGGGGTTCTGCTCCCCCCCATCCCGGCAAGGCCTGTGGCAGTGGAGTGTGCAGTCTCCTCAGTTTGCTGGCTGAAGCAAGACATCTTCCAAGATGGGAAGATGCGGAGAGCCTGGCAGGAGTCCTTGTAGAAACTGTGCGCTGCTCTCTAGGACTGAGGGGAAGCATCTTCTCCTCTGCATTCCCTCATCCCAAGGATGTGCCTGTGGAACTTGACATTTCCTGCGTGCTAAAAGAGCCGTTGGCTCTGTGCTGAAATCCCAGAACCAGCTTGGCAAAGGCCTCTGAGATAGACATTTTTAGAAGAGTTCTTGTATGCTCCTGCACGCAGGAGCTGTTCCTGTGCTGTGTCACAGTAGAACTGCCACCACGGTTGAGGGGGACTTGGGGGAAGCTTTTCTGTGGAATCATTTTCAGCAAGCTCATGGGAATTGCTGTGTGCAATCTCTTCAGAAAACTGAAGTGCAGGAAGGGGAGGAGCTGTAGCTCCTGCTGGGTGGGGTGTGGTTGGGCAGAAGCATTGACTACTACAGAACCACTTGGGCTTTCTTAGTCTCACGTTTCTGTGGCTTGAGTGGCCAAAGAGGACAACAGGTAGACACAAGGCAGCATTTTGTGCTGTTGTCTTGCTTGCTGTGTGGCACACGGGTTGCTGCTGGAGGGATGTAGTGAAAGCAAAACGCTCTGCCCTTGGGTTGACTTCTTGGTGGGCTTGCCCAGTGCAGGCAGTTTTCTTACAGCATCTGGTTCTTCTTCCCTTGTGTGTTGCAGGTCACATTGCCCATGCCTGGAGAGAATCCGGTCCGTGGGTGAGTGGGAAAGGAGCCTTTGGCGTTGGTAGCATTTGACGACTTGGAGCAAGCTGTGAGCTGGGCCTGTTGCAGTCCAGTGCCAGCCTGGTCAGATGAACGAAAGTACAGTCCAGGCTCTGTGCAACAGCAGCAGCAGCAGCAGCAGCAGCTGCAGCAGCAGCAGCAGGGGATCCCTGCCTGTTTTGTCTCCATGTTCCATTTCAGAGCTTTTGATCAGATGAAAGTGGGGTTGCTTGGTGCTTTGAGCCATGATGGAATTTCTCCTGTACAAGAGAGTGCGGTCGCATCTACTTGGCCCATTTTACTTGAGTTTGAACAACTGAGGATCCCATTTCTCTGCAGATGATTTCTCCTTAGTGCATCTGGGTCTAGAGCAGAGTATAAAGAAGGTTGCTTGTCCCTCATGCTGCTGTCTGTCTGCAGAGCACAAAACAAACCTCGGAGCGTCCTCTGGCTGTGTGTCTTCCTGAAGACGAGGCCAAAGGGGAGGAAGATGCCAACCCAGCTGCATCTGCTGCCACCGCAGGGCCTGAGCATCCAGCATCAGTAAGTGGCAGCTCTGGGAAGCCCTGTGGCTGGAGCAAAGCAGAGCTGCAGGTTTCTGATCAGACAGCATCTCCCATGTGTGGCTGAAGATGCTGAGGCCTGGAATCTTTTCAGCGCTTCCAGAGCGCTTCCCCCAGCCACGAGCCCTTGAAAAGGGGTGTGGAACTCGGATGTTTAGACATCAGTTTCCCACTATTCTGACAGGGGCTGTGAATTTGTCTTAGCAAGAGACAAGAGGTAGCATTAGGATGTCTTTGCCCTGGGGTACAAGGGAGGCCCTTTGTGCCCTGTGGCTGTGCAGGCTCTCTGTCAAAGATGCAGTTCAAAGCAGTGCAAAGATGCAGTTCACAGCCTCGCAGGGCATGGAGGAGTCACTGTCCCCAGGAGGGACCTGGCCCTCTCCATGGAGCAGCTGTCAGTAGCTAAAGGAACAGCTGAGATACAGCGGGGTCTGCCGCTGAATATATCTAAAGGTTCTGCCTGACAGGTTCCTCCCTGTCCCTCATGCTGCTGTCTGTCCACAGAGCACAGGGGCAGCGTCAGCACCTGCTCTGGCTGCCTCTGTACCCGAGGAAGAGGCTAAAGAGGAGGAGGGTGCCAAGGAACCTGCCCCTGCGGTCAGCCCACGGCCTGAGCAGCTCACATCAGTAAGTGCCTGCTTTGGTTAGCAGTGTCTTTGGTGTCATTTAGTCCCTCGTGTAAAAGCAGCCTTTGGATTTTGCGCCTTGAGTTGGAGAAGTGGGCAGCAAAAGCCGAGAGGTGAAGAGCCCTGGATGTGGCCGGCAGCATCTTCCTAGGGGCTTGCATTTGAAATGGGATCAGAGGGGCATCTCTGCCAGGCACCCTTCTGACCCAAAGTCATTTCTTGTCCCAGAGCTCCACCTCCTCTGTCCTGGCACCTGCACGGGCTGCAGCTGCAGGCTCTGAAGAAGCCTCCAGTCCCCGAGCTGGAAACTCGAGCACGAGCAGCTCGTGCACCTGGAGCACAAGCAGCTCGTGCACCTGGAGCACAAGCAGTTCCTCTGGCAGCACTGAGGACCTGCAGGAGAAGACAGAGGAGGAGTGCCTGGCCATGCTGAGTATGTCCTGTGTATTCCTTGTCTGCTGGAGCAGTGCCTTGTGTGTGCATGTGTCAGCATGAGCTCCTCCCACCTCCTGTTCTCCTCAGCGGAGTGTCGGGTCCTGAGGCCTCCACACAGGACCTGCTGTTGTGCTTTGAGGTGGCGAGAGAGCACCTCAGAGGCTCTCCTGCCTCTGAGGGCAGCTCGGCCTGGCTTGGCTTTGCCTGAGCTGCCCTCTGTGCAGAAGGGAAGCAAGAGATTGTTTCTGGCTGAGCAGGAGGCTGTGACCTAGCGAATGAGTGGGCCTCAAGGAGCTCTCTGGGCCCAGCTCCTGGGGGGCACAGCCAAGGTCATCTTCAGAAGGTAGCCCGGTCCTAAAAGATGAGGGACCTCATTCCTAAAGCCCATGCAATGGGTTATAAGATGAGCTGCTGCTCTTGAAAGGGAGAAAGGCATTGTTTAGGCAAAGTGCTGAAAGGTGGAGATCGTGCCTCTGCTGGAAGCACTTTGCAATATTCTTCCTGTTCTGGAAAGGGCAGCTGTTGATAAAAATTGATTCCAGAACCCAAGATGCCTGCCTTTACATTTGCAAGGATTAAAGCTTTGGTTGAATGTCATAGAGTGTTTATTCCCAAGAACAGAAAGGTTTTGTTCTTCCTGCTGCCCTTAATGTTTCTAGACAACAATCACTTCTCTTGGTTACTGCTGTCTTTTCTGATCCGTGTCTCCTCTGACTGATTCTCCATGTGCTTAGTTTTTAGTTTGGACAGTCAGGCTTTGCGCAGGCAATCTGTGCTGCAGAGCTGACTGTTTTGTTGCTGTTTTGTTGCTGTGGTGGTAGTGGTGGTGGTGTTGTAGTGGTGCGGTTGTTGTTGTGGTTCACTGAGTGACTGAGAAGAAAGGGCCTGGTGTCCCCAAGGAGAGCGGGGAGAGAGAGTGGGGCTGCCTTTCTGATCTGCTGCAGGGTGGGATCTCTGTTGTGAAGTGAGCATCTTTCCTTTGGTTTCTTTCAGGGATGCTGGTGAGCGAAGGAGATCCCGAGGCTAAATACACAGAACTGGAAACTATTGGCAAAGGGTGAGTGCAGCCACCGTTCCTTCTTCAAAGGGAGGGGCTGTGTATTTTGCTGGTGTCACATCTCCCCAGCGTGACGTCAGGCAAGCTCCAAAGCTGTTCAGACACTGCGTTGAGATGCTCCCGTCCCTCAGTACTGGTCAGCGTTTATAGCTGTGGTCCGAAGGCATGGCAAAGACACCTGGATGCTGGCAATGTCTTTTCTGCGGCAAAGAGCAGCGCCTGGCAGATCTCCTGTCCCTCAAGTGTGTGGCACCTCTTTGCCGCTTTTCTTCGCAGAAACCATTTTTACGTGTCCCAAAAGAATACAGAAGATGTGGGAATGAAAGGAGCAAAAAGTGTGCTGCCTCAAAGGTCAAGTTAGCAGCTGAGAGCTGCCAGAGAACAGCTGTCAGTAGCATTTCTTTCCAATATTTTGCTGAAAACAAGATTCAGTGCTCAGGATGACCGTCACCTAGTCTAGAAGCCAAAAGCAGAGGTGAAAGAAGCAACTCTCTTTTATAGCTGAGGTGGCAAAAGCCAAAGCTTCAGGGAAGCGCCGGTGCCGATGCACTCTAGAGGAAAAGGCATCACCTGCCTGATGGCAGAGCCCTCATGGATCCTGTGGGGATTTGGCCTTTCCTGCAAAGAATCCCCCAAGCTGTTCCCTTTTGAAAGCCAGCTCTGCTGACTGTAAATGGGATGGATTTGCAGCATTTTCTCTGGGAGCAGCCAAGTGTACAAGAACTCGCCTGAGGAGTAGAGTCCTTCCTGTGTCTGGGGCACCGAAGAGAAGCAGCTGCTGATGGCTCTGGACCCGGAATGAAGCTGTCTAGGGATGCCCTGTGTAGAGTACTTCTCCATTTGTGTGTGCAACAATGGAGTGCAACAATGGAGGCCTTCGGCTGCTCTGGCTGTGGCTGGAGACTACTTTCCTTGGCAGCTGGAGGAAGGATCTGTCTCTAGATCTTTTCCTCCAATGGCTGTTCCGTGAGTTCAGGCTTCTCAGAAGGCCTGTGTGGTGTTGCCTGAGTTTGGCAGATAGACTCCAAGGAGAGGTGTGGGAAGGCCCAGCCGGAGTGTGTGTGCCTGGAAAAATCCCACCCATGTGCACACACGGAAAGAACAAAGGGAAAAAGACCCAGACCAGAATCTGTCGTGTCCCATTTGAGATTTGCCCCAGGCCTTTTCTTCCCGCTGGACCGCAGTGTCTTGCACTTGAAGGGACTAAAGGACTTCTCCTTTCTCCGCTGCTGTTTTGTTTCTAGGGGTTTCGGCACTGTGTGTACGGCAGTGGACACTGCCACAGGAGAAGAGGTAAGCGTCAGGCAGCGCCGCAGCTTCTGCAGCTCTCGAGTGCCCTCCCCTCTGCTGTCAGCTGTGGCTGAGCTTTGGCTGGCCAGTAGAGCTTTGCTTCCAAGGGCCACTGAAGTGCCGAGCAGTGTCCGCCTGCCAAATACAGTGGGGACAGATTTTGTCCTTCTCAGCTGCCCCAAGGAATGCGAGGAGGCCAGGCGGTTTCTCTCCTAGGAGGAGACGCAGCCAGCTGGGTCTTAGTGCCAAGGTGGTGTCTTAGAGCACGGCACTGCTCTTTGGGGCCGGCAGCTCAGGATTCCTGAATTCTCGTTTCTGGCTCGTAGCAAATACATGGGAATCGTGCTGGTAGCTCCTTAGCCACCTGCAGGGCTGCCCTTGGGAACTGTGCTTCGAGAGAGAGGTCTGCAAGGGGACTCTCAAGGGCCTATGCCATGCTCAGAGCCCGGCGTGCATGGCTAGAGGATCAAGGCGTGGGCTATTCCTTTTTGCAGTCAGGCAGTAATTGCAAATGTCCGTGGTGCGAAGGAAAGTGTTTTAGTGCAGCAAAATGACAGCTCCTGAAGTGTGGAAGGGCTAGGGTTGTCTTTTTGGGAGGTAGCCTCAATGATGTTTTCATCATCACAGCATTTTTTCTGTAAAGTGAGTAGGGTTGTATTTCCTGGGGTTTAACCCTCCGGATGCTTTTAGGACGGCATTTTACCCGTCATGTCTGTAAGAGTTTGCTGTGTTGTTGTGCACTCAAGAATGCCAGCGGTTGCTGGAGTAATGATGTAACCCCCTAGAACTGCCAGTGGTTTCCCAGCAGTTTGGCTCCATTTTCACCGGCACAGAATGGCTTCCTGCTTGCAAGAGGTGTGTGAATGGAAATGCTGAAGATAAAGTAAGGCCCTGGGGGAAGGCTGTGGGCGTAGGGAGTGTTGTTAGAGCTTTGAGGTGGAGAGTTTAGAGCGTGTTTCGCCTGGGTGTACAAAGCAAAGGCTCTCTGGCTCTGTGTCCTGGGACTGGCGCCCAAGCGAGCGGCGTAAGAGGCTCTTGCAAGCTCAGCTACGAATTCCTCTGGTGTCCCGTCGCAAGGCGGTTTTGCTCCGCCCAGCTCTGTCATCCCAAAATCACTGTCTCATCGTTCCCGTTGTGGTCTCCTGCCACAGCCTTCTTTGGTTCACGGTTTTCCATGTCGTTTCAGGTGGCCATAAAGAAAATCAGTCTCCTGCGAGAGAGCAGCACCGAACTGTGCGTGAACGAAATCCAGGTCATGCGCGACAGTAAGAACGCCAACCTCGTCAACTACGTAGACAGGTGAGTGGTTCTGCTCTTCTGCCATGAAGGGTCATTGCCATCCTGCAAGCTAAAGGATCAGCCACTCCTTTGGTGGCTGGCAGAGAACAGAGCTGTTAATTCCTGTTTCTCTGCTGATCTACGGCGTCTTGGGAGGAGATTGCACTGGGGCTGCATTAATCTTTCCTGGCATACCTAGTTTGAAGTGCGCTTTCAAAGACCTGACTCGGCCCTACCTTACTGAGCCAACAGCCTCAAAGTTCCCCCCTCCCTGCACTTCATTTTCCAACAGGTTTGGGGCTTGATTTTTTCCCTCGGGTCTTAAGTGCTGACAAAGCACTGTAGATCTTATTTCCTTTGCCTGTTCCCAGTGTTTTGCATTGGTGTGGATACCAAGAAGGCTTTTAGACTGCACAGAGTTCAAGGCCTGTGGAGCCTAGTGAATGACTATTCACTTGCTCCTGCCTTCCTCCGAGAGAGACACGGAGACAAGAATCCATCAGGTCATGTAACTGTGCGCATTCATCTCCACGCTGTTGTTTCCTCCTTTCAGCTACCTGGTGGACGAGGAGCTCTGGCTAGTGATGGAATACATGGACGGAGGCTCTTTACACGATGTCATTAGGGAGACTCGTATGGCAGAAGGAGAGATAGCAGCTGTCTCTCGGGAGGTGAGGGATGGCACTTGTGCTTCCCGTGGCTTGGGCGGGATGGTCCTTCCCAACAGGTGGTAAGGAGAGGAGTGATTTCATCTTCCCAGCTTGCTTCCTGCCTTTCTGTTACGACTGGCAGCAGCAAGAGCATCCGAAGTGCCTGCCAGCGTGCCTGCCCTTCTCCAGCTGTGTTTGTTTGTGTCTGCCTCTCTGAACACTTGCCTGGACCCGAAGTGTACTGCATTCCTTCCCTGTAAGAGCAAACGGGTTGGTGGCACAATGTCAGACAAGTGGCAAAGACAAAGAGATACTCTCGGGACTCTCACAAAGCTCAGGCTCAAAGGAGATGCTTGCACCCAAAGTGGTGTTTGCAAAAGCATCCGCTGTCGTCTGGCTGGAGAGAGCACAGCCCCTGCAGCAGCGCTCCTTCAGTGTGTGCTTGCAGGCCACTGGCCAGAGGAACAGTTGCCCTTTCTGTCTCAGAAGCGAATATGCATGCCCTCACTTAAAAAGGCACTGCTGTCCTCGTGTTGGAGCAGCAAGCTCTTGCCCTTGCCAGCAGCCTGTCCTGCCATGGCTCAGCATCCCCCAGCGAGTCGGTCTTGCAGGTTTGCCACTTCCCTGCTTGTAGGATGAAATCAGATGAGGAACTCTTAGGCTCGTGTTTCTTTTCTCTCTCTCAGTGCCTGCAAGGCCTGGATTTCCTTCACTCCAAGCAAGTGATCCACCGAGACATCAAAAGCCACAACATTCTCCTGGGCTTGGACGGATCTGTCAAGTTGGGTGGGTGTTGTTGGCCAGGCTCAGCCATGGCGGGCTGCGGTGTGGGGCTGCCTTTGAGTGACTGCCAGGTCCCCAAGAGTGGTGCCCGTGGCAGTGCAGGCTGCCCTGCTGCGAGCGCAGAGCACAGCTGCAACGTGCAGGGAGGTGTGGCTGGGAAGAAGGTGTCAGGAGTGGCTCTGGATTGTGCGTGTCCCTTCCCAAGCAAGGCCGTTACAGGCTAAAGCTTCAGGGGACTGAAAGCCACTGCCCGAAACTGGGGGCTTTTGCTCAGTGGCCAATTCCGTATTTCCTCGGCTGCAGGCCGGAGGAATGCCAGCATGGCCCCTTTTGCAGCCAGATTCCACACTGCCTTCTGGGACGTTGGTACAGCGGGGAGTTCTTTGGTTTGCTTTCCTAATTCGGGGCCGACTTGACCAGAGGGCTTTTTTCTCCTCAGCTGATTTTGGCCTCGCTGCTCAGCTCACCCCTGAGCAGAGCAAACGGAGATCAGCTGCCGGGACTACTCACTGGATGGCGCCAGAAATTTTCACCAGGAAGCCCTACGGCCCCAAAGTGGACATTTGGTCCTTTGGCATCGTGGGGATCGAGATGGTGGAAGGAGCGCCTCCTTACCTGATGAACACCTCTGCCATGGTACGCTGCAACTGCTCTCAGACTCTGCTGTCATTCTAACAAAGTCTGCCCCCGTTCTTCGGCCCGGGAAGCTTGCCTAACACCTGAAGACGATAGGTTCCAGGCCGCATAGTCTCTCGTGCTTCTTGTCCAGACCGTCCCCTTGGCATTTACTCACAAACAGCACTAAAAAATCCTTTTGTGATGCCTTTTGCTTGATGGAAGCTCTGCCTAAGGGAGCAGTGAGCAGTGTATAATAATAGATATTATTTTATGTAATAATCCTTGGAAACTGTAGAGTTCGACCAAAGTCCCTCTTCCAAATTGCCTGTAAGAGCTGGTGTCGTTCCTCAGAGAAGCAAAGTGTGCTTTTGCCAATGGAGTTGCTCCCAGTTTGGTCAGCCATTGACATCGGGGGCACAGCAGGAGCCTTTGCATAGTGGACTAGCTGTGGCTGTCTCTGGCTTTGGGCTCTTTTGTGTGGGGTAGGAAGGGCATGTCCAAGCCTGTGGCAGGGAGGGAAGTGCCACTGGAGAGTGGAGCTTCTCCCGTGGGGTCTGGGTGAGCGGTTTGGCGTACGAAGGAGACAGGCAGAGCGCGGCGTTTCCTTCTTCTCTAGGTTCGACAGCTGATAAGCACCGGGGGCACCCCGAAGCTGCAGAACCCCAGGCAGCAGTCCGCTTGGTTGCGAGACTTCCTGCACTGCTGCCTGGAGACAGACGAGGACAGGCGCTGGTCTGCCCAGGAGCTTCTGCAGGTAAAAGGCCAAGCGGCTGCAGGGTGCGCCAGCTGCCCGCTGCCAGGGGCTTCCCATCCGCTCAATCCAAGGCGTCAGAGGGGCACCAGTCCTAGGAATCGCCAGTCTCGGGGCTTTTCAAAGAAAAACAAAGGAGAATCCTGGGTGGGGATGGGTTGGAAGGAGCCTTTCAAGGTCACCCAGACCAAGTGGTCCGCAAGGAGCAGGGACGTCGTCAAGTAGATCAGGTTGCTCAGGGCCTCATCTGAGCTGACCTCGAATGTTCCCAGGGATGGGGCTGCGAGCAGCTCTCTGGGCGACCTGTGCTGGTGTTTCAGCACTCTCGTCACAAAGAGTTTCTTCCTTAGACCTGATCTGAATCTGCCCTCTTTGTGTTGAGAGCTATTATCCCTTGTGCTAATGCGACTGTGCTTGCAAAAAAACATGTCCTCAACATGCTGTGAAGCCCCCTGGAAGTCTTGAAAGGCAGCAAGAAGGTGTGCCCAGGGCCTTCTCTTCTTGGGGCAGAACAAGCCCAGCTGTCTCAGCCTTTCCTCAGAGGAGAGGTGCTCCATGCTGAGATGGTCATTTCTGTGGCCCAGTTTTGCCCTTTGGGAACACACTCAGTGTAATGTGGTAGCAAAAGAAGTGAAGTAGAATAATAGCAGGTAGGGAGGGCTGAAAAGGTGGTGGAAGAAGCCAATGAAATCAGCTCCTGGCAATAATTTTGAGATTTGGGTGTGGGAAGGAAGGAAGGAAGCAAGCAAGAACGGAGGGAAGGGAGTGAGGGAGGGAGGGAGGGAGGGAGGGAGGGAGGGAGGGAGGGAAGGAGGGGCTTTGGGCAGCTCCCAGTGAGCCTCAGAGGGGCCTTGGCTTGGCCCTCCTGCCCCACTTGTCGAGGTTTGTGCCACCAAGGTGGGGACAGCTGAGCAGGACTTGGCCAGGCTGGCCCATTGCTGCCTGGCACAGCCATGTAGACGACGTTGTGGCAGAGAGGGAGCGGCAGAAGGTGCCGCTCGGCTGTCCCTGCTGTGGAGGGAGGTGCCAGCACTGCTCCCCCTTCAAGCCAGCGCTGAATCCGTCAGCCACTTGTGTCAGTGGTTTTCAGAACATGGGCCAAAATCCTACGGGGATCAGCCTTTCTCCAAGGGATTGGAGTTTCCTGAGGAATGCCTTACGCTCCTCACCTTTTTTTAGCAACTAAAATAGCCCATGACCTTAGAAAAGGGCAACCTCAAGAAGCCTGTTGAGTGTCCTGATGAAAGGAAGACATGCAAGCTGCATTCCCACAATGTGGGCACAACAAAAATCTCAAGAAGCTGCAGACACCTGCAGGATTAATGGATTTGTGGGATTGTGAGCCATGTTTTCCTATGGTAGCAAGGTCCTTGACGTGGAGACAGAGGTGCAGAGAGTGCCCTCATTTCTGCGTCTTTCTGGTAACCAGAGAAAGCCTGTTTGAGCCCATGAGGAGTGGAGTTGGGAAAGCAGAAGTTAATTTTTTCCTTTTCTCTTTGGGCAGCATCCGTTTGTAACCTCAGCCAAGCCGACCTCCAGCCTGACGCCTCTGATCATGGCAGCGCAGCAGTTTATGGCCGACAGGAGATACTAGCCCTGGAAGAGGCCACTTGTTGTTTTTTTGTAGTTGGTAGTTTTTTATAGTTGGGAGTTTTTTATAGTTTGTAGTTTACAGTTCATAGTTTGTAGTTTCTAATTTTTTAGATTGATAGTCAAAATAAATACTCTATAAAACTTTCATTGGAAGACTCGCTTTGTTCTCACCCTGTGAATAGGCTCTAAATTTGCTTCTGAATGGTCAGGTGGTGCGTAAACATGGGAAGACGCATGGATGGCATTTGTGGCATGGTTTGGAAGTGGGCAAAAGTCTGCTTTCTTCGTTATCTCCAGGCTACAACCTTGTGTGGAGATACAGGCTCACAGCTGTGAACAGAGGAGGGCAAAACGGGGCACAGCAGTGGTGTCACTGCTGGGGACGCCGCCGCCGTGGCCCTGGTTGTGTTGCAGCTCCTGGAAAGGTTGGGAGTGTCTGTGTTGCTCTGGGCAGAGGGGCAGGGAGCCGGGCTTCTTTGCAGGCTGGGGCGCAGGTGAGCGTCCAGCGGGCACGCGAGTTCTGCCACGGGAACTGAGGCTGAGGCGAGGGAGTGACAACTTGTGCAGTTTGGATCTGCGTGAGCCACGGCTTCTCTCAGCTCAGCACCCAGCATGAGGGACGCAACTGCCCAGACAGAGCTGGCCTGGGGTCACGCTGCATGAGAGCTTGGGAGGGGACACAGCCAGGGCAGGTGACCTAAACTGGCCACAGGTATATTCCAGACCATTTGACATCCTGCTCAGTGTTTCAAGCTGGGCGCAGGAAGGAGGGAGGAGGGGACGTTTGGAGTGACGGCATTTGTCTTCCCAAGTCACTGTGAGGCGTGAGGGGACCCTGCTCTCCTGGAGATGCAAAACACCTGCCTGCCCTTGGGAAATGGTGAATGAGTTCTTTATTTTTCTTTGCTTGAGCGTGTGGCTTTTGCATTCCCTATGCAACTGAATCGATCTCAACCTGTGAGTTTTCCAGCTTTTACCCTTCCGATTGTCTCCCCAGGGAGCCAGAATGGCTGTGCGTGGTGCTTGGTTGCTGGCTGGGGTTAAACCACAGCATGAGAAATAGAGAAAAAGTGGTTTAAAAGCGAGAGGCAGAGGAATGAAGCTTCCAAACTTTGGGGCGGTGGTGGTTTTTCTGTTTTCCTAAGCCTGCCTTCCTGCAGCCCTCCCAGCACCTGCTCTATTTGCTCTCTGCCTCACAGCTTCCAGTTTTGCTGGGACCGGCCCATTTGGGCCCACTGCTTTCCTCCCAGCAGCACCTTCTGAGTTGTCCCACACTGTGTTGGTACTTTCTTTTCTTTCGTCCTTTCTTTACATCCATAGCAGGCAGCTCTCTGTGGTGCATGGATGAGCGCAGGGAAGCTCCCAGAGGTGCACCTGAGATGGGCAAGTCTCCTTGGAGATGCCACAGCACTGCAGCAGCAGGATGATGTGGATGCAGTGGATGAACTGTTGCTTGGCTTTCCATGTTTTCATCAATCCTACCCTTTGTAGGCCTGTGTCCCACCTTGTTCAGTGGCAAACATGTGGGGAAGAAGGTCTACAAAAGTGCTTCCTGAGGTTTTGTCCCCCAGCTATCATTGAAGGAGTGATTTCCTTTGTTGCTGCAATGTTCAGCTTCTCAGTGTTCAGCTTCTCAGCGTGGGCTATAGGGGCTTGGTGTGTTTTCAGAGTTACTCCTAGATGCCTTGAGGTTACGGGCTAGGAGGGCTTTTTGTGCTGCTTTGCAGGCTTTTTTTGGCGTTGGCTGTAGAGAAGGTCTGGTTCTATGCATGAATTCACAAAGCAGCCTAGAGCGGCCGCTATTGTGATGTCAGCGGCCGCATCCCGGCGTTGTCAAGGCAAAGCTGCCGTGCCGAGGCACGGAAGGCCTCAGTGTGCAGAGCAGCTCTGTGGCGTGCTCACTGCAGGCGGACCCTGCTGATCGCGGAGGGCTCTGCCAGCAGGCTGCACCCTGACGGGACTCTTGAGTCTTTTTGGTTTTCCCCAGGAGTCTTGTCCGGTGCAAACTTGAGCAGCGCTGCTCGAGCCATGGAGGGAGTGTGTGCTGCAGTTTGCACGGCATTTTCCGTGGCTTATTCTGGGTACTTTTTCACCCACCTGGCACGTAAGTAGACCTTTTTGTTCAGGGCAGCATATGGAAACCAAATTGCCGTGAAGATGCCTTTAGTGGGGTAAAGCTGCTGTCAACAGCTCCAGCTAAGAAGGGCGTGTCTGTAGCCAGCAGGGCGTGGGCAGCATTTGTAATGTAGCCTGCAGGGGTTCTGCTCCCCCCCATCCCGGCAAGGCCTGTGGCAGTGGAGTGTGCAGTCTCCTCAGTTTGCTGGCTGAAGCAAGACATCTTCCAAGATGGGAAGATGCGGAGAGCCTGGCAGGAGTCCTTGTAGAAACTGTGCGCTGCTCTCTAGGACTGAGGGGAAGCATCTTCTCCTCTGCATTCCCTCATCCCAAGGATGTGCCTGTGGAACTTGACATTTCCTGCGTGCTAAAAGAGCCGTTGGCTCTGTGCTGAAATCCCAGAACCAGCTTGGCAAAGGCCTCTGAGATAGACATTTTTAGAAGAGTTCTTGTATGCTCCTGCACGCAGGAGCTGTTCCTGTGCTGTGTCACAGTAGAACTGCCACCACGGTTGAGGGGAACTTGGAGGAAGCTTTTCTGTGGAATCATTTTCAGCAAGCTCATGGGAATTGCTGTGTGCAATCTCTTCAGAAAACTGAAGTGCAGGAAGGGGAGGAGCTGTAGCTCCTGCTGGGTGGGGTGGGGTTGGGCAGAAGCATTGACTACTACAGAACCACTTGGGCTTTCTTAGTCTCACGTTTCTGTGGCTTGAGTGGCCAAAGAGGACAACAGGTAGACACAAGGCAGCATTTTGTGCTGTTGTCTTGCTTGCTGTGTGGCACACGGGTTGCTGCTGGAGGGATGTAGTGAAAGCAAAACGCTCTGCCCTTGGGTTGACTTCTTGGTGGGCTTGCCCAGTGCAGGCAGTTTTCTTACAGCATCTGGTTCTTCTTCCCTTGTGTGTTGCAGGTCACATTGCCCATGCCTGGAGAGAATCCGGTCCGTGGGTGAGTGGGAAAGGAGCCTTTGGCGTTGGTAGCATTTGACGACTTGGAGCAAGCTGTGAGCTGGGCCTGTTGCAGTCCAGTGCCAGCCTGGTCAGATGAACGAAAGTACAGTCCAGGCTCTGTGCAACAGCAGCAGCAGCAGCAGCAGCAGCAGCAGCAGCAGCAGCAGCTGCAGGGGATCCCTGCCTGTTTTGTCTCCATGTTCCATTTCAGAGCTTTTGATCAGATGAAAGTGGGGTTGCTTGGTGCTTTGAGCCATGATGGAATTTCTCCTGTACAAGAGAGTGCGGTCGCATCTACTTGGCCCATTTTACTTGAGTTTGAACAACTGAGGATCCCATTTCTCTGCAGATGATTTCTCCTTAGTGCATCTGGGTCTAGAGCAGAGTATAAAGAAGGTTGCTTGTCCCTCATGCTGCTGTCTGTCTGCAGAGCACAAAACAAACCTCGGAGCGTCCTCTGGCTGTGTGTCTTCCTGAAGACGAGGCCAAAGGGGAGGAAGATGCCAACCCAGCTGCATCTGCTGCCACCGCAGGGCCTGAGCATCCAGCATCAGTAAGTGGCAGCTCTGGGAAGCCCTGTGGCTGGAGCAAAGCAGAGCTGCAGGTTTCTGATCAGACAGCATCTCCCATGTGTGGCTGAAGATGCTGAGGCCTGGAATCTTTTCAGCGCTTCCAGAGCGCTTCCCCCAGCCACGAGCCCTTGAAAAGGGGTGTGGAACTCGGATGTTTAGACATCAGTTTCCCACTATTCTGACAGGGGCTGTGAATTTGTCTTAGCAAGAGACAAGAGGTAGCATTAGGATGTCTTTGCCCTGGGGAACAAGGGAGGCCCTTTGTGCCCTGTGGCTGTGCAGGCTCTCTGTCAAAGATGCAGTTCAAAGCAGTGCAAAGATGCAGTTCACAGCCTCGCAGGGCATGGAGGAGTCACTGTCCCCAGGAGGGACCTGGCCCTCTCCATGGAGCAGCTGTCAGTAGCTAAAGGAACAGCTGAGATACAGCGGGGTCTGCCGCTGAATATATCTAAAGGTTCTGCCTGACAGGTTCCTCCCCGTCCCTCATGCTGCTGTCTGTCCACAGAGCACAGGGGCAGCGTCAGCACCTGCTCTGGCTGCCTCTGTACCCGAGGAAGAGGCTAAAGAGGAGGAGGGTGCCAAGGAACCTGCCCCTGCGGTCAGCCCACGGCCTGAGCAGCTCACATCAGTAAGTGCCTGCTTTGGTTAGCAGTGTCTTTGGTGTCATTTAGTCCCTCGTGTAAAAGCAGCCTTTGGATTTTGCGCCTTGAGTTGGAGAAGTGGGCAGCAAAAGCCGAGAGGTGAAGAGCCCTGGATGTGGCCGGCAGCATCTTCCTAGGGGCTTGCATTTGAAATGGGATCAGAGGGGCATCTCTGCCAGGCACCCTTCTGACCCAAAGTCATTTCTTGTCCCAGAGCTCCACCTCCTCTGTCCTGGCACCTGCACGGGCTGCAGCTGCAGGCTCTGAAGAAGCCTCCAGTCCCCGAGCTGGAAACTCGAGCACGAGCAGCTCGTGCACCTGGAGCACAAGCAGCTCGTGCACCTGGAGCACAAGCAGTTCCTCTGGCAGCACTGAGGACCTGCAGGAGAAGACAGAGGAGGAGTGCCTGGCCATGCTGAGTATGTCCTGTGTATTCCTTGTCTGCTGGAGCAGTGCCTTGTGTGTGCATGTGTCAGCATGAGCTCCTCCCACCTCCTGTTCTCCTCAGCGGAGTGTCGGGTCCTGAGGCCTCCACACAGGACCTGTTGTTGTGCTTTGAGGTGGCGAGAGAGCACCTCAGAGGCTCTCCTGCCTCTGAGGGCAGCTCGGCCTGGCTTGGCTTTGCCTGAGCTGCCCTCTGTGCAGAAGGGAAGCAAGAGATTGTTTCTGGCTGAGCAGGAGGCTGTGACCTAGCGAATGAGTGGGCCTCAAGGAGCTCTCTGGGCCCAGCTCCTGGGGGGCACAGCCAAGGTCATCTTCAGAAGGTAGCCCGGTCCTAAAAGATGAGGGACCTCATTCCTAAAGCCCATGCAATGGGTTATAAGATGAGCTGCTGCTCTTGAAAGGGAGAAAGGCATTGTTTAGGCAAAGTGCTGAAAGGTGGAGATCGTGCCTCTGCTGGAAGCACTTTGCAATATTCTTCCTGTTCTGGAAAGGGCAGCTGTTGATAAAAATTGATTCCAGAACCCAAGATGCCTGCCTTTACATTTGCAAGGATTAAAGCTTTGGCTGAATGTCACAGAGTGTTTATTCCCAAGAACAGAAAGGTTTTGTTCTTCCTGCTGCCCTTAATGTTTCTAGACAACAATCACTTCTCTTGGTTACTGCTGTCTTTTCTGATCCGTGTCTCCTCTGACTGATTCTCCATGTGCTTAGTTTTTAGTTTGGACAGTCAGGCTTTGCGCAGGCAATCTGTGCTGCAGAGCTGACTGTTTTGTTGCTGTTTTGTTGCTGTGGTGGTAGTGGTGGTGGTGTTGTAGTGGTGCGGTTGTTGTTGTGGTTCGCTGAGTGACTGAGAAGAAAGGGCCTGGTGTCCCCAAGGAGAGCGGGGAGAGAGAGTGGGGCTGCCTTTCTGATCTGCTGCAGGGTGGGATCTCTGTTGTGAAGTGAGCATCTTTCCTTTGGTTTCTTTCAGGGATGCTGGTGAGCGAAGGAGATCCCGAGGCTAAATACACAGAACTGGAAACTATTGGCAAAGGGTGAGTGCAGCCACCGTTCCTTCTTCAAAGGGAGGGGCTGTGTATTTTGCTGGTGTCACATCTCCCCAGCGTGACGTCAGGCAAGCTCCAAAGCTGTTCAGACACTGCGTTGAGATGCTCCCGTCCCTCAGTACTGGTCAGCGTTTATAGCTGTGGTCCGAAGGCATGGCAAAGACACCTGGATGCTGGCAATGTCTTTTCTGCGGCAAAGAGCAGCGCCTGGCAGATCTCCTGTCCCTCAAGTGTGTGGCACCTCTTTGCCGCTTTTCTTCGCAGAAACCATTTTTACGTGTCCCAAAAGAATACAGAAGATGTGGGAATGAAAGGAGCAAAAAGTGTGCTGCCTCAAAGGTCAAGTTAGCAGCTGAGAGCTGCCAGAGAACAGCTGTCAGTAGCATTTCTTTCCAATATTTTGCTGAAAACAAGATTCAGTGCTCAGGATGACCGTCACCTAGTCTAGAAGCCAAAAGCAGAGGTGAAAGAAGCAACTCTCTTTTATAGCTGAGGTGGCAAAAGCCAAAGCTTCAGGGAAGCGCCGGTGCCGATGCACTCTAGAGGAAAAGGCATCACCTGCCTGATGGCAGAGCCCTCATGGATCCTGTGGGGATTTGGCCTTTCCTGCAAAGAATCCCCCAAGCTGTTCCCTTTTGAAAGCCAGCTCTGCTGACTGTAAATGGGATGGATTTGCAGCATTTCCTCTGGGAGCAGCCAAGTGTACAAGAACTCGCCTGAGGAGTAGAGTCCTTCCTGTGTCTGGGGCACCGAAGAGAAGCAGCTGCTGATGGCTCTGGACCCGGAATGAAGCTGTCTAGGGATGCCCTGTGTAGAGTACTTCTCCATTTGTGTGTGCAACAATGGAGGCCTTCGGCTGCTCTGGCTGTGGCTGGAGACTACTTTCCTTGGCAGCTGGAGGAAGGATCTGTCTCTAGATCTTTTCCTCCAATGGCTGTTCCGTGAGTTCAGGCTTCTCAGAAGGCCTGTGTGGTGTTGCCTGAGTTTGGCAGATAGACTCCAAGGAGAGGTGTGGGAAGGCCCAGCCGGAGTGTGTGTGCCTGGAAAAATCCCACCCACGTGCACACACGGAAAGAACAAAGGGAAAAAGACCCAGACCAGAATCTGTCGTGTCCCATTTGAGATTTGCCCCAGGCCTTTTCTTCCCGCTGGACCGCAGTGTCTTGCACTTGAAGGGACTAAAGGACTTCTCCTTTCTCCGCTGCTGTTTTGTTTCTAGGGGTTTCGGCACTGTGTGTACGGCAGTGGACACTGCCACAGGAGAAGAGGTAAGCGTCAGGCAGCGCCGCAGCTTCTGCAGCTCTCGAGTGCCCTCCCCTCTGCTGTCAGCTGTGGCTGAGCTTTGGCTGGCCAGTAGAGCTTTGCTTCCAAGGGCCACTGAAGTGCCGAGCAGTGTCCGCCTGCCAAATACAGTGGGGACAGATTTTGTCCTTCTCAGCTGCCCCAAGGAATGCGAGGAGGCCAGGCGGTTTCTCTCCTAGGAGGAGACGCAGCCAGCTGGGTCTTAGTGCCAAGGTGGTGTCTTAGAGCACGGCACTGCTCTTTGGGGCCGGCAGCTCAGGATTCCTGAATTCTCGTTTCTGGCTCGTAGCAAATACATGGGAATCGTGCTGGTAGCTCCTTAGCCACCTGCAGGGCTGCCCTTGGGAACTGTGCTTCGAGAGAGAGGTCTGCAAGGGGACTCTCAAGGGCCTATGCCATGCTCAGAGCCCGGCGTGCATGGCTAGAGGATCAAGGCGTGGGCTATTCCTTTTTGCAGTCAGGCAGTAATTGCAAATGTCCGTGGTGCGAAGGAAAGTGTTTTAGTGCAGCAAAATGACAGCTCCTGAAGTGTGGAAGGGCTAGGGTTGTCTTTTTGGGAGGTAGCCTCAATGATGTTTTCATCATCACAGCATTTTTTCTGTAAAGTGAGTAGGGTTGTATTTCCTGGGGTTTAACCCTCCGGATGCTTTTAGGACGGCATTTTACCCGTCATGTCTGTAAGAGTTTGCTGTGTTGTTGTGCACTCAAGAATGCCAGCGGTTGCTGGAGTAATGATGTAACCCCCTAGAACTGCCAGTGGTTTCCCAGCAGTTTGGCTCCATTTTCACCGGCACAGAATGGCTTCCTGCTTGCAAGAGGTGTGTGAATGGAAATGCTGAAGATAAAGTAAGGCCCTGGGGGAAGGCTGTGGGCGTAGGGAGTGTTGTTAGAGCTTTGAGGTGGAGAGTTTAGAGCGTGTTTCGCCTGGGTGTACAAAGCAAAGGCTCTCTGGCTCTGTGTCCTGGGACTGGCGCCCAAGCGAGCGGCGTAAGAGGCTCTTGCAAGCTCAGCTACGAATTCCTCTGGTGTCCCGTCGCAAGGCGGTTTTGCTCCGCCCAGCTCTGTCATCCCAAAATCACTGTCTCATCGTTCCCGTTGTGGTCTCCTGCCACAGCCTTCTTTGGTTCACGGTTTTCCATGTCGTTTCAGGTGGCCATAAAGAAAATCAGTCTCCTGCGAGAGAGCAGCACCGAACTGTGCGTGAACGAAATCCAGGTCATGCGCGACAGTAAGAACGCCAACCTCGTCAACTACGTAGACAGGTGAGTGGTTCTGCTCTTCTGCCATGAAGGGTCATTGCCATCCTGCAAGCCAAAGGATCAGCCACTCCTTTGGTGGCTGGCAGAGAACAGAGCTGTTAATTCCTGTTTCTCTGCTGATCTACGGCGTCTTGGGAGGAGATTGCACTGGGGCTGCATTAATCTTTCCTGGCATACCTAGTTTGAAGTGCGCTTTCAAAGACCTGACTCGGCCCTACCTTACTGAGCCAACAGCCTCAAAGTTCCCCCCTCCCTGCACTTCATTTTCCAACAGGTTTGGGGCTTGATTTTTTCCCTCGGGTCTTAAGTGCTGACAAAGCACTGTAGATCTTATTTCCTTTGCCTGTTCCCAGTGTTTTGCATTGGTGTGGATACCAAGAAGGCTTTTAGACTGCACAGAGTTCAAGGCCTGTGGAGCCTAGTGAATGACTATTCACTTGCTCCTGCCTTCCTCCGAGAGAGACACGGAGACAAGAATCCATCAGGTCATGTAACTGTGCGCATTCATCTCCACGCTGTTGTTTCCTCCTTTCAGCTACCTGGTGGACGAGGAGCTCTGACTAGTGATGGAATACATGGACGGAGGCTCTTTACACGATGTCATTAGGGAGACTCGTATGGCAGAAGGAGAGATAGCAGCTGTCTCTCGGGAGGTGAGGGATGGCACTTGTGCTTCCCGTGGCTTGGGCGGGATGGTCCTTCCCAACAGGTGGTAAGGAGAGGAGTGATTTCATCTTCCCAGCTTGCTTCCTGCCTTTCTGTTACGACTGGCAGCAGCAAGAGCATCCGAAGTGCCTGCCAGCGTGCCTGCCCTTCTCCAGCTGTGTTTGTTTGTGTCTGCCTCTCTGAACACTTGCCTGGACCCGAAGTGTACTGCATTCCTTCCCTGTAAGAGCAAACGGGTTGGTGGCACAATGTCAGACAAGTGGCAAAGACAAAGAGATACTCTCGGGACTCTCACAAAGCTCAGGCTCAAAGGAGATGCTTGCACCCAAAGTGGTGTTTGCAAAAGCATCCGCTGTCGTCTGGCTGGAGAGAGCACAGCCCCTGCAGCAGCGCTCCTTCAGTGTGTGCTTGCAGGCCACTGGCCAGAGGAACAGTTGCCCTTTCTGTCTCAGAAGCGAATATGCATGCCCTCACTTAAAAAGGCACTGCTGTCCTCGTGTTGGAGCAGCAAGCTCTTGCCCTTGCCAGCAGCCTGTCCTGCCATGGCTCAGCATCCCCCAGCGAGTCGGTCTTGCAGGTTTGCCACTTCCCTGCTTGTAGGATGAAATCAGATGAGGAACTCTTAGGCTCGTGTTTCTTTTCTCTCTCTCAGTGCCTGCAAGGCCTGGATTTCCTTCACTCCAAGCAAGTGATCCACCGAGACATCAAAAGCCACAACATTCTCCTGGGCTTGGACGATCTGTCAAGTTGGGTGGGTGTTGTTGGCCAGGCTCAGCCATGGCGGGCTGCGGTGTGGGGCTGCCTTTGAGTGACTGCCAGGTCCCCAAGAGTGGTGCCCGTGGCAGTGCAGGCTGCCCTGCTGCGAGCGCAGAGCACAGCTGCAACGTGCAGGGAGGTGTGGCTGGGAAGAAGGTGTCAGGAGTGGCTCTGGATTGTGCGTGTCCCTTCCCAAGCAAGGCCGTTACAGGCTAAAGCTTCAGGGGACTGAAAGCCACTGCCCGAAACTGGGGGCTTTTGCTCAGTGGCCAATTCCGTATTTCCTCGGCTGCAGGCCGGAGGAATGCCAGCATGGCCCCTTTTGCAGCCAGATTCCACACTGCCTTCTGGGACGTTGGTACAGCGGGGAGTTCTTTGGTTTGCTTTCCTAATTCGGGGCCGACTTGACCAGAGGGCTTTTTTCTCCTCAGCTGATTTTGGCCTCGCTGCTCAGCTCACCCCTGAGCAGAGCAAACGGAGATCAGCTGCCGGGACTACTCACTGGATGGCGCCAGAAATTTTCACCAGGAAGCCCTACGGCCCCAAAGTGGACATTTGGTCCTTTGGCATCGTGGGGATCGAGATGGTGGAAGGAGCGCCTCCTTACCTGATGAACACCTCTGCCATGGTACGCTGCAACTGCTCTCAGACTCTGCTGTCATTCTAACAAAGTCTGCCCCCGTTCTTCGGCCCGGGAAGCTTGCCTAACACCTGAAGACGATAGGTTCCAGGCCGCATAGTCTCTCGTGCTTCTTGTCCAGACCGTCCCCTTGGCATTTACTCACAAACAGCACTAAAAAATCCTTTTGTGATGCCTTTTGCTTGATGGAAGCTCTGCCTAAGGGAGCAGTGAGCAGTGTATAATAATAGATATTATTTTATGTAATAATCCTTGGAAACTGTAGAGTTCGACCAAAGTCCCTCTTCCAAATTGCCTGTAAGAGCTGGTGTCGTTCCTCAGAGAAGCAAAGTGTGCTTTTGCCAATGGAGTTGCTCCCAGTTTGGTCAGCCATTGACATCGGGGGCACAGCAGGAGCCTTTGCATAGTGGACTAGCTGTGGCTGTCTCTGGCTTTGGGCTCTTTTGTGTGGGGTAGGAAGGGCATGTCCAAGCCTGTGGCAGGGAGGGAAGTGCCACTGGAGAGTGGAGCTTCTCCCGTGGGGTCTGGGTGAGCGGTTTGGCGTACGAAGGAGACAGGCAGAGCGCGGCGTTTCCTTCTTCTCTAGGTTCGACAGCTGATAAGCACCGGGGGCACCCCGAAGCTGCAGAACCCCAGGCAGCAGTCCGCTTGGTTGCGAGACTTCCTGCACTGCTGCCTGGAGACAGACGAGGACAGGCGCTGGTCTGCCCAGGAGCTTCTGCAGGTAAAAGGCCAAGCGGCTGCAGGGTGCGCCAGCTGCCCGCTGCCAGGGGCTTCCCATCCGCTCAATCCAAGGCGTCAGAGGGGCACCAGTCCTAGGAATCGCCAGTCTCGGGGCTTTTCAAAGAAAAACGAAGGAGAATCCTGGGTGGGGATGGGTTGGAAGGAGCCTTTCAAGGTCACCCAGACCAAGTGGTCCGCAAGGAGCAGGGACGTCGTCAAGTAGATCAGGTTGCTCAGGGCCTCATCTGAGCTGACCTCGAATGTTCCCAGGGATGGGGCTGCAAGCAGCTCTCTGGGCGACCTGTGCTGGTGTTGCAGCACTCTCGTCACAAAGAGTTTCTTCCTTAGACCTGATCTGAATCTGCCCTCTTTGTGTTGAGAGCTATTATCCCTTGTGCTAATGCGACTGTGCTTGCAAAAAAACATGTCCTCAACATGCTGTGAAGCCCCCTGGAAGTCTTGAAAGGCAGCAAGAAGGTGTGCCCAGGGCCTTCTCTTCTTGGGGCAGAACAAGCCCAGCTGTCTCAGCCTTTCCTCAGAGGAGAGGTGCTCCATGCTGAGATGGTCATTTCTGTGGCCCAGTTTTGCCCTTTGGGAACACACTCAGTGTAATGTGGTAGCAAAAGAAGTGAAGTAGAATAATAGCAGGTAGGGAGGGCTGAAAAGGTGGTGGAAGAAGCCAATGAAATCAGCTCCTGGCAATAATTTTGAGATTTGGGTGTGGGAAGGAAGGAAGGAAGCAAGCAAGAACGGAGGGAAGGGAGGGAGGGAGGGAGGGAGGGAGGGAGGGAGGGAAGGAGGGGCTTTGGGCAGCTCCCAGTGAGCCTCAGAGGGGCCTTGGCTTGGCCCTCCTGCCCCACTTGTCGAGGTTTGTGCCACCAAGGTGGGGACAGCTGAGCAGGACTTGGCCAGGCTGGCCCATTGCTGCCTGGCACAGCCATGTAGACGACGTTGTGGCAGAGAGGGAGCGGCAGAAGGTGCCGCTCGGCTGTCCCTGCTGTGGAGGGAGGTGCCAGCACTGCTCCCCCTTCAAGCCAGCGCTGAATCCGTCAGCCACTTGTGTCAGTGGTTTTCAGAACATGGGCCAAAATCCTACGGGGATCAGCCTTTCTCCAAGGGATTGGAGTTTCCTGAGGAATGCCTTACGCTCCTCACCTTTTTTTAGCAACTAAAATAGCCCATGACCTTAGAAAAGGGCAACCTCAAGAAGCCTGTTGAGTGTCCTGATGAAAGGAAGACATGCAAGCTGCATTCCCCCAATGTGGGCACAACAAAAATCTCAAGAAGCTGCAGACACCTGCAGGATTAATGGATTTGTGGGATTGTGAGCCATGTTTTCCTATGGTAGCAAGGTCCTTGACGTGGAGACAGAGGTGCAGAGAGTGCCCTCATTTCTGCGTCTTTCTGGTAACCAGAGAAAGCCTGTTTGAGCCCATGAGGAGTGGAGTTGGGAAAGCAGAAGTTAATTTTTTCCTTTTCTCTTTGGGCAGCATCCGTTTGTAACCTCAGCCAAGCCGACCTCCAGCCTGACGCCTCTGATCATGGCAGCGCAGCAGTTTATGGCCGACAGGAGATACTAGCCCTGGAAGAGGCCACTTGTTGTTTTTTTGTAGTTGGTAGTTTTTTATAGTTGGGAGTTTTTTATAGTTTGTAGTTTACAGTTCATAGTTTGTAGTTTCTAATTTTTTAGATTGATAGTCAAAATAAATACTCTATAAAACTTTCATTGGAAGACTCGCTTTGTTCTCACCCTGTGAATAGGCTCTAAATTTGCTTCTGAATGGTCAGGTGGTGCGTAAACATGGGAAGACGCATGGATGGCATTTGTGGCATGGTTTGGAAGTGGGCAAAAGTCTGCTTTCTTCGTTATCTCCAGGCTACAACCTTGTGTGGAGATACAGGCTCACAGCTGTGAACAGAGGAGGGCAAAACGGGGCAGAGCAGTGGTGTCACTGCTGGGGACGCCGCCGCCGTGGCCCTGGTTGTGTTGCAGCTCCTGGAAAGGTTGGGAGTGTCTGTGTTGCTCTGGGCAGAGGGGCAGGGAGCCGGGCTTCTTTGCAGGCTGGGGCGCAGGTGAGCGTCCAGCGGGCACGCGAGTTCTGCCACGGGAACTGAGGCTGAGGCGAGGGAGTGACAACTTGTGCAGTTTGGATCTGCGTGAGCCACGGCTTCTCTCAGCTCAGCACCCAGCATGAGGGACGCAACTGCCCAGACAGAGCTGGCCTGGGGTCACGCTGCATGAGAGCTTGGGAGGGGACACAGCCAGGGCAGGTGACCTAAACTGGCCACAGGTATATTCCAGACCATTTGACATCCTGCTCAGTGTTTCAAGCTGGGCGCAGGAAGGAGGGAGGAGGGGACGTTTGGAGTGACGGCATTTGTCTTCCCAAGTCACTGTGAGGCGTGAGGGGACCCTGCCCTCCTGGAGACGCAAAACACCTGCCTGCCCTTGGGAAATGGTGAATGAGTTCTTTATTTTTCTTTGCTTGAGCGTGTGGCTTTTGCATTCCCTATGCAACTGAATCGATCTCAACCTGTGAGTTTTCCAGCTTTTACCCTTCCGATTGTCTCCCCAGGGAGCCAGAATGGCTGTGCGTGGTGCTTGGTTGCTGGCTGGGGTTAAACCACAGCATGAGAAATAGAGAAAAAGTGGTTTAAAAGCGAGAGGCAGAGGAATGAAGCTTCCAAACTTTGGGGCGGTGGTGGTTTTTCTGTTTTCCTAAGCCTGCCTTCCTGCAGCCCTCCCAGCACCTGCTCTATTTGCTCTCTGCCTCACAGCTTCCAGTTTTGCTGGGACCGGCCCATTTGGGCCCACTGCTTTCCTCCCAGCAGCACCTTCTGAGTTGTCCCACACTGTGTTGGTACTTTCTTTTCTTTCGTCCTTTCTTTACATCCATAGCAGGCAGCTCTCTGTGGTGCATGGATGAGCGCAGGGAGGCTCCCAGAGGTGCACCTCAGATGGGCAAGTCTCCTTGGAGATGCCACAGCACTGCAGCAGCAGGATGATGTGTATGCAGTGGATGAACTGTTGCTTGGCTTTCCATGTTTTCATCAATCCTACCCTTTGTAGGCCTGTGTCCCACCTTGTTCAGTGGCAAACATGTGGGGAAGAAGGTCTACAAAAGTGCTTCCTGAGGTTTTGTCCCCCAGCTATCATTGAAGGAGTGATTTCCTTTGTTGCTGCAATGTTCAGCTTCTCAGTGTTCAGCTTCTCAGCGTGGGCTATAGGGGCTTGGTGTGTTTTCAGAGTTACTCCTAGATGCCTTGAGGTTACGGGCTAGGAGGGCTTTTTGTGCTGCTTTGCAGGCTTTTTTTGGCGTTGGCTGTAGAGAAGGTCTGGTTCTATGCATGAATTCACAAAGCAGCCTAGAGCGGCCGCTATTGTGATGTCAGCGGCCGCATCCCGGCGTTGTCAAGGCAAAGCTGCCGTGCCGAGGCACGGAAGGCCTCAGTGTGCAGAGCAGCTCTGTGGCGTGCTCACTGCAGGCGGACCCTGCTGATCGCGGAGGGCTCTGCCAGCAGGCTGCACCCTGACGGGACTCTTGAGTCTTTTTGGTTTTCCCCAGGAGTCTTGTCCGGTGCAAACTTGAGCAGCGCTGCTCGAGCCATGGAGGGAGTGTGTGCTGCAGTTTGCACGGCATTTTCCGTGGCTTATTCTGGGTACTTTTTCACCCACCTGGCACGTAAGTAGACCTTTTTGTTCAGTGCAGCATATGGAAACCAAATTGCCATGAAGATGCCTTTAGTGGGGTAAAGCTGCTGTCAACAGCTCCAGCTAAGAAGGGCGTGTCTGTAGCCAGCAGGGCGTGGGCAGCATTTGTAATGTAGCCTGCAGGGGTTCTGCTCCCCCCCATCCCGGCAAGGCCTGTGGCAGTGGAGTGTGCAGTCTCCTCAGTTTGCTGGCTGAAGCAAGACATCTTCCAAGATGGGAAGATGCGGAGAGCCTGGCAGGAGTCCTTGTAGAAACTGTGCGCTGCTCTCTAGGACTGAGGGGAAGCATCTTCTCCTCTGCATTCCCTCATCCCAAGGATGTGCCTGTGGAACTTGACATTTCCTGCGTGCTAAAAGAGCCGTTGGCTCTGTGCTGAAATCCCAGAACCAGCTTGGCAAAGGCCTCTGAGATAGACATTTTTAGAAGAGTTCTTGTATGCTCCTGCACGCAGGAGCTGTTCCTGTGCTGTGTCACAGTAGAACTGCCACCACGGTTGAGGGGGACTTGGGGGAAGCTTTTCTGTGGAATCATTTTCAGCAAGCTCATGGGAATTGCTGTGTGCAATCTCTTCAGAAAACTGAAGTGCAGGAAGGGGAGGAGCTGTAGCTCCTGCTGGGTGGGGTGGGGTTGGGCAGAAGCATTGACTACTACAGAACCACTTGGGCTTTCTTAGTCTCACGTTTCTGTGGCTTGAGTGGCCAAAGAGGACAACAGGTAGACACAAGGCAGCATTTTGTGCTGTTGTCTTGCTTGCTGTGTGGCACACGGGTTGCTGCTGGAGGGATGTAGTGAAAGCAAAACGCTCTGCCCTTGGGTTGACTTCTTGGTGGGCTTGCCCAGTGCAGGCAGTTTTCTTACAGCATCTGGTTCTTCTTCCCTTGTGTGTTGCAGGTCACATTGCCCATGCCTGGAGAGAATCCGGTCCGTGGGTGAGTGGGAAAGGAGCCTTTGGCGTTGGTAGCATTTGACGACTTGGAGCAAGCTGTGAGCTGGGCCTGTTGCAGTCCAGTGCCAGCCTGGTCAGATGAACGAAAGTACAGTCCAGGCTCTGTGCAACAGCAGCAGCAGCAGCAGCAGCAGCAGCAGCAGCAGCAGCAGCAGCAGCTGCAGGGGATCCCTGCCTGTTTTGTCTCCATGTTCCATTTCAGAGCTTTTGATCAGATGAAAGTGGGGTTGCTTGGTGCTTTGAGCCATGATGGAATTTCTCCTGTACAAGAGAGTGCGGTCGCATCTACTTGGCCCATTTTACTTGAGTTTGAACAACTGAGGATCCCATTTCTCTGCAGATGATTTCTCCTTAGTGCATCTGGGTCTAGAGCAGAGTATAAAGAAGGTTGCTTGTCCCTCATGCTGCTGTCTGTCTGCAGAGCACAAAACAAACCTCGGAGCGTCCTCTGGCTGTGTGTCTTCCTGAAGACGAGGCCAAAGGGGAGGAAGATGCCAACCCAGCTGCATCTGCTGCCACCGCAGGGCCTGAGCATCCAGCATCAGTAAGTGGCAGCTCTGGGAAGCCCTGTGGCTGGAGCAAAGCAGAGCTGCAGGTTTCTGATCAGACAGCATCTCCCATGTGTGGCTGAAGATGCTGAGGCCTGGAATCTTTTCAGCGCTTCCAGAGCGCTTCCCCCAGCCACGAGCCCTTGAAAAGGGGTGTGGAACTCGGATGTTTAGACATCAGTTTCCCACTATTCTGACAGGGGCTGTGAATTTGTCTTAGCAAGAGACAAGAGGTAGCATTAGGATGTCTTTGCCCTGGGGTACAAGGGAGGCCCTTTGTGCCCTGTGGCTGTGCAGGCTCTCTGTCAAAGATGCAGTTCAAAGCAGTGCAAAGATGCAGTTCACAGCCTCGCAGGGCATGGAGGAGTCACTGTCCCCAGGAGGGACCTGGCGCTCTCCATGGAGCAGCTGTCAGTAGCTAAAGGAACAGCTGAGATACAGCGGGGTCTGCCGCTGAATATATCTAAAGGTTCTGCCTGACAGGTTCCTCCCTGTCCCTCATGCTGCTGTCTGTCCACAGAGCACAGGGGCAGCGTCAGCACCTGCTCTGGCTGCCTCTGTACCCGAGGAAGAGGCTAAAGAGGAGGAGGGTGCCAAGGAACCTGCCCCTGCGGTCAGCCCACGGCCTGAGCAGCTCACATCAGTAAGTGCCTGCTTTGGTTAGCAGTGTCTTTGGTGTCATTTAGTCCCTCGTGTAAAAGCAGCCTTTGGATTTTGCGCCTTGAGTTGGAGAAGTGGGCAGCAAAAGCCGAGAGGTGAAGAGCCCTGGATGTGGCCGGCAGCATCTTCCTAGGGGCTTGCATTTGAAATGGGATCAGAGGGGCATCTCTGCCAGGCACCCTTCTGACCCAAAGTCATTTCTTGTCCCAGAGCTCCACCTCCTCTGTCCTGGCACCTGCACGGGCTGCAGCTGCAGGCTCTGAAGAAGCCTCCAGTCCCCGAGCTGGAAACTCGAGCACGAGCAGCTCGTGCACCTGGAGCACAAGCAGCTCGTGCACCTGGAGCACAAGCAGTTCCTCTGGCAGCACTGAGGACCTGCAGGAGAAGACAGAGGAGGAGTGCCTGGCCATGCTGAGTATGTCCTGTGTATTCCTTGTCTGCTGGAGCAGTGCCTTGTGTGTGCATGTGTCAGCATGAGCTCCTCCCACCTCCTGTTCTCCTCAGCGGAGTGTCGGGTCCTGAGGCCTCCACACAGGACCTGTTGTTGTGCTTTGAGGTGGCGAGAGAGCACCTCAGAGGCTCTCCTGCCTCTGAGGGCAGCTCGGCCTGGCTTGGCTTTGCCTGAGCTGCCCTCTGTGCAGAAGGGAAGCAAGAGATTGTTTCTGGCTGAGCAGGAGGCTGTGACCCAGCGAATGAGTGGGCCTCAAGGAGCTCTCTGGGCCCAGCTCCTGGGGGGCACAGCCAAGGTCATCTTCAGAAGGTAGCCCGGTCCTAAAAGATGAGGGACCTCATTCCTAAAGCCCATGCAATGGGTTATAAGATGAGCTGCTGCTCTTGAAAGGGAGAAAGGCATTGTTTAGGCAAAGTGCTGAAAGGTGGAGATCGTGCCTCTGCTGGAAGCACTTTGCAATATTCTTCCTGTTCTGGAAAGGGCAGCTGTTGATAAAAATTGATTCCAGAACCCAAGATGCCTGCCTTTACATTTGCAAGGATTAAAGCTTTGGTTGAATGTCACAGAGTGTTTATTCCCAAGAACAGAAAGGTTTTGTTCTTCCTGCTGCCCTTAATGTTTCTAGACAACAATCACTTCTCTTGGTTACTGCTGTCTTTTCTGATCCGTGTCTCCTCTGACTGATTCTCCATGTGCTTAGTTTTTAGTTTGGACAGTCAGGCTTTGCGCAGGCAATCTGTGCTGCAGAGCTGACTGTTTTGTTGCTGTGGTGGTAGTGGTGGTGGTGTTGTAGTGGTGCGGTTGTTGTTGTGGTTCGCTGAGTGACTGAGAAGAAAGGGCCTGGTGTCCCCAAGGAGAGCGGGGAGAGAGAGTGGGGCTGCCTTTCTGATCTGCTGCAGGGTGGGATCTCTGTTGTGAAGTGAGCATCTTTCCTTTGGTTTCTTTCAGGGATGCTGGTGAGCGAAGGAGATCCCGAGGCTAAATACACAGAACTGGAAACTATTGGCAAAGGGTGAGTGCAGCCACCGTTCCTTCTTCAAAGGGAG
The DNA here is from genome assembly GCF_041296385.1 of Aphelocoma coerulescens. Classification (NCBI taxonomy): domain Eukaryota; kingdom Metazoa; phylum Chordata; class Aves; order Passeriformes; family Corvidae; genus Aphelocoma; species Aphelocoma coerulescens. The sequence continues at coordinate 45,800,134 of NW_027184085.1, forward strand.
GGGCTGTGTATTTTGCTGGTGTCACATCTCCCCAGCGTGACGTCAGGCAAGCTCCAAAGCTGTTCAGACACTGCGTTGAGATGCTCCCGTCCCTCAGTACTGGTCAGCGTTTATAGCTGTGGTCCGAAGGCATGGCAAAGACACCTGGATGCTGGCAATGTCTTTTCTGCGGCAAAGAGCAGCGCCTGGCAGATCTCCTGTCCCTCAAGTGTGTGGCACCTCTTTGCCGCTTTTCTTCGCAGAAACCATTTTTACGTGTCCCAAAAGAATACAGAAGATGTGGGAATGAAAGGAGCAAAAAGTGTGCTGCCTCAAAGGTCAAGTTAGCAGCTGAGAGCTGCCAGAGAACAGCTGTCAGTAGCATTTCTTTCCAATATTTTGCTGAAAACAAGATTCAGTGCTCAGGATGACCGTCACCTAGTCTAGAAGCCAAAAGCAGAGGTGAAAGAAGCAACTCTCTTTTATAGCTGAGGTGGCAAAAGCCAAAGCTTCAGGGAAGCGCCGGTGCCGATGCACTCTAGAGGAAAAGGCATCACCTGCCTGATGGCAGAGCCCTCATGGATCCTGTGGGGATTTGGCCTTTCCTGCAAAGAATCCCCCAAGCTGTTCCCTTTTGAAAGCCAGCTCTGCTGACTGTAAATGGGATGGATTTGCAGCATTTCCTCTGGGAGCAGCCAAGTGTACAAGAACTCGCCTGAGGAGTAGAGTCCTTCCTGTGTCTGGGGCACCGAAGAGAAGCAGCTGCTGATGGCTCTGGACCCGGAATGAAGCTGTCTAGGGATGCCCTGTGTAGAGTACTTCTCCATTTGTGTGTGCAACAATGGAGGCCTTCGGCTGCTCTGGCTGTGGCTGGAGACTACTTTCCTTGGCAGCTGGAGGAAGGATCTGTCTCTAGATCTTTTCCTCCAATGGCTGTTCCGTGAGTTCAGGCTTCTCAGAAGGCCTGTGTGGTGTTGCCTGAGTTTGGCAGATAGACTCCAAGGAGAGGTGTGGGAAGGCCCAGCCGGAGTGTGTGTGCCTGGAAAAATCCCACCCACGTGCACACACGGAAAGAACAAAGGGAAAAAGACCCAGACCAGAATCTGTCGTGTCCCATTTGAGATTTGCCCCAGGCCTTTTCTTCCCGCTGGACCGCAGTGTCTTGCACTTGAAGGGACTAAAGGACTTCTCCTTTCTCCGCTGCTGTTTTGTTTCTAGGGGTTTCGGCACTGTGTGTACGGCAGTGGACACTGCCACAGGAGAAGAGGTAAGCGTCAGGCAGCGCCGCAGCTTCTGCAGCTCTCGAGTGCCCTCCCCTCTGCTGTCAGCTGTGGCTGAGCTTTGGCTGGCCAGTAGAGCTTTGCTTCCAAGGGCCACTGAAGTGCCGAGCAGTGTCCGCCTGCCAAATACAGTGGGGACAGATTTTGTCCTTCTCAGCTGCCCCAAGGAATGCGAGGAGGCCAGGCGGTTTCTCTCCTAGGAGGAGACGCAGCCAGCTGGGTCTTAGTGCCAAGGTGGTGTCTTAGAGCATGGCACTGCTCTTTGGGGCCGGCAGCTCAGGATTCCTGAATTCTCGTTTCTGGCTCGTAGCAAATACATGGGAATCGTGCTGGTAGCTCCTTAGCCACCTGCAGGGCTGCCCTTGGGAACTGTGCTTCGAGAGAGAGGTCTGCAAGGGGACTCTCAAGGGCCTATGCCATGCTCAGAGCCCGGCGTGCATGGCTAGAGGATCAAGGCGTGGGCTATTCCTTTTTGCAGTCAGGCAGTAATTGCAAATGTCCGTGGTGTGACGGAAAGTGTTTTAGTGCAGCAAAATGACAGCTCCTGAAGTGTGGAAGGGCTAGGGTTGTCTTTTTGGGAGGTAGCCTCAATGATGTTTTCATCATCACAGCATTTTTTCTGTAAAGTGAGTAGGGTTGTATTTCCTGGGGTTTAACCCTCCAGATGCTTTTAGGACGGCATTTTACCCGTCATGTCTGTAAGAGTTTGCTGTGTTGTTGTGCACTCAAGAATGCCAGCGGTTGCTGGAGTAATGATGTAACCCCCTAGAACTGCCAGTGGTTTCCCAGCAGTTTGGCTCCATTTTCACCGGCACAGAATGGCTTCCTGCTTGCAAGAGGTGTGTGAATGGAAATGCTGAAGATAAAGTAAGGCCCTGGGGGAAGGCTGTGGGCGTAGGGAGTGTTGTTAGAGCTTTGAGGTGGAGAGTTTAGAGCGTGTTTTGCCTGGGTGTACAAAGCAAAGGCTCTCTGGCTCTGTGTCCTGGGACTGGCGCCCAAGCGAGCGGCGTAAGAGGCTCTTGCAAGCTCAGCTACGAATTCCTCTGATGTCCAGTCGCAAGGCGGTTTGGCCCCGCCCAGCTCTGTCATCCCAAAATCACTGTCTCATCGTTCCCATTGTGGTCTCCTGCCACAGCCTTCTTTGGTTCACGGTTTTCCATGTCGTTTCAGGTGGCCATAAAGAAAATCAGTCTCCTGCGAGAGAGCAGCACCGAACTGTGCGTGAACGAAATCCAGGTCATGCGCGACAGTAAGAACGCCAACCTCGTCAACTACGTAGACAGGTGAGTGGTTCTGCTCTTCTGCCATGAAGGGTCATTGCCATCCTGCAAGCTAAAGGATCAGCCACTCCTTTGGTGGCTGGCAGAGAACAGAGCTGTTAATTCCTGTTTCTCTGCTGATCTACGGCGTCTTGGGAGGAGATTGCACTGGGGCTGCATTAATCTTTCCTGGCATACCTAGTTTGAAGTGCGCTTTCAAAGACCTGACTCGGCCCTACCTTACTGAGCCAACAGCCTCAAAGTTCCCCCCTCCCTGCACTTCATTTTCCAACAGGTTTGGGGCTTGATTTTTTCCCTCGGGTCTTAAGTGCTGACAAAGCACTGTAGATCTTATTTCCTTTGCCTGTTCCCAGTGTTTTGCATTGGTGTGGATACCAAGAAGGCTTTTAGACTGCACAGAGTTCAAGGCCTGTGGAGCCTAGTGAATGACTATTCACTTGCTCCTGCCTTCCTCCGAGAGAGACACGGAGACAAGAATCCATCAGGTCATGTAACTGTGCGCATTCATCTCCACGCTGTTGTTTCCTCCTTTCAGCTACCTGGTGGACGAGGAGCTCTGGCTAGTGATGGAATACATGGACGGAGGCTCTTTACACGATGTCATTAGGGAGACTCGTATGGCAGAAGGAGAGATAGCAGCTGTCTCTCGGGAGGTGAGGGATGGCGCTTGTGCTTCCCGTGGCTTGGGCGGGATGGTCCTTCCCAACAGGTGGTAAGGAGAGGAGTGATTTCATCTTCCCAGCTTGCTTCCTGCCTTTCTGTTACGACTGGCAGCAGCAAGAGCATCCGAAGTGCCTGCCAGCGTGCCTGCCCTTCTCCAGCTGTGTTTGTTTGTGTCTGCCTCTCTGAACACTTGCCTGGACCCGAAGTGTACTGCATTCCTTCCCTGTAAGAGCAAACGGGTTGGTGGCACAATGTCAGACAAGTGGCAAAGACAAAGAGATACTCTCGGGACTCTCACAAAGCTCAGGCTCAAAGGAGATGCTTGCACCCAAAGTGGTGTTTGCAAAAGCATCCGCTGTCGTCTGGCTGGAGAGAGCACAGCCCCTGCAGCAGCGCTCCTTCAGTGTGTGCTTGCAGGCCACTGGCCAGAGGAACAATTGCCCTTTCTGTCTCAGAAGCGAATATGCATGCCCTCACTTAAAAAGGCACTGCTGTCCTCGTGTTGGAGCAGCAAGCTCTTGCCCTTGCCAGCAGCCTGTCCTGCCATGGCTCAGCATCCCCCAGCGAGTCGGTCTTGCAGGTTTGCCACTTCCCTGCTTGTAGGATGAAATCAGATGAGGAACTCTTAGGCTCGTGTTTCTTTTCTCTCTCTCAGTGCCTGCAAGGCCTGGATTTCCTTCACTCCAAGCAAGTGATCCACCGAGACATCAAAAGCCACAACATTCTCCTGGGCTTGGACGGATCTGTCAAGTTGGGTGGGTGTTGTTGGCCAGGCTCAGCCATGGCGGGCTGCGGTGTGGGGCTGCCTTTGAGTGACTGCCAGGTCCCCAAGAGTGGTGCCCGTGGCAGTGCAGGCTGCCCTGCTGCGAGCGCAGAGCACAGCTGCAACGTGCAGGGAGGTGTGGCTGGGAAGAAGGTGTCAGGAGTGGCTCTGGATTGTGCGTGTCCCTTCGTTACGGGCTAAAGCTTCAGGGGACTGAAAGCCACTGCCCGAAACTGGGGGCTTTTGCTCAGTGGCCAATTCCGTATTTCCTCGGCTGCAGGCCGGAGGAATGCCAGCATGGCCCCTTTTGCAGCCAGATTCCACACTGCCTTCTGGGACGTTGGTACAGCGGGGAGTTCTTTGGTTTGCTTTCCTAATTCGGGGCCGACTTGACCAGAGGGCTTTTTTCTCCTCAGCTGATTTTGGCCTCGCTGCTCAGCTCACCCCTGAGCAGAGCAAACGGAGATCAGCTGCCGGGACTACTCACTGGATGGCGCCAGAAATTTTCACCAGGAAGCCCTACGGCCCCAAAGTGGACATTTGGTCCTTTGGCATCGTGGGGATCGAGATGGTGGAAGGAGCGCCTCCTTACCTGATGAACACCTCTGCCATGGTACGCTGCAACTGCTCTCAGACTCTGCTGTCATTCTAACAAAGTCTGCCCCCGTTCTTCGGCCCGGGAAGCTTGCCTAACACCTGAAGACGATAGGTTCCAGGCCGCATAGTCTCTCGTGCTTCTTGTCCAGACCGTCCCCTTGGCATTTACTCACAAACAGCACTAAAAAATCCTTTTGTGATGCCTTTTGCTTGATGGAAGCTCTGCCTAAGGGAGCAGTGAGCAGTGTATAATAATAGATATTATTTTATGTAATAATCCTTGGAAACTGTAGAGTTCGACCAAAGTCCCTCTTCCAAATTGCCTGTAAGAGCTGGTGTCGTTCCTCAGAGAAGCAAAGTGTGCTTTTGCCAATGGAGTTGCTCCCAGTTTGGTCAGCCATTGACATCGGGGGCACAGCAGGAGCCTTTGCATAGTGGACTAGCTGTGGCTGTCTCTGGCTTTGGGCTCTTTTGTGTGGGGTAGGAAGGGCATGTCCAAGCCTGTGGCAGGGAGGGAAGTGCCACTGGAGAGTGGAGCTTCTCCCGTGGGGTCTGGGTGAGCGGTTTGGCGTACGAAGGAGACAGGCAGAGCGCGGCGTTTCCTTCTTCTCTAGGTTCGACAGCTGATAAGCACCGGGGGCACCCCGAAGCTGCAGAACCCCAGGCAGCAGTCCGCTTGGTTGCGAGACTTCCTGCACTGCTGCCTGGAGACAGACGAGGACAGGCGCTGGTCTGCCCAGGAGCTTCTGCAGGTAAAAGGCCAAGCGGCTGCAGGGTGCGCCAGCTGCCCGCTGCCAGGGGCTTCCCATCCGCTCAATCCAAGGCGTCAGAGGGGCACCAGTCCTAGGAATCGCCAGTCTCGGGGCTTTTCAAAGAAAAACGAAGGAGAATCCTGGGTGGGGATGGGTTGGAAGGAGCCTTTCAAGGTCACCCAGACCAAGTGGTCCGCAAGGAGCAGGGACGTCGTCAAGTAGATCAGGTTGCTCAGGGCCTCATCTGAGCTGACCTCGAATGTTCCCAGGGATGGGGCTGCGAGCAGCTCTCTGGGCGACCTGTGCTGGTGTTGCAGCACTCTCGTCACAAAGAGTTTCTTCCTTAGACCTGATCTGAATCTGCCCTCTTTGTGTTGAGAGCTATTATCCCTTGTGCTAATGCGACTGTGCTTGCAAAAAAACATGTCCTCAACATGCTGTGAAGCCCCCTGGAAGTCTTGAAAGGCAGCAAGAAGGTGTGCCCAGGGCCTTCTCTTCTTGGGGCAGAACAAGCCCAGCTGTCTCAGCCTTTCCTCAGAGGAGAGGTGCTCCATGCTGAGATGGTCATTTCTGTGGCCCAGTTTTGCCCTTTGGGAACACACTCAGTGTAATGTGGTAGCAAAAGAAGTGAAGTAGAATAAAAGCAGGTAGGGAGGGCTGAAAAGGTGGTGGAAGAAGCCAATGAAATCAGCTCCTGGCAATAATTTTGAGATTTGGGTGTGGGAAGGAAGGAAGGAAGCAAGCAAGAACGGAGGGAAGGGAGGGAGGGAGGGAGGGAGGGAAGGAGGGGCTTTGGGCAGCTCCCAGTGAGCCTCAGAGGGGCCTTGGCTTGGCCCTCCTGCCCCACTTGTAGAGGTTTGTGCCACCAAGGTGGGGACAGCTGAGCAGGACTTGGCCAGGCTGGCCCATTGCTGCCTGGCACAGCCATGTAGACGACGTTGTGGCAGAGAGGGAGCGGCAGAAGGTGCCGCTCGGCTGTCCCTGCTGTGGAGGGAGGTGCCAGCACTGCTCCCCCTTCAAGCCAGCGCTGAATCCGTCAGCCACTTGTGTCAGTGGTTTTCAGAACATGGGCCAAAATCCTACGGGGATCAGCCTTTCTCCAAGGGATTGGAGTTTCCTGAGGAATGCCTTACGCTCCTCACCTTTTTTTAGCAACTAAAATAGCCCATGACCTTAGAAAAGGGCAACCTCAAGAAGCCTGTTGAGTGTCCTGATGAAAGGAAGACATGCAAGCTGCATTCCCACAATGTGGGCACAACAAAAATCTCAAGAAGCTGCAGACACCTGCAGGATTAATGGATTTGTGGGATTGTGAGCCATGTTTTCCTATGGTAGCAAGGTCCTTGACGTGGAGACAGAGGTGCAGAGAGTGCCCTCATTTCTGCGTCTTTCTGGTAACCAGAGAAAGCCTGTTTGAGCCCATGAGGAGTGGAGTTGGGAAAGCAGAAGTTAATTTTTTCCTTTTCTCTTTGGGCAGCATCCGTTTGTAACCTCAGCCAAGCCGACCTCCAGCCTGACGCCTCTGATCATGGCAGCGCAGCAGTTTATGGCCGACAGGAGATACTAGCCCTGGAAGAGGCCACTTGTTGTTTTTTTGTAGTTGGTAGTTTTTTATAGTTGGGAGTTTTTTATAGTTTGTAGTTTACAGTTCATAGTTTGTAGTTTCTAATTTTTTAGATTGATAGTCAAAATAAATACTCTATAAAACTTTCATTGGAAGACTCGCTTTGTTCTCACCCTGTGAATAGGCTCTAAATTTGCTTCTGAATGGTCAGGTGCTGCGTAAACATGGGAAGACGCATGGATGGCATTTGTGGCATGGTTTGGAAGTGGGCAAAAGTCTGCTTTCTTCGTTATCTCCAGGCTACAACCTCGTGTGGAGATACAGGCTCACAGCTGTGAACAGAGGAGGGCAAAACGGGGCAGAGCAGTGGTGTCACTGCTGGGGACGCCGCCGCCGTGGCCCTGGTTGTGTTGCAGCTCCTGGAAAGGTTGGGAGTGTCTGTGTTGCTCTGGGCAGAGGGGCAGGGAGCCGGGCTTCTTTGCAGGCTGGGGCGCAGGTGAGCGTCCAGCGGGCACGCGAGTTCTGCCACGGGAACTGAGGCTGAGGCGAGGGAGTGACAACTTGTGCAGTTTGGATCTGCATGAGCCACGGCTTCTCTCAGCTCAGCACCCAGCATGAGGGACGCAACTGCCCAGACAGAGCTGGCCTGGGGTCACGCTGCATGAGAGCTTGGGAGGGGACACAGCCAGGGCAGGTGACCTAAACTGGCCACAGGTATATTCCAGACCATTTGACATCCTGCTCAGTGTTTCAAGCTGGGCGCAGGAAGGAGGGAGGAGGGGACGTTTGGAGTGACGGCATTTGTCTTCCCAAGTCACTGTGAGGCGTGAGGGGACCCTGCCCTCCTGGAGACGCAAAACACCTGCCTGCCCTTGGGAAATGGTGAATGAGTTCTTTATTTTTCTTTGCTTGAGCGTGTGGCTTTTGCATTCCCTATGCAACTGAATCGATCTCAACCTGTGAGTTTTCCAGCTTTTACCCTTCCGATTGTCTCCCCAGGGAGCCAGAATGGCTGTGCGTGGTGCTTGGTTGCTGGCTGGGGTTAAACCACAGCATGAGAAATAGAGAAAAAGTGGTTTAAAAGCGAGAGGCAGAGGAATGAAGCTTCCAAACTTTGGGGCGGTGGTGGTTTTTCTGTTTTCCTAAGCCTGCCTTCCTGCAGCCCTCCCAGCACCTGCTCTATTTGCTCTCTGCCTCACAGCTTCCAGTTTTGCTGGGACCGGCCCATTTGGGCCCACTGCTTTCCTCCCAGCAGCACCTTCTGAGTTGTCCCACACTGTGTTGGTACTTTCTTTTCTTTCGTCCTTTCTTTACATCCATAGCAGGCAGCTCTCTGTGGTGCATGGATGAGCGCAGGGAGGCTCCCAGAGGTGCACCTCAGATGGGCAAGTCTCCTTGGAGATGCCACAGCACTGCAGCAGCAGGATGATGTGTATGCAGTGGATGAACTGTTGCTTGGCTTTCCATGTTTTCATCAATCCTACCCTTTGTAGGCCTGTGTCCCACCTTGTTCAGTGGCAAACATGTGGGGAAGAAGGTCTACAAAAGTGCTTCCTGAGGTTTTGTCCCCCAGCTATCATTGAAGGAGTGATTTCCTTTGTTGCTGCAATGTTCAGCTTCTCAGTGTTCAGCTTCTCAGCGTGGGCTATAGGGGCTTGGTGTGTTTTCAGAGTTACTCCTAGATGCCTTGAGGTTACGGGCTAGGAGGGCTTTTTGTGCTGCTTTGCAGGCTTTTTTTGGCGTTGGCTGTAGAGAAGGTCTGGTTCTATGCATGAATTCACAAAGCAGCCTAGAGCGGCCGCTATTGTGATGTCAGCGGCCGCATCCCGGCGTTGTCAAGGCAAAGCTGCCGTGCCGAGGCACGGAAGGCCTCAGTGTGCAGAGCAGCTCTGTGGCGTGCTCACTGCAGGCGGACCCTGCTGATCGCGGAGGGCTCTGCCAGCAGGCTGCACCCTGACGGGACTCTTGAGTCTTTTTGGTTTTCCCCAGGAGTCTTGTCCGGTGCAAACTTGAGCAGCGCTGCTCGAGCCATGGAGGGAGTGTGTGCTGCAGTTTGCACGGCATTTTCCGTGGCTTATTCTGGGTACTTTTTCACCCACCTGGCACGTAAGTAGACCTTTTTGTTCAGTGCAGCATATGGAAACCAAATTGCCATGAAGATGCCTTTAGTGGGGTAAAGCTGCTGTCAACAGCTCCAGCTAAGAAGGGCGTGTCTGTAGCCAGCAGGGCGTGGGCAGCATTTGTAATGTAGCCTGCAGGGGTTCTGCTCCCCCCCATCCCGGCAAGGCCTGTGGCAGTGGAGTGTGCAGTCTCCTCAGTTTGCTGGCTGAAGCAAGACATCTTCCAAGATGGGAAGATGCGGAGAGCCTGGCAGGAGTCCTTGTAGAAACTGTGCGCTGCTCTCTAGGACTGAGGGGAAGCATCTTCTCCTCTGCATTCCCTCATCCCAAGGATGTGCCTGTGGAACTTGACATTTCCTGCGTGCTAAAAGAGCCGTTGGCTCTGTGCTGAAATCCCAGAACCAGCTTGGCAAAGGCCTCTGAGATAGACATTTTTAGAAGAGTTCTTGTATGCTCCTGCACGCAGGAGCTGTTCCTGTGCTGTGTCACAGTAGAACTGCCACCACGGTTGAGGGGGACTTGGGGGAAGCTTTTCTGTGGAATCATTTTCAGCAAGCTCATGGGAATTGCTGTGTGCAATCTCTTCAGAAAACTGAAGTGCAGGAAGGGGAGGAGCTGTAGCTCCTGCTGGGTGGGGTGGGGTTGGGCAGAAGCATTGACTACTACAGAACCACTTGGGCTTTCTTAGTCTCACGTTTCTGTGGCTTGAGTGGCCAAAGAGGACAACAGGTAGACACAAGGCAGCATTTTGTGCTGTTGTCTTGCTTGCTGTGTGGCACACGGGTTGCTGCTGGAGGGATGTAGTGAAAGCAAAACGCTCTGCCCTTGGGTTGACTTCTTGGTGGGCTTGCCCAGTGCAGGCAGTTTTCTTACAGCATCTGGTTCTTCTTCCCTTGTGTGTTGCAGGTCACATTGCCCATGCCTGGAGAGAATCCGGTCCGTGGGTGAGTGGGAAAGGAGCCTTTGGCGTTGGTAGCATTTGACGACTTGGAGCAAGCTGTGAGCTGGGCCTGTTGCAGTCCAGTGCCAGCCTGGTCAGATGAACGAAAGTACAGTCCAGGCTCTGTGCAACAGCAGCAGCAGCAGCAGCAGCAGCAGCAGCAGCAGCAGCAGCAGCAGCAGCTGCAGGGGATCCCTGCCTGTTTTGTCTCCATGTTCCATTTCAGAGCTTTTGATCAGATGAAAGTGGGGTTGCTTGGTGCTTTGAGCCATGATGGAATTTCTCCTGTACAAGAGAGTGCGGTCGCATCTACTTGGCCCATTTTACTTGAGTTTGAACAACTGAGGATCCCATTTCTCTGCAGATGATTTCTCCTTAGTGCATCTGGGTCTAGAGCAGAGTATAAAGAAGGTTGCTTGTCCCTCATGCTGCTGTCTGTCTGCAGAGCACAAAACAAACCTCGGAGCGTCCTCTGGCTGTGTGTCTTCCTGAAGACGAGGCCAAAGGGGAGGAAGATGCCAACCCAGCTGCATCTGCTGCCACCGCAGGGCCTGAGCATCCAGCATCAGTAAGTGGCAGCTCTGGGAAGCCCTGTGGCTGGAGCAAAGCAGAGCTGCAGGTTTCTGATCAGACAGCATCTCCCATGTGTGGCTGAAGATGCTGAGGCCTGGAATCTTTTCAGCGCTTCCAGAGCGCTTCCCCCAGCCACGAGCCCTTGAAAAGGGGTGTGGAACTCGGATGTTTAGACATCAGTTTCCCACTATTCTGACAGGGGCTGTGAATTTGTCTTAGCAAGAGACAAGAGGTAGCATTAGGATGTCTTTGCCCTGGGGAACAAGGGAGGCCCTTTGTGCCCTGTGGCTGTGCAGGCTCTCTGTCAAAGATGCAGTTCAAAGCAGTGCAAAGATGCAGTTCACAGCCTCGCAGGGCATGGAGGAGTCACTGTCCCCAGGAGGGACCTGGCGCTCTCCATGGAGCAGCTGTCAGTAGCTAAAGGAACAGCTGAGATACAGCGGGGTCTGCCGCTGAATATATCTAAAGGTTCTGCCTGACAGGTTCCTCCCCGTCCCTCATGCTGCTGTCTGTCCACAGAGCACAGGGGCAGCGTCAGCACCTGCTCTGGCTGCCTCTGTACCCGAGGAAGAGGCTAAAGAGGAGGAGGGTGCCAAGGAACCTGCCCCTGCGGTCAGCCCACGGCCTGAGCAGCTCACATCAGTAAGTGCCTGCTTTGGTTAGCAGTGTCTTTGGTGTCATTTAGTCCCTCGTGTAAAAGCAGCCTTTGGATTTTGCGCCTTGAGTTGGAGAAGTGGGCAGCAAAAGCCGAGAGGTGAAGAGCCCTGGATGTGGCCGGCAGCATCTTCCTAGGGGCTTGCATTTGAAATGGGATCAGAGGGGCATCTCTGCCAGGCACCCTTCTGACCCAAAGTCATTTCTTGTCCCAGAGCTCCACCTCCTCTGTCCTGGCACCTGCACGGGCTGCAGCTGCAGGCTCTGAAGAAGCCTCCAGTCCCCAAGCTGGAAACTCGAGCACGAGCAGCTCGTGCACCTGGAGCACAAGCAGCTCGTGCACCTGGAGCACAAGCAGTTCCTCTGGCAGCACTGAGGACCTGCAGAAGACAGAGGAGGAGTGCCTGGCCATGCTGAGTATGTCCTGTGTATTCCTTGTCTGCTGGAGCAGTGCCTTGTGTGTGCATGTGTCAGCATGAGCTCCTCCCACCTCCTGTTCTCCTCAGCGGAGTGTCGGGTCCTGAGGCCTCCACACAGGACCTGTTGTTGTGCTTTGAGGTGGCGAGAGAGCACCTCAGAGGCTCTCCTGCCTCTGAGGGCAGCTCGGCCTGGCTTGGCTTTGCCTGAGCTGCCCTCTGTGCAGAAGGGAAGCAAGAGATTGTTTCTGGCTGAGCAGGAGGCTGTGACCCAGCGAATGAGTGGGCCTCAAGGAGCTCTCTGGGCCCAGCTCCTGGGGGGCACAGCCAAGGTCATCTTCAGAAGGTAGCCCGGTCCTAAAAGATGAGGGACCTCATTCCTAAAGCCCATGCAATGGGTTATAAGATGAGCTGCTGCTCTTGAAAGGGAGAAAGGCATTGTTTAGGCAAAGTGCTGAAAGGTGGAGATCGTGCCTCTGCTGGAAGCACTTTGCAATATTCTTCCTGTTCTGGAAAGGGCAGCTGTTGATAAAAATTGATTCCAGAACCCAAGATGCCTGCCTTTACATTTGCAAGGATTAAAGCTTTGGTTGAATGTCACAGAGTGTTTATTCCCAAGAACAGAAAGGTTTTGTTCTTCCTGCTGCCCTTAATGTTTCTAGACAACAATCACTTCTCTTGGTTACTGCTGTCTTTTCTGATCCGTGTCTCCTCTGACTGATTCTCCATGTGCTTAGTTTTTAGTTTGGACAGTCAGGCTTTGCGCAGGCAATCTGTGCTGCAGAGCTGACTGTTTTGTTGCTGTGGTGGTAGTGGTGGTGGTGTTGTAGTGGTGCGGTTGTTGTTGTGGTTCGCTGAGTGACTGAGAAGAAAGGGCCTGGTGTCCCCAAGGAGAGCGGGGAGAGAGAGTGGGGCTGCCTTTCTGATCTGCTGCAGGGTGGGATCTCTGTTGTGAAGTGAGCATCTTTCCTTTGGTTTCTTTCAGGGATGCTGGTGAGCGAAGGAGATCCCGAGGCTAAATACACAGAACTGGAAACTATTGGCAAAGGGTGAGTGCAGCCACCGTTCCTTCTTCAAAGGGAGGGGCTGTGTATTTTGCTGGTGTCACATCTCCCCAGCGTGACGTCAGGCAAGCTCCAAAGCTGTTCAGACACTGCGTTGAGATGCTCCCGTCCCTCAGTACTGGTCAGCGTTTATAGCTGTGGTCCGAAGGCATGGCAAAGACACCTGGATGCTGGCAATGTCTTTTCTGCGGCAAAGAGCAGCGCCTGGCAGATCTCCTGTCCCTCAAGTGTGTGGCACCTCTTTGCCGCTTTTCTTCGCAGAAACCATTTTTACGTGTCCCAAAAGAATACAGAAGATGTGGGAATGAAAGGAGCAAAAAGTGTGCTGCCTCAAAGGTCAAGTTAGCAGCTGAGAGCTGCCAGAGAACAGCTGTCAGTAGCATTTCTTTCCAATATTTTGCTGAAAACAAGATTCAGTGCTCAGGATGACCGTCACCTAGTCTAGAAGCCAAAAGCAGAGGTGAAAGAAGCAACTCTCTTTTATAGCTGAGGTGGCAAAAGCCAAAGCTTCAGGGAAGCGCCGGTGCCGATGCACTCTAGAGGAAAAGGCATCACCTGCCTGATGGCAGAGCCCTCATGGATCCTGTGGGGATTTGGCCTTTCCTGCAAAGAATCCCCCAAGCTGTTCCCTTTTGAAAGCCAGCTCTGCTGACTGTAAATGGGATGGATTTGCAGCATTTTCTCTGGGAGCAGCCAAGTGTACAAGAACTCGCCTGAGGAGTAGAGTCCTTCCTGTGTCTGGGGCACCGAAGAGAAGCAGCTGCTGATGGCTCTGGACCCGGAATGAAGCTGTCTAGGGATGCCCTGTGTAGAGTACTTCTCCATTTGTGTGTGCAACAATGGAGGCCTTCGGCTGCTCTGGCTGTGGCTGGAGACTACTTTCCTTGGCAGCTGGAGGAAGGATCTGTCTCTAGATCTTTTCCTCCAATGGCTGTTCCGTGAGTTCAGGCTTCTCAGAAGGCCTGTGTGGTGTTGCCTGAGTTTGGCAGATAGACTCCAAGGAGAGGTGTGGGAAGGCCCAGCCGGAGTGTGTGTGCCTGGAAAAATCCCACCCACGTGCACACACGGAAAGAACAAAGGGAAAAAGACCCAGACCAGAATCTGTCGTGTCCCATTTGAGATTTGCCCCAGGCCTTTTCTTCCCGCTGGACCGCAGTGTCTTGCACTTGAAGGGACTAAAGGACTTCTCCTTTCTCCGCTGCTGTTTTGTTTCTAGGGGTTTCGGCACTGTGTGTACGGCAGTGGACACTGCCACAGGAGAAGAGGTAAGCGTCAGGCAGCGCCGCAGCTTCTGCAGCTCTCGAGTGCCCTCCCCTCTGCTGTCAGCTGTGGCTGAGCTTTGGCCGGCCAGTAGAGCTTTGCTTCCAAGGGCCACTGAAGTGCCGAGCAGTGTCCGCCTGCCAAATACAGTGGGGACAGATTTTGTCCTTCTCAGCTGCCCCAAGGAATGCGAGGAGGCCAGGCGGTTTCTCTCCTAGGAGGAGACGCAGCCAGCTGGGTCTTAGTGCCAAGGTGGTGTCTTAGAGCACGGCACTGCTCTTTGGGGCCGGCAGCTCAGGATTCCTGAATTCTCGTTTCTGGCTCGTAGCAAATACATGGGAATCGTGCTGGTAGCTCCTTAGCCACCTGCAGGGCTGCCCTTGGGAACTGTGCTTCGAGAGAGAGGTCTGCAAGGGGACTCTCAAGGGCCTATGCCATGCTCAGAGCCCGGCGTGCATGGCTAGAGGATCAAGGCGTGGGCTATTCCTTTTTGCAGTCAGGCAGTAATTGCAAATGTCCGTGGTGTGACGGAAAGTGTTTTAGTGCAGCAAAATGACAGCTCCTGAAGTGTGGAAGGGCTAGGGCTGTCTTTTTGGGAGGTAGCCTCAATGATGTTTTCATCATCACAGCATTTTTTCTGTAAAGTGAGTAGGGTTGTATTTCCTGGGGTTTAACCCTCCAGATGCTTTTAGGACGGCATTTTACCCGTCATGTCTGTAAGAGTTTGCTGTGTTGTTGTGCACTCAAGAATGCCAGCGGTTGCTGGAGTAATGATGTAACCCCCTAGAACTGCCAGTGGTTTCCCAGCAGTTTGGCTCCATTTTCACCGGCACAGAATGGCTTCCTGCTTGCAAGAGGTGTGTGAATGGAAATGCTGAAGATAAAGTAAGGCCCTGGGGGAAGGCTGTGGGCGTAGGGAGTGTTGTTAGAGCTTTGAGGTGGAGAGTTTAGAGCGTGTTTTGCCTGGGTGTACAAAGCAAAGGCTCTCTGACTCTGTGTCCTGGGACTGGCGCCCAAGCGAGCGGCGTAAGAGGCTCTTGCAAGCTCAGCTACGAATTCCTCTGATGTCCAGTCGCAAGGCGGTTTGGCCCCGCCCAGCTCTGTCATCCCAAAATCACTGTCTCATCGTTCCCGTTGTGGTCTCCTGCCACAGCCTTCTTTGGTTCACGGTTTTCCATGTCGTTTCAGGTGGCCATAAAGAAAATCAGTCTCCTGCGAGAGAGCAGCACCGAACTGTGCGTGAACGAAATCCAGGTCATGCGCGACAGTAAGAACGCCAACCTCGTCAACTACGTAGACAGGTGAGTGGTTCTGCTCTTCTGCCATGAAGGGTCATTGCCATCCTGCAAGCTAAAGGATCAGCCACTCCTTTGGTGGCTGGCAGAGAACAGAGCTGTTAATTCCTGTTTCTCTGCTGATCTACGGCGTCTTGGGAGGAGATTGCACTGGGGCTGCATTAATCTTTCCTGGCATACCTAGTTTGAAGTGCGCTTTCAAAGACCTGACTCGGCCCTACCTTACTGAGCCAACAGCCTCAAAGTTCCCCCCTCCCTGCACTTCATTTTCCAACAGGTTTGGGGCTTGATTTTTTCCCTCGGGTCTTAAGTGCTGACAAAGCACTGTAGATCTTATTTCCTTTGCCTGTTCCCAGTGTTTTGCATTGGTGTGGATACCAAGAAGGCTTTTAGACTGCACAGAGTTCAAGGCCTGTGGAGCCTAGTGAATGACTATTCACTTGCTCCTGCCTTCCTCCGAGAGAGACACGGAGACAAGAATCCATCAGGTCATGTAACTGTGCGCATTCATCTCCACGCTGTTGTTTCCTCCTTTCAGCTACCTGGTGGACGAGGAGCTCTGGCTAGTGATGGAATACATGGACGGAGGCTCTTTACACGATGTCATTAGGGAGACTCGTATGGCAGAAGGAGAGATAGCAGCTGTCTCTCGGGAGGTGAGGGATGGCGCTTGTGCTTCCCGTGGCTTGGGCGGGATGGTCCTTCCCAACAGGTGGTAAGGAGAGGAGTGATTTCATCTTCCCAGCTTGCTTCCTGCCTTTCTGTTACGACTGGCAGCAGCAAGAGCATCCGAAGTGCCTGCCAGCGTGCCTGCCCTTCTCCAGCTGTGTTTGTTTGTGTCTGCCTCTCTGAACACTTGCCTGGACCCGAAGTGTACTGCATTCCTTCCCTGTAAGAGCAAACGGGTTGGTGGCACAATGTCAGACAAGTGGCAAAGACAAAGAGATACTCTCGGGACTCTCACAAAGCTCAGGCTCAAAGGAGATGCTTGCACCCAAAGTGGTGTTTGCAAAAGCATCCGCTGTCGTCTGGCTGGAGAGAGCACAGCCCCTGCAGCAGCGCTCCTTCAGTGTGTGCTTGCAGGCCACTGGCCAGAGGAACAGTTGCCCTTTCTGTCTCAGAAGCGAATATGCATGCCCTCACTTAAAAAGGCACTGCTGTCCTCGTGTTGGAGCAGCAAGCTCTTGCCCTTGCCAGCAGCCTGTCCTGCCATGGCTCAGCATCCCCCAGCGAGTCGGTCTTGCAGGTTTGCCACTTCCCTGCTTGTAGGATGAAATCAGATGAGGAACTCTTAGGCTCGTGTTTCTTTTCTCTCTCTCAGTGCCTGCAAGGCCTGGATTTCCTTCACTCCAAGCAAGTGATCCACCGAGACATCAAAAGCCACAACATTCTCCTGGGCTTGGACGGATCTGTCAAGTTGGGTGGGTGTTGTTGGCCAGGCTCAGCCATGGCGGGCTGCGGTGTGGGGCTGCCTTTGAGTGACTGCCAGGTCCCCAAGAGTGGTGCCCGTGGCAGTGCAGGCTGCCCTGCTGCGAGCACAGAGCACAGCTGCAACGTGCAGGGAGGTGTGGCTGGGAAGAAGGTGTCAGGAGTGGCTCTGGATTGTGCGTGTCCCTTCGTTACGGGCTAAAGCTTCAGGGGACTGAAAGCCACTGCCCGAAACTGGGGGCTTTTGCTCAGTGGCCAATTCCGTATTTCCTCGGCTGCAGGCCGGAGGAATGCCAGCATGGCCCCTTTTGCAGCCAGATTCCACACTGCCTTCTGGGACGTTGGTACAGCGGGGAGTTCTTTGGTTTGCTTTCCTAATTCGGGGCCGACTTGACCAGAGGGCTTTTTTCTCCTCAGCTGATTTTGGCCTCGCTGCTCAGCTCACCCCTGAGCAGAGCAAACGGAGATCAGCTGCCGGGACTACTCACTGGATGGCGCCAGAAATTTTCACCAGGAAGCCCTACGGCCCCAAAGTGGACATTTGGTCCTTTGGCATCGTGGGGATCGAGATGGTGGAAGGAGCGCCTCCTTACCTGATGAACACCTCTGCCATGGTACGCTGCAACTGCTCTCAGACTCTGCTGTCATTCTAACAAAGTCTGCCCCCGTTCTTCGGCCCGGGAAGCTTGCCTAACACCTGAAGACGATAGGTTCCAGGCCGCATAGTCTCTCGTGCTTCTTGTCCAGACCGTCCCCTTGGCATTTACTCACAAACAGCACTAAAAAATCCTTTTGTGATGCCTTTTGCTTGATGGAAGCTCTGCCTAAGGGAGCAGTGAGCAGTGTATAATAATAGATATTATTTTATGTAATAATCCTTGGAAACTGTAGAGTTCGACCAAAGTCCCTCTTCCAAATTGCCTGTAAGAGCTGGTGTCGTTCCTCAGAGAAGCAAAGTGTGCTTTTGCCAATGGAGTTGCTCCCAGTTTGGTCAGCCATTGACATCGGGGGCACAGCAGGAGCCTTTGCATAGTGGACTAGCTGTGGCTGTCTCTGGCTTTGGGCTCTTTTGTGTGGGGTAGGAAGGGCATGTCCAAGCCTGTGGCAGGGAGGGAAGTGCCACTGGAGAGTGGAGCTTCTCCCGTGGGGTCTGGGTGAGCGGTTTGGCATACGAAGGAGACAGGCAGAGCGCGGCGTTTCCTTCTTCTCTAGGTTCGACAGCTGATAAGCACCGGGGGCACCCCGAAGCTGCAGAACCCCAGGCAGCAGTCCGCTTGGTTGCGAGACTTCCTGCACTGCTGCCTGGAGACAGACGAGGACAGGCGCTGGTCTGCCCAGGAGCTTCTGCAGGTAAAAGGCCAAGCGGCTGCAGGGTGCGCCAGCTGCCCGCTGCCAGGGGCTTCCCATCCGCTCAATCCAAGGCGTCAGAGGGGCACCAGTCCTAGGAATCGCCAGTCTCGGGGCTTTTCAAAGAAAAACGAAGGAGAATCCTGGGTGGGGATGGGTTGGAAGGAGCCTTTCAAGGTCACCCAGACCAAGTGGTCCGCAAGGAGCAGGGACGTCGTCAAGTAGATCAGGTTGCTCAGGGCCTCATCTGAGCTGACCTCGAATGTTCCCAGGGATGGGGCTGCGAGCAGCTCTCTGGGCGACCTGTGCTGGTGTTGCAGCACTCTCGTCACAAAGAGTTTCTTCCTTAGACCTGATCTGAATCTGCCCTCTTTGTGTTGAGAGCTATTATCCCTTGTGCTAATGCGACTGTGCTTGCAAAAAAACATGTCCTCAACATGCTGTGAAGCCCCCTGGAAGTCTTGAAAGGCAGCAAGAAGGTGTGCCCAGGGCCTTCTCTTCTTGGGGCAGAACAAGCCCAGCTGTCTCAGCCTTTCCTCAGAGGAGAGGTGCTCCATGCTGAGATGGTCATTTCTGTGGCCCAGTTTTGCCCTTTGGGAACACACTCAGTGTAATGTGGTAGCAAAAGAAGTGAAGTAGAATAATAGCAGGTAGGGAGGGCTGAAAAGGTGGTGGAAGAAGCCAATGAAATCAGCTCCTGGCAATAATTTTGAGATTTGGGTGTGGGAAGGAAGGAAGGAAGCAAGCAAGAACGGAGGGAAGGGAGGGAGGGAGGGAGGGAGGGAGGGAGGGAGGGAAGGAGGGGCTTTGGGCAGCTCCCAGTGAGCCTCAGAGGGGCCTTGGCTTGGCCCTCCTGCCCCACTTGTAGAGGTTTGTGCCACCAAGGTGGGGACAGCTGAGCAGGACTTGGCCAGGCTGGCCCATTGCTGCCTGGCACAGCCATGTAGACGACGTTGTGGCAGAGAGGGAGCGGCAGAAGGTGCCGCTCGGCTGTCCCTGCTGTGGAGGGAGGTGCCAGCACTGCTCCCCCTTCAAGCCAGCGCTGAATCCGTCAGCCACTTGTGTCAGTGGTTTTCAGAACATGGGCCAAAATCCTACGGGGATCAGCCTTTCTCCAAGGGATTGGAGTTTCCTGAGGAATGCCTTACGCTCCTCACCTTTTTTTAGCAACTAAAATAGCCCATGACCTTAGAAAAGGGCAACCTCAAGAAGCCTGTTGAGTGTCCTGATGAAAGGAAGACATGCAAGCTGCATTCCCACAATGTGGGCACAACAAAAATCTCAAGAAGCTGCAGACACCTGCAGGATTAATGGATTTGTGGGATTGTGAGCCATGTTTTCCTATGGTAGCAAGGTCCTTGACGTGGAGACAGAGGTGCAGAGAGTGCCCTCATTTCTGCGTCTTTCTGGTAACCAGAGAAAGCCTGTTTGAGCCCATGAGGAGTGGAGTTGGGAAAGCAGAAGTTAATTTTTTCCTTTTCTCTTTGGGCAGCATCCGTTTGTAACCTCAGCCAAGCCGACCTCCAGCCTGACGCCTCTGATCATGGCAGCGCAGCAGTTTATGGCCGACAGGAGATACTAGCCCTGGAAGAGGCCACTTGTTGTTTTTTTGTAGTTGGTAGTTTTTTATAGTTGGGAGTTTTTTATAGTTTGTAGTTTACAGTTCATAGTTTGTAGTTTCTAATTTTTTAGATTGATAGTCAAAATAAATACTCTATAAAACTTTCATTGGAAGACTCGCTTTGTTCTCACCCTGTGAATAGGCTCTAAATTTGCTTCTGAATGGTCAGGTGGTGCGTAAACATGGGAAGACGCATGGATGGCATTTGTGGCATGGTTTGGAAGTGGGCAAAAGTCTGCTTTCTTCGTTATCTCCAGGCTACAACCTCGTGTGGAGATACAGGCTCACAGCTGTGAACAGAGGAGGGCAAAACGGGGCAGAGCAGTGGTGTCACTGCTGGGGACGCCGCCGCCGTGGCCCTGGTTGTGTTGCAGCTCCTGGAAAGGTTGGGAGTGTCTGTGTTGCTCTGGGCAGAGGGGCAGGGAGCCGGGCTTCTTTGCAGGCTGGGGCGCAGGTGAGCGTCCAGCGGGCACGCGAGTTCTGCCACGGGAACTGAGGCTGAGGCGAGGGAGTGACAACTTGTGCAGTTTGGATCTGCGTGAGCCACGGCTTCTCTCAGCTCAGCACCCAGCATGAGGGACGCAACTGCCCAGACAGAGCTGGCCTGGGGTCACGCTGCATGAGAGCTTGGGAGGGGACACAGCCAGGGCAGGTGACCTAAACTGGCCACAGGTATATTCCAGACCATTTGACATCCTGCTCAGTGTTTCAAGCTGGGCGCAGGAAGGAGGGAGGAGGGGACGTTTGGAGTGACGGCATTTGTCTTCCCAAGTCACTGTGAGGCGTGAGGGGACCCTGCCCTCCTGGAGACGCAAAACACCTGCCTGCCCTTGGGAAATGGTGAATGAGTTCTTTATTTTTCTTTGCTTGAGCGTGTGGCTTTTGCATTCCCTATGCAACTGAATCGATCTCAACCTGTGAGTTTTCCAGCTTTTACCCTTCCGATTGTCTCCCCAGGGAGCCAGAATGGCTGTGCGTGGTGCTTGGTTGCTGGCTGGGGTTAAACCACAGCATGAGAAATAGAGAAAAAGTGGTTTAAAAGCGAGAGGCAGAGGAATGAAGCTTCCAAACTTTGGGGCGGTGGTGGTTTTTCTGTTTTCCTAAGCCTGCCTTCCTGCAGCCCTCCCAGCACCTGCTCTATTTGCTCTCTGCCTCACAGCTTCCAGTTTTGCTGGGACCGGCCCATTTGGGCCCACTGCTTTCCTCCCAGCAGCACCTTCTGAGTTGTCCCACACTGTGTTGGTACTTTCTTTTCTTTCGTCCTTTCTTTACATCCATAGCAGGCAGCTCTCTGTGGTGCATGGATGAGCGCAGGGAGGCTCCCAGAGGTGCACCTCAGATGGGCAAGTCTCCTTGGAGATGCCACAGCACTGCAGCAGCAGGATGATGTGTATGCAGTGGATGAACTGTTGCTTGGCTTTCCATGTTTTCATCAATCCTACCCTTTGTAGGCCTGTGTCCCACCTTGTTCAGTGGCAAACATGTGGGGAAGAAGGTCTACAAAAGTGCTTCCTGAGGTTTTGTCCCCCAGCTATCATTGAAGGAGTGATTTCCTTTGTTGCTGCAATGTTCAGCTTCTCAGTGTTCAGCTTCTCAGCGTGGGCTATAGGGGCTTGGTGTGTTTTCAGAGTTACTCCTAGATGCCTTGAGGTTACGGGCTAGGAGGGCTTTTTGTGCTGCTTTGCAGGCTTTTTTTGGCGTTGGCTGTAGAGAAGGTCTGGTTCTATGCATGAATTCACAAAGCAGCCTAGAGCGGCCGCTATTGTGATGTCAGCGGCCGCATCCCGGCGTTGTCAAGGCAAAGCTGCCGTGCCGAGGCACGGAAGGCCTCAGTGTGCAGAGCAGCTCTGTGGCGTGCTCACTGCAGGCGGACCCTGCTGATCGCGGAGGGCTCTGCCAGCAGGCTGCACCCTGACGGGACTCTTGAGTCTTTTTGGTTTTCCCCAGGAGTCTTGTCCGGTGCAAACTTGAGCAGCGCTGCTCGAGCCATGGAGGGAGTGTGTGCTGCAGTTTGCACGGCATTTTCCGTGGCTTATTCTGGGTACTTTTTCACCCACCTGGCACGTAAGTAGACCTTTTTGTTCAGTGCAGCATATGGAAACCAAATTGCCATGAAGATGCCTTTAGTGGGGTAAAGCTGCTGTCAACAGCTCCAGCTAAGAAGGGCGTGTCTGTAGCCAGCAGGGCGTGGGCAGCATTTGTAATGTAGCCTGCAGGGGTTCTGCTCCCCCCCATCCCGGCAAGGCCTGTGGCAGTGGAGTGTGCAGTCTCCTCAGTTTGCTGGCTGAAGCAAGACATCTTCCAAGATGGGAAGATGCGGAGAGCCTGGCAGGAGTCCTTGTAGAAACTGTGCGCTGCTCTCTAGGACTGAGGGGAAGCATCTTCTCCTCTGCATTCCCTCATCCCAAGGATGTGCCTGTGGAACTTGACATTTCCTGCGTGCTAAAAGAGCCGTTGGCTCTGTGCTGAAATCCCAGAACCAGCTTGGCAAAGGCCTCTGAGATAGACATTTTTAGAAGAGTTCTTGTATGCTCCTGCACGCAGGAGCTGTTCCTGTGCTGTGTCACAGTAGAACTGCCACCACGGTTGAGGGGGACTTGGGGGAAGCTTTTCTGTGGAATCATTTTCAGCAAGCTCATGGGAATTGCTGTGTGCAATCTCTTCAGAAAACTGAAGTGCAGGAAGGGGAGGAGCTGTAGCTCCTGCTGGGTGGGGTGGGGTTGGGCAGAAGCATTGACTACTACAGAACCACTTGGGCTTTCTTAGTCTCACGTTTCTGTGGCTTGAGTGGCCAAAGAGGACAACAGGTAGACACAAGGCAGCATTTTGTGCTGTTGTCTTGCTTGCTGTGTGGCACACGGGTTGCTGCTGGAGGGATGTAGTGAAAGCAAAACGCTCTCCCTTGGGTTGACTTCTTGGTGGGCTTGCCCAGTGCAGGCAGTTTTCTTACAGCATCTGGTTCTTCTTCCCTTGTGTGTTGCAGGTCACATTGCCCATGCCTGGAGAGAATCCGGTCCGTGGGTGAGTGGGAAAGGAGCCTTTGGCGTTGGTAGCATTTGACGACTTGGAGCAAGCTGTGAGCTGGGCCTGTTGCAGTCCAGTGCCAGCCTGGTCAGATGAACGAAAGTACAGTCCAGGCTCTGTGCAACAGCAGCAGCAGCAGCAGCAGCAGCAGCAGCAGCAGCAGCAGCAGCTGCAGGGGATCCCTGCCTGTTTTGTCTCCATGTTCCATTTCAGAGCTTTTGATCAGATGAAAGTGGGGTTGCTTGGTGCTTTGAGCCATGATGGAATTTCTCCTGTACAAGAGAGTGCGGTCGCATCTACTTGGCCCATTTTACTTGAGTTTGAACAACTGAGGATCCCATTTCTCTGCAGATGATTTCTCCTTAGTGCATCTGGGTCTAGAGCAGAGTATAAAGAAGGTTGCTTGTCCCTCATGCTGCTGTCTGTCTGCAGAGCACAAAACAAACCTCGGAGCGTCCTCTGGCTGTGTGTCTTCCTGAAGACGAGGCCAAAGGGGAGGAAGATGCCAACCCAGCTGCATCTGCTGCCACCGCAGGGCCTGAGCATCCAGCATCAGTAAGTGGCAGCTCTGGGAAGCCCTGTGGCTGGAGCAAAGCAGAGCTGCAGGTTTCTGATCAGACAGCATCTCCCATGTGTGGCTGAAGATGCTGAGGCCTGGAATCTTTTCAGCGCTTCCAGAGCGCTTCCCCCAGCCACGAGCCCTTGAAAAGGGGTGTGGAACTCGGATGTTTAGACATCAGTTTCCCACTATTCTGACAGGGGCTGTGAATTTGTCTTAGCAAGAGACAAGAGGTAGCATTAGGATGTCTTTGCCCTGGGGAACAAGGGAGGCCCTTTGTGCCCTGTGGCTGTGCAGGCTCTCTGTCAAAGATGCAGTTCAAAGCAGTGCAAAGATGCAGTTCACAGCCTCGCAGGGCATGGAGGAGTCACTGTCCCCAGGAGGGACCTGGCGCTCTCCATGGAGCAGCTGTCAGTAGCTAAAGGAACAGCTGAGATACAGCGGGGTCTGCCGCTGAATATATCTAAAGGTTCTGCCTGACAGGTTCCTCCCTGTCCCTCATGCTGCTGTCTGTCCACAGAGCACAGGGGCAGCGTCAGCACCTGCTCTGGCTGCCTCTGTACCCGAGGAAGAGGCTAAAGAGGAGGAGGGTGCCAAGGAACCTGCCCCTGCGGTCAGCCCACGGCCTGAGCAGCTCACATCAGTAAGTGCCTGCTTTGGTTAGCAGTGTCTTTGGTGTCATTTAGTCCCTCGTGTAAAAGCAGCCTTTGGATTTTGCGCCTTGAGTTGGAGAAGTGGGCAGCAAAAGCCGAGAGGTGAAGAGCCCTGGATGTGGCCGGCAGCATCTTCCTAGGGGCTTGCATTTGAAATGGGATCAGAGGGGCATCTCTGCCAGGCACCCTTCTGACCCAAAGTCATTTCTTGTCCCAGAGCTCCACCTCCTCTGTCCTGGCACCTGCACGGGCTGCAGCTGCAGGCTCTGAAGAAGCCTCCAGTCCCCGAGCTGGAAACTCGAGCACGAGCAGCTCGTGCACCTGGAGCACAAGCAGCTCGTGCACCTGGAGCACAAGCAGTTCCTCTGGCAGCACTGAGGACCTGCAGGAGAAGACAGAGGAGGAGTGCCTGGCCATGCTGAGTATGTCCTGTGTATTCCTTGTCTGCTGGAGCAGTGCCTTGTGTGTGCATGTGTCAGCATGAGCTCCTCCCACCTCCTGTTCTCCTCAGCGGAGTGTCGGGTCCTGAGGCCTCCACACAGGACCTGTTGTTGTGCTTTGAGGTGGCGAGAGAGCACCTCAGAGGCTCTCCTGCCTCTGAGGGCAGCTCGGCCTGGCTTGGCTTTGCCTGAGCTGCCCTCTGTGCAGAAGGGAAGCAAGAGATTGTTTCTGGCTGAGCAGGAGGCTGTGACCCAGCGAATGAGTGGGCCTCAAGGAGCTCTCTGGGCCCAGCTCCTGGGGGGCACAGCCAAGGTCATCTTCAGAAGGTAGCCCGGTCCTAAAAGATGAGGGACCTCATTCCTAAAGCCCATGCAATGGGTTATAAGATGAGCTGCTGCTCTTGAAAGGGAGAAAGGCATTGTTTAGGCAAAGTGCTGAAAGGTGGAGATCGTGCCTCTGCTGGAAGCACTTTGCAATATTCTTCCTGTTCTGGAAAGGGCAGCTGTTGATAAAAATTGATTCCAGAACCCAAGATGCCTGCCTTTACATTTGCAAGGATTAAAGCTTTGGTTGAATGTCACAGAGTGTTTATTCCCAAGAACAGAAAGGTTTTGTTCTTCCTGCTGCCCTTAATGTTTCTAGACAACAATCACTTCTCTTGGTTACTGCTGTCTTTTCTGATCCGTGTCTCCTCTGACTGATTCTCCATGTGCTTAGTTTTTAGTTTGGACAGTCAGGCTTTGCGCAGGCAATCTGTGCTGCAGAGCTGACTGTTTTGTTGCTGTGGTGGTAGTGGTGGTGGTGTTGTAGTGGTGCGGTTGTTGTTGTGGTTCGCTGAGTGACTGAGAAGAAAGGGCCTGGTGTCCCCAAGGAGAGCGGGGAGAGAGAGTGGGGCTGCCTTTCTGATCTGCTGCAGGGTGGGATCTCTGTTGTGAAGTGAGCATCTTTCCTTTGGTTTCTTTCAGGGATGCTGGTGAGCGAAGGAGATCCCGAGGCTAAATACACAGAACTGGAAACTATTGGCAAAGGGTGAGTGCAGCCACCGTTCCTTCTTCAAAGGGAGGGGCTGTGTATTTTGCTGGTGTCACATCTCCCCAGCGTGACGTCAGGCAAGCTCCAAAGCTGTTCAGACACTGCGTTGAGATGCTCCCGTCCCTCAGTACTGGTCAGCGTTTATAGCTGTGGTCCGAAGGCATGGCAAAGACACCTGGATGCTGGCAATGTCTTTTCTGCGGCAAAGAGCAGCGCCTGGCAGATCTCCTGTCCCTCAAGTGTGTGGCACCTCTTTGCCGCTTTTCTTCGCAGAAACCATTTTTACGTGTCCCAAAAGAATACAGAAGATGTGGGAATGAAAGGAGCAAAAAGTGTGCTGCCTCAAAGGTCAAGTTAGCAGCTGAGAGCTGCCAGAGAACAGCTGTCAGTAGCATTTCTTTCCAATATTTTGCTGAAAACAAGATTCAGTGCTCAGGATGACCGTCACCTAGTCTAGAAGCCAAAAGCAGAGGTGAAAGAAGCAACTCTCTTTTATAGCTGAGGTGGCAAAAGCCAAAGCTTCAGGGAAGCGCCGGTGCCGATGCACTCTAGAGGAAAAGGCATCACCTGCCTGATGGCAGAGCCCTCATGGATCCTGTGGGGATTTGGCCTTTCCTGCAAAGAATCCCCCAAGCTGTTCCCTTTTGAAAGCCAGCTCTGCTGACTGTAAATGGGATGGATTTGCAGCATTTCCTCTGGGAGCAGCCAAGTGTACAAGAACTCGCCTGAGGAGTAGAGTCCTTCCTGTGTCTGGGGCACCGAAGAGAAGCAGCTGCTGATGGCTCTGGACCCGGAATGAAGCTGTCTAGGGATGCCCTGTGTAGAGTACTTCTCCATTTGTGTGTGCAACAATGGAGGCCTTCGGCTGCTCTGGCTGTGGCTGGAGACTACTTTCCTTGGCAGCTGGAGGAAGGATCTGTCTCTAGATCTTTTCCTCCAATGGCTGTTCCGTGAGTTCAGGCTTCTCAGAAGGCCTGTGTGGTGTTGCCTGAGTTTGGCAGATAGACTCCAAGGAGAGGTGTGGGAAGGCCCAGCCGGAGTGTGTGTGCCTGGAAAAATCCCACCCACGTGCACACACGGAAAGAACAAAGGGAAAAAGACCCAGACCAGAATCTGTCGTGTCCCATTTGAGATTTGCCCCAGGCCTTTTCTTCCCGCTGGACCGCAGTGTCTTGCACTTGAAGGGACTAAAGGACTTCTCCTTTCTCCGCTGCTGTTTTGTTTCTAGGGGTTTCGGCACTGTGTGTACGGCAGTGGACACTGCCACAGGAGAAGAGGTAAGCGTCAGGCAGCGCCGCAGCTTCTGCAGCTCTCGAGTGCCCTCCCCTCTGCTGTCAGCTGTGGCTGAGCTTTGGCTGGCCAGTAGAGCTTTGCTTCCAAGGGCCACTGAAGTGCCGAGCAGTGTCCGCCTGCCAAATACAGTGGGGACAGATTTTGTCCTTCTCAGCTGCCCCAAGGAATGCGAGGAGGCCAGGCGGTTTCTCTCCTAGGAGGAGACGCAGCCAGCTGGGTCTTAGTGCCAAGGTGGTGTCTTAGAGCATGGCACTGCTCTTTGGGGCCGGCAGCTCAGGATTCCTGAATTCTCGTTTCTGGCTCGTAGCAAATACATGGGAATCGTGCTGGTAGCTCCTTAGCCACCTGCAGGGCTGCCCTTGGGAACTGTGCTTCGAGAGAGAGGTCTGCAAGGGGACTCTCAAGGGCCTATGCCATGCTCAGAGCCCGGCGTGCATGGCTAGAGGATCAAGGCGTGGGCTATTCCTTTTTGCAGTCAGGCAGTAATTGCAAATGTCCGTGGTGTGACGGAAAGTGTTTTAGTGCAGCAAAATGACAGCTCCTGAAGTGTGGAAGGGCTAGGGTTGTCTTTTTGGGAGGTAGCCTCAATGATGTTTTCATCATCACAGCATTTTTTCTGTAAAGTGAGTAGGGTTGTATTTCCTGGGGTTTAACCCTCCAGATGCTTTTAGGACGGCATTTTACCCGTCATGTCTGTAAGAGTTTGCTGTGTTGTTGTGCACTCAAGAATGCCAGCGGTTGCTGGAGTAATGATGTAACCCCCTAGAACTGCCAGTGGTTTCCCAGCAGTTTGGCTCCATTTTCACCGGCACAGAATGGCTTCCTGCTTGCAAGAGGTGTGTGAATGGAAATGCTGAAGATAAAGTAAGGCCCTGGGGGAAGGCTGTGGGCGTAGGGAGTGTTGTTAGAGCTTTGAGGTGGAGAGTTTAGAGCGTGTTTTGCCTGGGTGTACAAAGCAAAGGCTCTCTGGCTCTGTGTCCTGGGACTGGCGCCCAAGCGAGCGGCGTAAGAGGCTCTTGCAAGCTCAGCTACGAATTCCTCTGATGTCCAGTCGCAAGGCGGTTTGGCCCCGCCCAGCTCTGTCATCCCAAAATCACTGTCTCATCGTTCCCGTTGTGGTCTCCTGCCACAGCCTTCTTTGGTTCACGGTTTTCCATGTCGTTTCAGGTGGCCATAAAGAAAATCAGTCTCCTGCGAGAGAGCAGCACCGAACTGTGCGTGAACGAAATCCAGGTCATGCGCGACAGTAAGAACGCCAACCTCGTCAACTACGTAGACAGGTGAGTGGTTCTGCTCTTCTGCCATGAAGGGTCATTGCCATCCTGCAAGCTAAAGGATCAGCCACTCCTTTGGTGGCTGGCAGAGAACAGAGCTGTTAATTCCTGTTTCTCTGCTGATCTACGGCGTCTTGGGAGGAGATTGCACTGGGGCTGCATTAATCTTTCCTGGCATACCTAGTTTGAAGTGCGCTTTCAAAGACCTGACTCGGCCCTACCTTACTGAGCCAACAGCCTCAAAGTTCCCCCCTCCCTGCACTTCATTTTCCAACAGGTTTGGGGCTTGATTTTTTCCCTCGGGTCTTAAGTGCTGACAAAGCACTGTAGATCTTATTTCCTTTGCCTGTTCCCAGTGTTTTGCATTGGTGTGGATACCAAGAAGGCTTTTAGACTGCACAGAGTTCAAGGCCTGTGGAGCCTAGTGAATGACTATTCACTTGCTCCTGCCTTCCTCCGAGAGAGACACGGAGACAAGAATCCATCAGGTCATGTAACTGTGCGCATTCATCTCCACGCTGTTGTTTCCTCCTTTCAGCTACCTGGTGGACGAGGAGCTCTGGCTAGTGATGGAATACATGGACGGAGGCTCTTTACACGATGTCATTAGGGAGACTCGTATGGCAGAAGGAGAGATAGCAGCTGTCTCTCGGGAGGTGAGGGATGGCGCTTGTGCTTCCCGTGGCTTGGGCGGGATGGTCCTTCCCAACAGGTGGTAAGGAGAGGAGTGATTTCATCTTCCCAGCTTGCTTCCTGCCTTTCTGTTACGACTGGCAGCAGCAAGAGCATCCGAAGTGCCTGCCAGCGTGCCTGCCCTTCTCCAGCTGTGTTTGTTTGTGTCTGCCTCTCTGAACACTTGCCTGGACCCGAAGTGTACTGCATTCCTTCCCTGTAAGAGCAAACGGGTTGGTGGCACAATGTCAGACAAGTGGCAAAGACAAAGAGATACTCTCGGGACTCTCACAAAGCTCAGGCTCAAAGGAGATGCTTGCACCCAAAGTGGTGTTTGCAAAAGCATCCGCTGTCGTCTGGCTGGAGAGAGCACAGCCCCTGCAGCAGCGCTCCTTCAGTGTGTGCTTGCAGGCCACTGGCCAGAGGAACAATTGCCCTTTCTGTCTCAGAAGCGAATATGCATGCCCTCACTTAAAAAGGCACTGCTGTCCTCGTGTTGGAGCAGCAAGCTCTTGCCCTTGCCAGCAGCCTGTCCTGCCATGGCTCAGCATCCCCCAGCGAGTCGGTCTTGCAGGTTTGCCACTTCCCTGCTTGTAGGATGAAATCAGATGAGGAACTCTTAGGCTCGTGTTTCTTTTCTCTCTCTCAGTGCCTGCAAGGCCTGGATTTCCTTCACTCCAAGCAAGTGATCCACCGAGACATCAAAAGCCACAACATTCTCCTGGGCTTGGACGGATCTGTCAAGTTGGGTGGGTGTTGTTGGCCAGGCTCAGCCATGGCGGGCTGCGGTGTGGGGCTGCCTTTGAGTGACTGCCAGGTCCCCAAGAGTGGTGCCCGTGGCAGTGCAGGCTGCCCTGCTGCGAGCGCAGAGCACAGCTGCAACGTGCAGGGAGGTGTGGCTGGGAAGAAGGTGTCAGGAGTGGCTCTGGATTGTGCGTGTCCCTTCGTTACGGGCTAAAGCTTCAGGGGACTGAAAGCCACTGCCCGAAACTGGGGGCTTTTGCTCAGTGGCCAATTCCGTATTTCCTCGGCTGCAGGCCGGAGGAATGCCAGCATGGCCCCTTTTGCAGCCAGATTCCACACTGCCTTCTGGGACGTTGGTACAGCGGGGAGTTCTTTGGTTTGCTTTCCTAATTCGGGGCCGACTTGACCAGAGGGCTTTTTTCTCCTCAGCTGATTTTGGCCTCGCTGCTCAGCTCACCCCTGAGCAGAGCAAACGGAGATCAGCTGCCGGGACTACTCACTGGATGGCGCCAGAAATTTTCACCAGGAAGCCCTACGGCCCCAAAGTGGACATTTGGTCCTTTGGCATCGTGGGGATCGAGATGGTGGAAGGAGCGCCTCCTTACCTGATGAACACCTCTGCCATGGTACGCTGCAACTGCTCTCAGACTCTGCTGTCATTCTAACAAAGTCTGCCCCCGTTCTTCGGCCCGGGAAGCTTGCCTAACACCTGAAGACGATAGGTTCCAGGCCGCATAGTCTCTCGTGCTTCTTGTCCAGACCGTCCCCTTGGCATTTACTCACAAACAGCACTAAAAAATCCTTTTGTGATGCCTTTTGCTTGATGGAAGCTCTGCCTAAGGGAGCAGTGAGCAGTGTATAATAATAGATATTATTTTATGTAATAATCCTTGGAAACTGTAGAGTTCGACCAAAGTCCCTCTTCCAAATTGCCTGTAAGAGCTGGTGTCGTTCCTCAGAGAAGCAAAGTGTGCTTTTGCCAATGGAGTTGCTCCCAGTTTGGTCAGCCATTGACATCGGGGGCACAGCAGGAGCCTTTGCATAGTGGACTAGCTGTGGCTGTCTCTGGCTTTGGGCTCTTTTGTGTGGGGTAGGAAGGGCATGTCCAAGCCTGTGGCAGGGAGGGAAGTGCCACTGGAGAGTGGAGCTTCTCCCGTGGGGTCTGGGTGAGCGGTTTGGCGTACGAAGGAGACAGGCAGAGCGCGGCGTTTCCTTCTTCTCTAGGTTCGACAGCTGATAAGCACCGGGGGCACCCCGAAGCTGCAGAACCCCAGGCAGCAGTCCGCTTGGTTGCGAGACTTCCTGCACTGCTGCCTGGAGACAGACGAGGACAGGCGCTGGTCTGCCCAGGAGCTTCTGCAGGTAAAAGGCCAAGCGGCTGCAGGGTGCGCCAGCTGCCCGCTGCCAGGGGCTTCCCATCCGCTCAATCCAAGGCGTCAGAGGGGCACCAGTCCTAGGAATCGCCAGTCTCGGGGCTTTTCAAAGAAAAACGAAGGAGAATCCTGGGTGGGGATGGGTTGGAAGGAGCCTTTCAAGGTCACCCAGACCAAGTGGTCCGCAAGGAGCAGGGACGTCGTCAAGTAGATCAGGTTGCTCAGGGCCTCATCTGAGCTGACCTCGAATGTTCCCAGGGATGGGGCTGCGAGCAGCTCTCTGGGCGACCTGTGCTGGTGTTTCAGCACTCTCGTCACAAAGAGTTTCTTCCTTAGACCTGATCTGAATCTGCCCTCTTTGTGTTGAGAGCTATTATCCCTTGTGCTAATGCGACTGTGCTTGCAAAAAAACATGTCCTCAACATGCTGTGAAGCCCCCTGGAAGTCTTGAAAGGCAGCA
This sequence comes from Aphelocoma coerulescens, assembly GCF_041296385.1. NCBI lineage: Eukaryota > Metazoa > Chordata > Aves > Passeriformes > Corvidae > Aphelocoma > Aphelocoma coerulescens. The sequence goes on from NW_027184085.1 coordinate 45,831,255, forward strand.
AGAAGGTGTGCCCAGGGCCTTCTCTTCTTGGGGCAGAACAAGCCCAGCTGTCTCAGCCTTTCCTCAGAGGAGAGGTGCTCCATGCTGAGATGGTCATTTCTGTGGCCCAGTTTTGCCCTTTGGGAACACACTCAGTGTAATGTGGTAGCAAAAGAAGTGAAGTAGAATAATAGCAGGTAGGGAGGGCTGAAAAGGTGGTGGAAGAAGCCAATGAAATCAGCTCCTGGCAATAATTTTGAGATTTGGGTGTGGGAAGGAAGGAAGGAAGGAAGCAAGAACGGAGGGAAGGGAGGGAGGGAGGGAGGGAGGGAAGGAGGGGCTTTGGGCAGCTCCCAGTGAGCCTCAGAGGGGCCTTGGCTTGGCCCTCCTGCCCCACTTGTAGAGGTTTGTGCCACCAAGGTGGGGACAGCTGAGCAGGACTTGGCCAGGCTGGCCCATTGCTGCCTGGCACAGCCATGTAGACGACGTTGTGGCAGAGAGGGAGCGGCAGAAGGTGCCGCTCGGCTGTCCCTGCTGTGGAGGGAGGTGCCAGCACTGCTCCCCCTTCAAGCCAGCGCTGAATCCGTCAGCCACTTGTGTCAGTGGTTTTCAGAACATGGGCCAAAATCCTACGGGGATCAGCCTTTCTCCAAGGGATTGGAGTTTCCTGAGGAATGCCTTACGCTCCTCACCTTTTTTTAGCAACTAAAATAGCCCATGACCTTAGAAAAGGGCAACCTCAAGAAGCCTGTTGAGTGTCCTGATGAAAGGAAGACATGCAAGCTGCATTCCCACAATGTGGGCACAACAAAAATCTCAAGAAGCTGCAGACACCTGCAGGATTAATGGATTTGTGGGATTGTGAGCCATGTTTTCCTATGGTAGCAAGGTCCTTGACGTGGAGACAGAGGTGCAGAGAGTGCCCTCATTTCTGCGTCTTTCTGGTAACCAGAGAAAGCCTGTTTGAGCCCATGAGGAGTGGAGTTGGGAAAGCAGAAGTTAATTTTTTCCTTTTCTCTTTGGGCAGCATCCGTTTGTAACCTCAGCCAAGCCGACCTCCAGCCTGACGCCTCTGATCATGGCAGCGCAGCAGTTTATGGCCGACAGGAGATACTAGCCCTGGAAGAGGCCACTTGTTGTTTTTTTGTAGTTGGTAGTTTTTTATAGTTTGGAGTTTTTTATAGTTTGTAGTTTACAGTTCATAGTTTGTAGTTTCTAATTTTTTAGATTGATAGTCAAAATAAATACTCTATAAAACTTTCATTGGAAGACTCGCTTTGTTCTCACCCTGTGAATAGGCTCTAAATTTGCTTCTGAATGGTCAGGTGGTGCGTAAACATGGGAAGACGCATGGATGGCATTTGTGGCATGGTTTGGAAGTGGGCAAAAGTCTGCTTTCTTCGTTATCTCCAGGCTACAACCTCGTGTGGAGATACAGGCTCACAGCTGTGAACAGAGGAGGGCAAAACGGGGCAGAGCAGTGGTGTCACTGCTGGGGACGCCGCCGCCGTGGCCCTGGTTGTGTTGCAGCTCCTGGAAAGGTTGGGAGTGTCTGTGTTGCTCTGGGCAGAGGGGCAGGGAGCCGGGCTTCTTTGCAGGCTGGGGCGCAGGTGAGCGTCCAGCGGGCACGCGAGTTCTGCCACGGGAACTGAGGCTGAGGCGAGGGAGTGACAACTTGTGCAGTTTGGATCTGCGTGAGCCACGGCTTCTCTCAGCTCAGCACCCAGCATGAGGGACGCAACTGCCCAGACAGAGCTGGCCTGGGGTCACGCTGCATGAGAGCTTGGGAGGGGACACAGCCAGGGCAGGTGACCTAAACTGGCCACAGGTATATTCCAGACCATTTGACATCCTGCTCAGTGTTTCAAGCTGGGCGCAGGAAGGAGGGAGGAGGGGACGTTTGGAGTGACGGCATTTGTCTTCCCAAGTCACTGTGAGGCGTGAGGGGACCCTGCCCTCCTGGAGACGCAAAACACCTGCCTGCCCTTGGGAAATGGTGAATGAGTTCTTTATTTTTCTTTGCTTGAGCGTGTGGCTTTTGCATTCCCTATGCAACTGAATCGATCTCAACCTGTGAGTTTTCCAGCTTTTACCCTTCCGATTGTCTCCCCAGGGAGCCAGAATGGCTGTGCGTGGTGCTTGGTTGCTGGCTGGGGTTAAACCACAGCATGAGAAATAGAGAAAAAGTGGTTTAAAAGCGAGAGGCAGAGGAATGAAGCTTCCAAACTTTGGGGCGGTGGTGGTTTTTCTGTTTTCCTAAGCCTGCCTTCCTGCAGCCCTCCCAGCACCTGCTCTATTTGCTCTCTGCCTCACAGCTTCCAGTTTTGCTGGGACCGGCCCATTTGGGCCCACTGCTTTCCTCCCAGCAGCACCTTCTGAGTTGTCCCACACTGTGTTGGTACTTTCTTTTCTTTCGTCCTTTCTTTACATCCATAGCAGGCAGCTCTCTGTGGTGCATGGATGAGCGCAGGGAGGCTCCCAGAGGTGCACCTCAGATGGGCAAGTCTCCTTGGAGATGCCACAGCACTGCAGCAGCAGGATGATGTGTATGCAGTGGATGAACTGTTGCTTGGCTTTCCATGTTTTCATCAATCCTACCCTTTGTAGGCCTGTGTCCCACCTTGTTCAGTGGCAAACATGTGGGGAAGAAGGTCTACAAAAGTGCTTCCTGAGGTTTTGTCCCCCAGCTATCATTGAAGGAGTGATTTCCTTTGTTGCTGCAATGTTCAGCTTCTCAGTGTTCAGCTTCTCAGCGTGGGCTATAGGGGCTTGGTGTGTTTTCAGAGTTACTCCTAGATGCCTTGAGGTTACGGGCTAGGAGGGCTTTTTGTGCTGCTTTGCAGGCTTTTTTTGGCGTTGGCTGTAGAGAAGGTCTGGTTCTATGCATGAATTCACAAAGCAGCCTAGAGCGGCCGCTATTGTGATGTCAGCGGCCGCATCCCGGCGTTGTCAAGGCAAAGCTGCCGTGCCGAGGCACGGAAGGCCTCAGTGTGCAGAGCAGCTCTGTGGCGTGCTCACTGCAGGCGGACCCTGCTGATCGCGGAGGGCTCTGCCAGCAGGCTGCACCCTGACGGGACTCTTGAGTCTTTTTGGTTTTCCCCAGGAGTCTTGTCCGGTGCAAACTTGAGCAGCGCTGCTCGAGCCATGGAGGGAGTGTGTGCTGCAGTTTGCACGGCATTTTCCGTGGCTTATTCTGGGTACTTTTTCACCCACCTGGCACGTAAGTAGACCTTTTTGTTCAGTGCAGCATATGGAAACCAAATTGCCATGAAGATGCCTTTAGTGGGGTAAAGCTGCTGTCAACAGCTCCAGCTAAGAAGGGCGTGTCTGTAGCCAGCAGGGCGTGGGCAGCATTTGTAATGTAGCCTGCAGGGGTTCTGCTCCCCCCCATCCCGGCAAGGCCTGTGGCAGTGGAGTGTGCAGTCTCCTCAGTTTGCTGGCTGAAGCAAGACATCTTCCAAGATGGGAAGATGCGGAGAGCCTGGCAGGAGTCCTTGTAGAAACTGTGCGCTGCTCTCTAGGACTGAGGGGAAGCATCTTCTCCTCTGCATTCCCTCATCCCAAGGATGTGCCTGTGGAACTTGACATTTCCTGCGTGCTAAAAGAGCCGTTGGCTCTGTGCTGAAATCCCAGAACCAGCTTGGCAAAGGCCTCTGAGATAGACATTTTTAGAAGAGTTCTTGTATGCTCCTGCACGCAGGAGCTGTTCCTGTGCTGTGTCACAGTAGAACTGCCACCACGGTTGAGGGGGACTTGGGGGAAGCTTTTCTGTGGAATCATTTTCAGCAAGCTCATGGGAATTGCTGTGTGCAATCTCTTCAGAAAACTGAAGTGCAGGAAGGGGAGGAGCTGTAGCTCCTGCTGGGTGGGGTGGGGTTGGGCAGAAGCATTGACTACTACAGAACCACTTGGGCTTTCTTAGTCTCACGTTTCTGTGGCTTGAGTGGCCAAAGAGGACAACAGGTAGACACAAGGCAGCATTTTGTGCTGTTGTCTTGCTTGCTGTGTGGCACACGGGTTGCTGCTGGAGGGATGTAGTGAAAGCAAAACGCTCTCCCTTGGGTTGACTTCTTGGTGGGCTTGCCCAGTGCAGGCAGTTTTCTTACAGCATCTGGTTCTTCTTCCCTTGTGTGTTGCAGGTCACATTGCCCATGCCTGGAGAGAATCCGGTCCGTGGGTGAGTGGGAAAGGAGCCTTTGGCGTTGGTAGCATTTGACGACTTGGAGCAAGCTGTGAGCTGGGCCTGTTGCAGTCCAGTGCCAGCCTGGTCAGATGAACGAAAGTACAGTCCAGGCTCTGTGCAACAGCAGCAGCAGCAGCAGCAGCAGCAGCAGCAGCAGCAGCAGCAGCAGCAGCTGCAGGGGATCCCTGCCTGTTTTGTCTCCATGTTCCATTTCAGAGCTTTTGATCAGATGAAAGTGGGGTTGCTTGGTGCTTTGAGCCATGATGGAATTTCTCCTGTACAAGAGAGTGCGGTCGCATCTACTTGGCCCATTTTACTTGAGTTTGAACAACTGAGGATCCCATTTCTCTGCAGATGATTTCTCCTTAGTGCATCTGGGTCTAGAGCAGAGTATAAAGAAGGTTGCTTGTCCCTCATGCTGCTGTCTGTCTGCAGAGCACAAAACAAACCTCGGAGCGTCCTCTGGCTGTGTGTCTTCCTGAAGACGAGGCCAAAGGGGAGGAAGATGCCAACCCAGCTGCATCTGCTGCCACCGCAGGGCCTGAGCATCCAGCATCAGTAAGTGGCAGCTCTGGGAAGCCCTGTGGCTGGAGCAAAGCAGAGCTGCAGGTTTCTGATCAGACAGCATCTCCCATGTGTGGCTGAAGATGCTGAGGCCTGGAATCTTTTCAGCGCTTCCAGAGCGCTTCCCCCAGCCACGAGCCCTTGAAAAGGGGTGTGGAACTCGGATGTTTAGACATCAGTTTCCCACTATTCTGACAGGGGCTGTGAATTTGTCTTAGCAAGAGACAAGAGGTAGCATTAGGATGTCTTTGCCCTGGGGAACAAGGGAGGCCCTTTGTGCCCTGTGGCTGTGCAGGCTCTCTGTCAAAGATGCAGTTCAAAGCAGTGCAAAGATGCAGTTCACAGCCTCGCAGGGCATGGAGGAGTCACTGTCCCCAGGAGGGACCTGGCGCTCTCCATGGAGCAGCTGTCAGTAGCTAAAGGAACAGCTGAGATACAGCGGGGTCTGCCGCTGAATATATCTAAAGGTTCTGCCTGACAGGTTCCTCCCCGTCCCTCATGCTGCTGTCTGTCCACAGAGCACAGGGGCAGCGTCAGCACCTGCTCTGGCTGCCTCTGTACCCGAGGAAGAGGCTAAAGAGGAGGAGGGTGCCAAGGAACCTGCCCCTGCGGTCAGCCCACGGCCTGAGCAGCTCACATCAGTAAGTGCCTGCTTTGGTTAGCAGTGTCTTTGGTGTCATTTAGTCCCTCGTGTAAAAGCAGCCTTTGGATTTTGCGCCTTGAGTTGGAGAAGTGGGCAGCAAAAGCCGAGAGGTGAAGAGCCCTGGATGTGGCCGGCAGCATCTTCCTAGGGGCTTGCATTTGAAATGGGATCAGAGGGGCATCTCTGCCAGGCACCCTTCTGACCCAAAGTCATTTCTTGTCCCAGAGCTCCACCTCCTCTGTCCTGGCACCTGCACGGGCTGCAGCTGCAGGCTCTGAAGAAGCCTCCAGTCCCCAAGCTGGAAACTCGAGCACGAGCAGCTCGTGCACCTGGAGCACAAGCAGCTCGTGCACCTGGAGCACAAGCAGTTCCTCTGGCAGCACTGAGGACCTGCAGGAGAAGACAGAGGAGGAGTGCCTGGCCATGCTGAGTATGTCCTGTGTATTCCTTGTCTGCTGGAGCAGTGCCTTGTGTGTGCATGTGTCAGCATGAGCTCCTCCCACCTCCTGTTCTCCTCAGCGGAGTGTCGGGTCCTGAGGCCTCCACACAGGACCTGTTGTTGTGCTTTGAGGTGGCGAGAGAGCACCTCAGAGGCTCTCCTGCCTCTGAGGGCAGCTCGGCCTGGCTTGGCTTTGCCTGAGCTGCCCTCTGTGCAGAAGGGAAGCAAGAGATTGTTTCTGGCTGAGCAGGAGGCTGTGACCCAGCGAATGAGTGGGCCTCAAGGAGCTCTCTGGGCCCAGCTCCTGGGGGGCACAGCCAAGGTCATCTTCAGAAGGTAGCCCGGTCCTAAAAGATGAGGGACCTCATTCCTAAAGCCCATGCAATGGGTTATAAGATGAGCTGCTGCTCTTGAAAGGGAGAAAGGCATTGTTTAGGCAAAGTGCTGAAAGGTGGAGATCGTGCCTCTGCTGGAAGCACTTTGCAATATTCTTCCTGTTCTGGAAAGGGCAGCTGTTGATAAAAATTGATTCCAGAACCCAAGATGCCTGCCTTTACATTTGCAAGGATTAAAGCTTTGGTTGAATGTCACAGAGTGTTTATTCCCAAGAACAGAAAGGTTTTGTTCTTCCTGCTGCCCTTAATGTTTCTAGACAACAATCACTTCTCTTGGTTACTGCTGTCTTTTCTGATCCGTGTCTCCTCTGACTGATTCTCCATGTGCTTAGTTTTTAGTTTGGACAGTCAGGCTTTGCGCAGGCAATCTGTGCTGCAGAGCTGACTGTTTTGTTGCTGTTTTGTTGCTGTGGTGGTAGTGGTGGTGGTGTTGTAGTGGTGCGGTTGTTGTTGTGGTTCGCTGAGTGACTGAGAAGAAAGGGCCTGGTGTCCCCAAGGAGAGCGGGGAGAGAGAGTGGGGCTGCCTTTCTGATCTGCTGCAGGGTGGGATCTCTGTTGTGAAGTGAGCATCTTTCCTTTGGTTTCTTTCAGGGATGCTGGTGAGCGAAGGAGATCCCGAGGCTAAATACACAGAACTGGAAACTATTGGCAAAGGGTGAGTGCAGCCACCGTTCCTTCTTCAAAGGGAGGGGCTGTGTATTTTGCTGGTGTCACATCTCCCCAGCGTGACGTCAGGCAAGCTCCAAAGCTGTTCAGACACTGCGTTGAGATGCTCCCGTCCCTCAGTACTGGTCAGCGTTTATAGCTGTGGTCCGAAGGCATGGCAAAGACACCTGGATGCTGGCAATGTCTTTTCTGCGGCAAAGAGCAGCGCCTGGCAGATCTCCTGTCCCTCAAGTGTGTGGCACCTCTTTGCCGCTTTTCTTCGCAGAAACCATTTTTACGTGTCCCAAAAGAATACAGAAGATGTGGGAATGAAAGGAGCAAAAAGTGTGCTGCCTCAAAGGTCAAGTTAGCAGCTGAGAGCTGCCAGAGAACAGCTGTCAGTAGCATTTCTTTCCAATATTTTGCTGAAAACAAGATTCAGTGCTCAGGATGACCGTCACCTAGTCTAGAAGCCAAAAGCAGAGGTGAAAGAAGCAACTCTCTTTTATAGCTGAGGTGGCAAAAGCCAAAGCTTCAGGGAAGCGCCGGTGCCGATGCACTCTAGAGGAAAAGGCATCACCTGCCTGATGGCAGAGCCCTCATGGATCCTGTGGGGATTTGGCCTTTCCTGCAAAGAATCCCCCAAGCTGTTCCCTTTTGAAAGCCAGCTCTGCTGACTGTAAATGGGATGGATTTGCAGCATTTCCTCTGGGAGCAGCCAAGTGTACAAGAACTCGCCTGAGGAGTAGAGTCCTTCCTGTGTCTGGGGCACCGAAGAGAAGCAGCTGCTGATGGCTCTGGACCCGGAATGAAGCTGTCTAGGGATGCCCTGTGTAGAGTACTTCTCCATTTGTGTGTGCAACAATGGAGGCCTTCGGCTGCTCTGGCTGTGGCTGGAGACTACTTTCCTTGGCAGCTGGAGGAAGGATCTGTCTCTAGATCTTTTCCTCCAATGGCTGTTCCGTGAGTTCAGGCTTCTCAGAAGGCCTGTGTGGTGTTGCCTGAGTTTGGCAGATAGACTCCAAGGAGAGGTGTGGGAAGGCCCAGCCGGAGTGTGTGTGCCTGGAAAAATCCCACCCACGTGCACACACGGAAAGAACAAAGGGAAAAAGACCCAGACCAGAATCTGTCGTGTCCCATTTGAGATTTGCCCCAGGCCTTTTCTTCCCGCTGGACCACAGTGTCTTGCACTTGAAGGGACTAAAGGACTTCTCCTTTCTCCGCTGCTGTTTTGTTTCTAGGGGTTTCGGCACTGTGTGTACGGCAGTGGACACTGCCACAGGAGAAGAGGTAAGCGTCAGGCAGCGCCGCAGCTTCTGCAGCTCTCGAGTGCCCTCCCCTCTGCTGTCAGCTGTGGCTGAGCTTTGGCCGGCCAGTAGAGCTTTGCTTCCAAGGGCCACTGAAGTGCCGAGCAGTGTCCGCCTGCCAAATACAGTGGGGACAGATTTTGTCCTTCTCAGCTGCCCCAAGGAATGCGAGGAGGCCAGGCGGTTTCTCTCCTAGGAGGAGACGCAGCCAGCTGGGTCTTAGTGCCAAGGTGGTGTCTTAGAGCACGGCACTGCTCTTTGGGGCCGGCAGCTCAGGATTCCTGAATTCTCGTTTCTGGCTCGTAGCAAATACATGGGAATCGTGCTGGTAGCTCCTTAGCCACCTGCAGGGCTGCCCTTGGGAACTGTGCTTCGAGAGAGAGGTCTGCAAGGGGACTCTCAAGGGCCTATGCCATGCTCAGAGCCCGGCGTGCATGGCTAGAGGATCAAGGCGTGGGCTATTCCTTTTTGCAGTCAGGCAGTAATTGCAAATGTCCGTGGTGTGACGGAAAGTGTTTTAGTGCAGCAAAATGACAGCTCCTGAAGTGTGGAAGGGCTAGGGCTGTCTTTTTGGGAGGTAGCCTCAATGATGTTTTCATCATCACAGCATTTTTTCTGTAAAGTGAGTAGGGTTGTATTTCCTGGGGTTTAACCCTCCAGATGCTTTTAGGACGGCATTTTACCCGTCATGTCTGTAAGAGTTTGCTGTGTTGTTGTGCACTCAAGAATGCCAGCGGTTGCTGGAGTAATGATGTAACCCCCTAGAACTGCCAGTGGTTTCCCAGCAGTTTGGCTCCATTTTCACCGGCACAGAATGGCTTCCTGCTTGCAAGAGGTGTGTGAATGGAAATGCTGAAGATAAAGTAAGGCCCTGGGGGAAGGCTGTGGGCGTAGGGAGTGTTGTTAGAGCTTTGAGGTGGAGAGTTTAGAGCGTGTTTTGCCTGGGTGTACAAAGCAAAGGCTCTCTGACTCTGTGTCCTGGGACTGGCGCCCAAGCGAGCGGCGTAAGAGGCTCTTGCAAGCTCAGCTACGAATTCCTCTGATGTCCAGTCGCAAGGCGGTTTGGCCCCGCCCAGCTCTGTCATCCCAAAATCACTGTCTCATCGTTCCCGTTGTGGTCTCCTGCCACAGCCTTCTTTGGTTCACGGTTTTCCATGTCGTTTCAGGTGGCCATAAAGAAAATCAGTCTCCTGCGAGAGAGCAGCACCGAACTGTGCGTGAACGAAATCCAGGTCATGCGCGACAGTAAGAACGCCAACCTCGTCAACTACGTAGACAGGTGAGTGGTTCTGCTCTTCTGCCATGAAGGGTCATTGCCATCCTGCAAGCTAAAGGATCAGCCACTCCTTTGGTGGCTGGCAGAGAACAGAGCTGTTAATTCCTGTTTCTCTGCTGATCTACGGCGTCTTGGGAGGAGATTGCACTGGGGCTGCATTAATCTTTCCTGGCATACCTAGTTTGAAGTGCGCTTTCAAAGACCTGACTCGGCCCTACCTTACTGAGCCAACAGCCTCAAAGTTCCCCCCTCCCTGCACTTCATTTTCCAACAGGTTTGGGGCTTGATTTTTTCCCTCGGGTCTTAAGTGCTGACAAAGCACTGTAGATCTTATTTCCTTTGCCTGTTCCCAGTGTTTTGCATTGGTGTGGATACCAAGAAGGCTTTTAGACTGCACAGAGTTCAAGGCCTGTGGAGCCTAGTGAATGACTATTCACTTGCTCCTGCCTTCCTCCGAGAGAGACACGGAGACAAGAATCCATCAGGTCATGTAACTGTGCGCATTCATCTCCACGCTGTTGTTTCCTCCTTTCAGCTACCTGGTGGACGAGGAGCTCTGGCTAGTGATGGAATACATGGACGGAGGCTCTTTACACGATGTCATTAGGGAGACTCGTATGGCAGAAGGAGAGATAGCAGCTGTCTCTCGGGAGGTGAGGGATGGCGCTTGTGCTTCCCGTGGCTTGGGCGGGATGGTCCTTCCCAACAGGTGGTAAGGAGAGGAGTGATTTCATCTTCCCAGCTTGCTTCCTGCCTTTCTGTTACGACTGGCAGCAGCAAGAGCATCCGAAGTGCCTGCCAGCGTGCCTGCCCTTCTCCAGCTGTGTTTGTTTGTGTCTGCCTCTCTGAACACTTGCCTGGACCCGAAGTGTACTGCATTCCTTCCCTGTAAGAGCAAACGGGTTGGTGGCACAATGTCAGACAAGTGGCAAAGACAAAGAGATACTCTCGGGACTCTCACAAAGCTCAGGCTCAAAGGAGATGCTTGCACCCAAAGTGGTGTTTGCAAAAGCATCCGCTGTCGTCTGGCTGGAGAGAGCACAGCCCCTGCAGCAGCGCTCCTTCAGTGTGTGCTTGCAGGCCACTGGCCAGAGGAACAGTTGCCCTTTCTGTCTCAGAAGCGAATATGCATGCCCTCACTTAAAAAGGCACTGCTGTCCTCGTGTTGGAGCAGCAAGCTCTTGCCCTTGCCAGCAGCCTGTCCTGCCATGGCTCAGCATCCCCCAGCGAGTCGGTCTTGCAGGTTTGCCACTTCCCTGCTTGTAGGATGAAATCAGATGAGGAACTCTTAGGCTCGTGTTTCTTTTCTCTCTCTCAGTGCCTGCAAGGCCTGGATTTCCTTCACTCCAAGCAAGTGATCCACCGAGACATCAAAAGCCACAACATTCTCCTGGGCTTGGACGGATCTGTCAAGTTGGGTGGGTGTTGTTGGCCAGGCTCAGCCATGGCGGGCTGCGGTGTGGGGCTGCCTTTGAGTGACTGCCAGGTCCCCAAGAGTGGTGCCCGTGGCAGTGCAGGCTGCCCTGCTGCGAGCTCAGAGCACAGCTGCAACGTGCAGGGAGGTGTGGCTGGGAAGAAGGTGTCAGGAGTGGCTCTGGATTGTGCGTGTCCCTTCGTTACGGGCTAAAGCTTCAGGGGACTGAAAGCCACTGCCCGAAACTGGGGGCTTTTGCTCAGTGGCCAATTCCGTATTTCCTCGGCTGCAGGCCGGAGGAATGCCAGCATGGCCCCTTTTGCAGCCAGATTCCACACTGCCTTCTGGGACGTTGGTACAGCGGGGAGTTCTTTGGTTTGCTTTCCTAATTCGGGGCCGACTTGACCAGAGGGCTTTTTTCTCCTCAGCTGATTTTGGCCTCGCTGCTCAGCTCACCCCTGAGCAGAGCAAACGGAGATCAGCTGCCGGGACTACTCACTGGATGGCGCCAGAAATTTTCACCAGGAAGCCCTACGGCCCCAAAGTGGACATTTGGTCCTTTGGCATCGTGGGGATCGAGATGGTGGAAGGAGCGCCTCCTTACCTGATGAACACCTCTGCCATGGTACGCTGCAACTGCTCTCAGACTCTGCTGTCATTCTAACAAAGTCTGCCCCCGTTCTTCGGCCCGGGAAGCTTGCCTAACACCTGAAGACGATAGGTTCCAGGCCGCATAGTCTCTCGTGCTTCTTGTCCAGACCGTCCCCTTGGCATTTACTCACAAACAGCACTAAAAAATCCTTTTGTGATGCCTTTTGCTTGATGGAAGCTCTGCCTAAGGGAGCAGTGAGCAGTGTATAATAATAGATATTATTTTATGTAATAATCCTTGGAAACTGTAGAGTTCGACCAAAGTCCCTCTTCCAAATTGCCTGTAAGAGCTGGTGTCGTTCCTCAGAGAAGCAAAGTGTGCTTTTGCCAATGGAGTTGCTCCCAGTTTGGTCAGCCATTGACATCGGGGGCACAGCAGGAGCCTTTGCATAGTGGACTAGCTGTGGCTGTCTCTGGCTTTGGGCTCTTTTGTGTGGGGTAGGAAGGGCATGTCCAAGCCTGTGGCAGGGAGGGAAGTGCCACTGGAGAGTGGAGCTTCTCCCGTGGGGTCTGGGTGAGCGGTTTGGCATACGAAGGAGACAGGCAGAGCGCGGCGTTTCCTTCTTCTCTAGGTTCGACAGCTGATAAGCACCGGGGGCACCCCGAAGCTGCAGAACCCCAGGCAGCAGTCCGCTTGGTTGCGAGACTTCCTGCACTGCTGCCTGGAGACAGACGAGGACAGGCGCTGGTCTGCCCAGGAGCTTCTGCAGGTAAAAGGCCAAGCGGCTGCAGGGTGCGCCAGCTGCCCGCTGCCAGGGGCTTCCCATCCGCTCAATCCAAGGCGTCAGAGGGGCACCAGTCCTAGGAATCGCCAGTCTCGGGGCTTTTCAAAGAAAAACGAAGGAGAATCCTGGGTGGGGATGGGTTGGAAGGAGCCTTTCAAGGTCACCCAGACCAAGTGGTCCGCAAGGAGCAGGGACGTCGTCAAGTAGATCAGGTTGCTCAGGGCCTCATCTGAGCTGACCTCGAATGTTCCCAGGGATGGGGCTGCGAGCAGCTCTCTGGGCGACCTGTGCTGGTGTTGCAGCACTCTCGTCACAAAGAGTTTCTTCCTTAGACCTGATCTGAATCTGCCCTCTTTGTGTTGAGAGCTATTATCCCTTGTGCTAATGCGACTGTGCTTGCAAAAAAACATGTCCTCAACATGCTGTGAAGCCCCCTGGAAGTCTTGAAAGGCAGCAAGAAGGTGTGCCCAGGGCCTTCTCTTCTTGGGGCAGAACAAGCCCAGCTGTCTCAGCCTTTCCTCAGAGGAGAGGTGCTCCATGCTGAGATGGTCATTTCTGTGGCCCAGTTTTGCCCTTTGGGAACACACTCAGTGTAATGTGGTAGCAAAAGAAGTGAAGTAGAATAATAGCAGGTAGGGAGGGCTGAAAAGGTGGTGGAAGAAGCCAATGAAATCAGCTCCTGGCAATAATTTTGAGATTTGGGTGTGGGAAGGAAGGAAGGAAGCAAGCAAGAACGGAGGGAAGGGAGGGAGGGAGGGAGGGAGGGAGGGAGGGAGGGAGGGAGGGAGGGAAGGAGGGGCTTTGGGCAGCTCCCAGTGAGCCTCAGAGGGGCCTTGGCTTGGCCCTCCTGCCCCACTTGTAGAGGTTTGTGCCACCAAGGTGGGGACAGCTGAGCAGGACTTGGCCAGGCTGGCCCATTGCTGCCTGGCACAGCCATGTAGACGACGTTGTGGCAGAGAGGGAGCGGCAGAAGGTGCCGCTCGGCTGTCCCTGCTGTGGAGGGAGGTGCCAGCACTGCTCCCCCTTCAAGCCAGCGCTGAATCCGTCAGCCACTTGTGTCAGTGGTTTTCAGAACATGGGCCAAAATCCTACGGGGATCAGCCTTTCTCCAAGGGATTGGAGTTTCCTGAGGAATGCCTTACGCTCCTCACCTTTTTTTAGCAACTAAAATAGCCCATGACCTTAGAAAAGGGCAACCTCAAGAAGCCTGTTGAGTGTCCTGATGAAAGGAAGACATGCAAGCTGCATTCCCACAATGTGGGCACAACAAAAATCTCAAGAAGCTGCAGACACCTGCAGGATTAATGGATTTGTGGGATTGTGAGCCATGTTTTCCTATGGTAGCAAGGTCCTTGACGTGGAGACAGAGGTGCAGAGAGTGCCCTCATTTCTGCGTCTTTCTGGTAACCAGAGAAAGCCTGTTTGAGCCCATGAGGAGTGGAGTTGGGAAAGCAGAAGTTAATTTTTTCCTTTTCTCTTTGGGCAGCATCCGTTTGTAACCTCAGCCAAGCCGACCTCCAGCCTGACGCCTCTGATCATGGCAGCGCAGCAGTTTATGGCCGACAGGAGATACTAGCCCTGGAAGAGGCCACTTGTTGTTTTTTTGTAGTTGGTAGTTTTTTATAGTTGGGAGTTTTTTATAGTTTGTAGTTTACAGTTCATAGTTTGTAGTTTCTAATTTTTTAGATTGATAGTCAAAATAAATACTCTATAAAACTTTCATTGGAAGACTCGCTTTGTTCTCACCCTGTGAATAGGCTCTAAATTTGCTTCTGAATGGTCAGGTGGTGCGTAAACATGGGAAGACGCATGGATGGCATTTGTGGCATGGTTTGGAAGTGGGCAAAAGTCTGCTTTCTTCGTTATCTCCAGGCTACAACCTCGTGTGGAGATACAGGCTCACAGCTGTGAACAGAGGAGGGCAAAACGGGGCAGAGCAGTGGTGTCACTGCTGGGGACGCCGCCGCCGTGGCCCTGGTTGTGTTGCAGCTCCTGGAAAGGTTGGGAGTGTCTGTGTTGCTCTGGGCAGAGGGGCAGGGAGCCGGGCTTCTTTGCAGGCTGGGGCGCAGGTGAGCGTCCAGCGGGCACGCGAGTTCTGCCACGGGAACTGAGGCTGAGGCGAGGGAGTGACAACTTGTGCAGTTTGGATCTGCGTGAGCCACGGCTTCTCTCAGCTCAGCACCCAGCATGAGGGACGCAACTGCCCAGACAGAGCTGGCCTGGGGTCACGCTGCATGAGAGCTTGGGAGGGGACACAGCCAGGGCAGGTGACCTAAACTGGCCACAGGTATATTCCAGACCATTTGACATCCTGCTCAGTGTTTCAAGCTGGGCGCAGGAAGGAGGGAGGAGGGGACGTTTGGAGTGACGGCATTTGTCTTCCCAAGTCACTGTGAGGCGTGAGGGGACCCTGCCCTCCTGGAGACGCAAAACACCTGCCTGCCCTTGGGAAATGGTGAATGAGTTCTTTATTTTTCTTTGCTTGAGCGTGTGGCTTTTGCATTCCCTATGCAACTGAATCGATCTCAACCTGTGAGTTTTCCAGCTTTTACCCTTCCGATTGTCTCCCCAGGGAGCCAGAATGGCTGTGCGTGGTGCTTGGTTGCTGGCTGGGGTTAAACCACAGCATGAGAAATAGAGAAAAAGTGGTTTAAAAGCGAGAGGCAGAGGAATGAAGCTTCCAAACTTTGGGGCGGTGGTGGTTTTTCTGTTTTCCTAAGCCTGCCTTCCTGCAGCCCTCCCAGCACCTGCTCTATTTGCTCTCTGCCTCACAGCTTCCAGTTTTGCTGGGACCGGCCCATTTGGGCCCACTGCTTTCCTCCCAGCAGCACCTTCTGAGTTGTCCCACACTGTGTTGGTACTTTCTTTTCTTTCGTCCTTTCTTTACATCCATAGCAGGCAGCTCTCTGTGGTGCATGGATGAGCGCAGGGAGGCTCCCAGAGGTGCACCTCAGATGGGCAAGTCTCCTTGGAGATGCCACAGCACTGCAGCAGCAGGATGATGTGTATGCAGTGGATGAACTGTTGCTTGGCTTTCCATGTTTTCATCAATCCTACCCTTTGTAGGCCTGTGTCCCACCTTGTTCAGTGGCAAACATGTGGGGAAGAAGGTCTACAAAAGTGCTTCCTGAGGTTTTGTCCCCCAGCTATCATTGAAGGAGTGATTTCCTTTGTTGCTGCAATGTTCAGCTTCTCAGTGTTCAGCTTCTCAGCGTGGGCTATAGGGGCTTGGTGTGTTTTCAGAGTTACTCCTAGATGCCTTGAGGTTACGGGCTAGGAGGGCTTTTTGTGCTGCTTTGCAGGCTTTTTTTGGCGTTGGCTGTAGAGAAGGTCTGGTTCTATGCATGAATTCACAAAGCAGCCTAGAGCGGCCGCTATTGTGATGTCAGCGGCCGCATCCCGGCGTTGTCAAGGCAAAGCTGCCGTGCCGAGGCACGGAAGGCCTCAGTGTGCAGAGCAGCTCTGTGGCGTGCTCACTGCAGGCGGACCCTGCTGATCGCGGAGGGCTCTGCCAGCAGGCTGCACCCTGACGGGACTCTTGAGTCTTTTTGGTTTTCCCCAGGAGTCTTGTCCGGTGCAAACTTGAGCAGCGCTGCTCGAGCCATGGAGGGAGTGTGTGCTGCAGTTTGCACGGCATTTTCCGTGGCTTATTCTGGGTACTTTTTCACCCACCTGGCACGTAAGTAGACCTTTTTGTTCAGTGCAGCATATGGAAACCAAATTGCCATGAAGATGCCTTTAGTGGGGTAAAGCTGCTGTCAACAGCTCCAGCTAAGAAGGGCGTGTCTGTAGCCAGCAGGGCGTGGGCAGCATTTGTAATGTAGCCTGCAGGGGTTCTGCTCCCCCCCATCCCGGCAAGGCCTGTGGCAGTGGAGTGTGCAGTCTCCTCAGTTTGCTGGCTGAAGCAAGACATCTTCCAAGATGGGAAGATGCGGAGAGCCTGGCAGGAGTCCTTGTAGAAACTGTGCGCTGCTCTCTAGGACTGAGGGGAAGCATCTTCTCCTCTGCATTCCCTCATCCCAAGGATGTGCCTGTGGAACTTGACATTTCCTGCGTGCTAAAAGAGCCGTTGGCTCTGTGCTGAAATCCCAGAACCAGCTTGGCAAAGGCCTCTGAGATAGACATTTTTAGAAGAGTTCTTGTATGCTCCTGCACGCAGGAGCTGTTCCTGTGCTGTGTCACAGTAGAACTGCCACCACGGTTGAGGGGGACTTGGGGGAAGCTTTTCTGTGGAATCATTTTCAGCAAGCTCATGGGAATTGCTGTGTGCAATCTCTTCAGAAAACTGAAGTGCAGGAAGGGGAGGAGCTGTAGCTCCTGCTGGGTGGGGTGGGGTTGGGCAGAAGCATTGACTACTACAGAACCACTTGGGCTTTCTTAGTCTCACGTTTCTGTGGCTTGAGTGGCCAAAGAGGACAACAGGTAGACACAAGGCAGCATTTTGTGCTGTTGTCTTGCTTGCTGTGTGGCACACGGGTTGCTGCTGGAGGGATGTAGTGAAAGCAAAACGCTCTCCCTTGGGTTGACTTCTTGGTGGGCTTGCCCAGTGCAGGCAGTTTTCTTACAGCATCTGGTTCTTCTTCCCTTGTGTGTTGCAGGTCACATTGCCCATGCCTGGAGAGAATCCGGTCCGTGGGTGAGTGGGAAAGGAGCCTTTGGCGTTGGTAGCATTTGACGACTTGGAGCAAGCTGTGAGCTGGGCCTGTTGCAGTCCAGTGCCAGCCTGGTCAGATGAACGAAAGTACAGTCCAGGCTCTGTGCAACAGCAGCAGCAGCAGCAGCAGCAGCAGCAGCAGCAGCAGCAGCAGCAGCAGCAGCTGCAGGGGATCCCTGCCTGTTTTGTCTCCATGTTCCATTTCAGAGCTTTTGATCAGATGAAAGTGGGGTTGCTTGGTGCTTTGAGCCATGATGGAATTTCTCCTGTACAAGAGAGTGCGGTCGCATCTACTTGGCCCATTTTACTTGAGTTTGAACAACTGAGGATCCCATTTCTCTGCAGATGATTTCTCCTTAGTGCATCTGGGTCTAGAGCAGAGTATAAAGAAGGTTGCTTGTCCCTCATGCTGCTGTCTGTCTGCAGAGCACAAAACAAACCTCGGAGCGTCCTCTGGCTGTGTGTCTTCCTGAAGACGAGGCCAAAGGGGAGGAAGATGCCAACCCAGCTGCATCTGCTGCCACCGCAGGGCCTGAGCATCCAGCATCAGTAAGTGGCAGCTCTGGGAAGCCCTGTGGCTGGAGCAAAGCAGAGCTGCAGGTTTCTGATCAGACAGCATCTCCCATGTGTGGCTGAAGATGCTGAGGCCTGGAATCTTTTCAGCGCTTCCAGAGCGCTTCCCCCAGCCACGAGCCCTTGAAAAGGGGTGTGGAACTCGGATGTTTAGACATCAGTTTCCCACTATTCTGACAGGGGCTGTGAATTTGTCTTAGCAAGAGACAAGAGGTAGCATTAGGATGTCTTTGCCCTGGGGTACAAGGGAGGCCCTTTGTGCCCTGTGGCTGTGCAGGCTCTCTGTCAAAGATGCAGTTCAAAGCAGTGCAAAGATGCAGTTCACAGCCTCGCAGGGCATGGAGGAGTCACTGTCCCCAGGAGGGACCTGGCGCTCTCCATGGAGCAGCTGTCAGTAGCTAAAGGAACAGCTGAGATACAGCGGGGTCTGCCGCTGAATATATCTAAAGGTTCTGCCTGACAGGTTCCTCCCTGTCCCTCATGCTGCTGTCTGTCCACAGAGCACAGGGGCAGCGTCAGCACCTGCTCTGGCTGCCTCTGTACCCGAGGAAGAGGCTAAAGAGGAGGAGGGTGCCAAGGAACCTGCCCCTGCGGTCAGCCCACGGCCTGAGCAGCTCACATCAGTAAGTGCCTGCTTTGGTTAGCAGTGTCTTTGGTGTCATTTAGTCCCTCGTGTAAAAGCAGCCTTTGGATTTTGCGCCTTGAGTTGGAGAAGTGGGCAGCAAAAGCCGAGAGGTGAAGAGCCCTGGATGTGGCCGGCAGCATCTTCCTAGGGGCTTGCATTTGAAATGGGATCAGAGGGGCATCTCTGCCAGGCACCCTTCTGACCCAAAGTCATTTCTTGTCCCAGAGCTCCACCTCCTCTGTCCTGGCACCTGCACGGGCTGCAGCTGCAGGCTCTGAAGAAGCCTCCAGTCCCCGAGCTGGAAACTCGAGCACGAGCAGCTCGTGCACCTGGAGCACAAGCAGCTCGTGCACCTGGAGCACAAGCAGTTCCTCTGGCAGCACTGAGGACCTGCAGGAGAAGACAGAGGAGGAGTGCCTGGCCATGCTGAGTATGTCCTGTGTATTCCTTGTCTGCTGGAGCAGTGCCTTGTGTGTGCATGTGTCAGCATGAGCTCCTCCCACCTCCTGTTCTCCTCAGCGGAGTGTCGGGTCCTGAGGCCTCCACACAGGACCTGTTGTTGTGCTTTGAGGTGGCGAGAGAGCACCTCAGAGGCTCTCCTGCCTCTGAGGGCAGCTCGGCCTGGCTTGGCTTTGCCTGAGCTGCCCTCTGTGCAGAAGGGAAGCAAGAGATTGTTTCTGGCTGAGCAGGAGGCTGTGACCCAGCGAATGAGTGGGCCTCAAGGAGCTCTCTGGGCCCAGCTCCTGGGGGGCACAGCCAAGGTCATCTTCAGAAGGTAGCCCGGTCCTAAAAGATGAGGGACCTCATTCCTAAAGCCCATGCAATGGGTTATAAGATGAGCTGCTGCTCTTGAAAGGGAGAAAGGCATTGTTTAGGCAAAGTGCTGAAAGGTGGAGATCGTGCCTCTGCTGGAAGCACTTTGCAATATTCTTCCTGTTCTGGAAAGGGCAGCTGTTGATAAAAATTGATTCCAGAACCCAAGATGCCTGCCTTTACATTTGCAAGGATTAAAGCTTTGGTTGAATGTCACAGAGTGTTTATTCCCAAGAACAGAAAGGTTTTGTTCTTCCTGCTGCCCTTAATGTTTCTAGACAACAATCACTTCTCTTGGTTACTGCTGTCTTTTCTGATCCGTGTCTCCTCTGACTGATTCTCCATGTGCTTAGTTTTTAGTTTGGACAGTCAGGCTTTGCGCAGGCAATCTGTGCTGCAGAGCTGACTGTTTTGTTGCTGTTTTGTTGCTGTGGTGGTAGTGGTGGTGGTGTTGTAGTGGTGCGGTTGTTGTTGTGGTTCGCTGAGTGACTGAGAAGAAAGGGCCTGGTGTCCCCAAGGAGAGCGGGGAGAGAGAGTGGGGCTGCCTTTCTGATCTGCTGCAGGGTGGGATCTCTGTTGTGAAGTGAGCATCTTTCCTTTGGTTTCTTTCAGGGATGCTGGTGAGCGAAGGAGATCCCGAGGCTAAATACACAGAACTGGAAACTATTGGCAAAGGGTGAGTGCAGCCACCGTTCCTTCTTCAAAGGGAGGGGCTGTGTATTTTGCTGGTGTCACATCTCCCCAGCGTGACGTCAGGCAAGCTCCAAAGCTGTTCAGACACTGCGTTGAGATGCTCCCGTCCCTCAGTACTGGTCAGCGTTTATAGCTGTGGTCCGAAGGCATGGCAAAGACACCTGGATGCTGGCAATGTCTTTTCTGCGGCAAAGAGCAGCGCCTGGCAGATCTCCTGTCCCTCAAGTGTGTGGCACCTCTTTGCCGCTTTTCTTCGCAGAAACCATTTTTACGTGTCCCAAAAGAATACAGAAGATGTGGGAATGAAAGGAGCAAAAAGTGTGCTGCCTCAAAGGTCAAGTTAGCAGCTGAGAGCTGCCAGAGAACAGCTGTCAGTAGCATTTCTTTCCAATATTTTGCTGAAAACAAGATTCAGTGCTCAGGATGACCGTCACCTAGTCTAGAAGCCAAAAGCAGAGGTGAAAGAAGCAACTCTCTTTTATAGCTGAGGTGGCAAAAGCCAAAGCTTCAGGGAAGCGCCGGTGC
This sequence comes from Aphelocoma coerulescens, assembly GCF_041296385.1. Classification (NCBI taxonomy): domain Eukaryota; kingdom Metazoa; phylum Chordata; class Aves; order Passeriformes; family Corvidae; genus Aphelocoma; species Aphelocoma coerulescens. The sequence continues at coordinate 45,851,359 of NW_027184085.1, forward strand.
CGATGCACTCTAGAGGAAAAGGCATCACCTGCCTGATGGCAGAGCCCTCATGGATCCTGTGGGGATTTGGCCTTTCCTGCAAAGAATCCCCCAAGCTGTTCCCTTTTGAAAGCCAGCTCTGCTGACTGTAAATGGGATGGATTTGCAGCATTTCCTCTGGGAGCAGCCAAGTGTACAAGAACTCGCCTGAGGAGTAGAGTCCTTCCTGTGTCTGGGGCACCGAAGAGAAGCAGCTGCTGATGGCTCTGGACCCGGAATGAAGCTGTCTAGGGATGCCCTGTGTAGAGTACTTCTCCATTTGTGTGTGCAACAATGGAGGCCTTCGGCTGCTCTGGCTGTGGCTGGAGACTACTTTCCTTGGCAGCTGGAGGAAGGATCTGTCTCTAGATCTTTTCCTCCAATGGCTGTTCCGTGAGTTCAGGCTTCTCAGAAGGCCTGTGTGGTGTTGCCTGAGTTTGGCAGATAGACTCCAAGGAGAGGTGTGGGAAGGCCCAGCCGGAGTGTGTGTGCCTGGAAAAATCCCACCCACGTGCACACACGGAAAGAACAAAGGGAAAAAGACCCAGACCAGAATCTGTCGTGTCCCATTTGAGATTTGCCCCAGGCCTTTTCTTCCCGCTGGACCGCAGTGTCTTGCACTTGAAGGGACTAAAGGACTTCTCCTTTCTCCGCTGCTGTTTTGTTTCTAGGGGTTTCGGCACTGTGTGTACGGCAGTGGACACTGCCACAGGAGAAGAGGTAAGCGTCAGGCAGCGCCGCAGCTTCTGCAGCTCTCGAGTGCCCTCCCCTCTGCTGTCAGCTGTGGCTGAGCTTTGGCCGGCCAGTAGAGCTTTGCTTCCAAGGGCCACTGAAGTGCCGAGCAGTGTCCGCCTGCCAAATACAGTGGGGACAGATTTTGTCCTTCTCAGCTGCCCCAAGGAATGCGAGGAGGCCAGGCGGTTTCTCTCCTAGGAGGAGACGCAGCCAGCTGGGTCTTAGTGCCAAGGTGGTGTCTTAGAGCACGGCACTGCTCTTTGGGGCCGGCAGCTCAGGATTCCTGAATTCTCGTTTCTGGCTCGTAGCAAATACATGGGAATCGTGCTGGTAGCTCCTTAGCCACCTGCAGGGCTGCCCTTGGGAACTGTGCTTCGAGAGAGAGGTCTGCAAGGGGACTCTCAAGGGCCTATGCCATGCTCAGAGCCCGGCGTGCATGGCTAGAGGATCAAGGCGTGGGCTATTCCTTTTTGCAGTCAGGCAGTAATTGCAAATGTCCGTGGTGTGACGGAAAGTGTTTTAGTGCAGCAAAATGACAGCTCCTGAAGTGTGGAAGGGCTAGGGCTGTCTTTTTGGGAGGTAGCCTCAATGATGTTTTCATCATCACAGCATTTTTTCTGTAAAGTGAGTAGGGTTGTATTTCCTGGGGTTTAACCCTCCAGATGCTTTTAGGACGGCATTTTACCCGTCATGTCTGTAAGAGTTTGCTGTGTTGTTGTGCACTCAAGAATGCCAGCGGTTGCTGGAGTAATGATGTAACCCCCTAGAACTGCCAGTGGTTTCCCAGCAGTTTGGCTCCATTTTCACCGGCACAGAATGGCTTCCTGCTTGCAAGAGGTGTGTGAATGGAAATGCTGAAGATAAAGTAAGGCCCTGGGGGAAGGCTGTGGGCGTAGGGAGTGTTGTTAGAGCTTTGAGGTGGAGAGTTTAGAGCGTGTTTTGCCTGGGTGTACAAAGCAAAGGCTCTCTGACTCTGTGTCCTGGGACTGGCGCCCAAGCGAGCGGCGTAAGAGGCTCTTGCAAGCTCAGCTACGAATTCCTCTGATGTCCAGTCGCAAGGCGGTTTGGCCCCGCCCAGCTCTGTCATCCCAAAATCACTGTCTCATCGTTCCCGTTGTGGTCTCCTGCCACAGCCTTCTTTGGTTCACGGTTTTCCATGTCGTTTCAGGTGGCCATAAAGAAAATCAGTCTCCTGCGAGAGAGCAGCACCGAACTGTGCGTGAACGAAATCCAGGTCATGCGCGACAGTAAGAACGCCAACCTCGTCAACTACGTAGACAGGTGAGTGGTTCTGCTCTTCTGCCATGAAGGGTCATTGCCATCCTGCAAGCTAAAGGATCAGCCACTCCTTTGGTGGCTGGCAGAGAACAGAGCTGTTAATTCCTGTTTCTCTGCTGATCTACGGCGTCTTGGGAGGAGATTGCACTGGGGCTGCATTAATCTTTCCTGGCATACCTAGTTTGAAGTGCGCTTTCAAAGACCTGACTCGGCCCTACCTTACTGAGCCAACAGCCTCAAAGTTCCCCCCTCCCTGCACTTCATTTTCCAACAGGTTTGGGGCTTGATTTTTTCCCTCGGGTCTTAAGTGCTGACAAAGCACTGTAGATCTTATTTCCTTTGCCTGTTCCCAGTGTTTTGCATTGGTGTGGATACCAAGAAGGCTTTTAGACTGCACAGAGTTCAAGGCCTGTGGAGCCTAGTGAATGACTATTCACTTGCTCCTGCCTTCCTCCGAGAGAGACACGGAGACAAGAATCCATCAGGTCATGTAACTGTGCGCATTCATCTCCACGCTGTTGTTTCCTCCTTTCAGCTACCTGGTGGACGAGGAGCTCTGGCTAGTGATGGAATACATGGACGGAGGCTCTTTACACGATGTCATTAGGGAGACTCGTATGGCAGAAGGAGAGATAGCAGCTGTCTCTCGGGAGGTGAGGGATGGCGCTTGTGCTTCCCGTGGCTTGGGCGGGATGGTCCTTCCCAACAGGTGGTAAGGAGAGGAGTGATTTCATCTTCCCAGCTTGCTTCCTGCCTTTCTGTTACGACTGGCAGCAGCAAGAGCATCCGAAGTGCCTGCCAGCGTGCCTGCCCTTCTCCAGCTGTGTTTGTTTGTGTCTGCCTCTCTGAACACTTGCCTGGACCCGAAGTGTACTGCATTCCTTCCCTGTAAGAGCAAACGGGTTGGTGGCACAATGTCAGACAAGTGGCAAAGACAAAGAGATACTCTCGGGACTCTCACAAAGCTCAGGCTCAAAGGAGATGCTTGCACCCAAAGTGGTGTTTGCAAAAGCATCCGCTGTCGTCTGGCTGGAGAGAGCACAGCCCCTGCAGCAGCGCTCCTTCAGTGTGTGCTTGCAGGCCACTGGCCAGAGGAACAGTTGCCCTTTCTGTCTCAGAAGCGAATATGCATGCCCTCACTTAAAAAGGCACTGCTGTCCTCGTGTTGGAGCAGCAAGCTCTTGCCCTTGCCAGCAGCCTGTCCTGCCATGGCTCAGCATCCCCCAGCGAGTCGGTCTTGCAGGTTTGCCACTTCCCTGCTTGTAGGATGAAATCAGATGAGGAACTCTTAGGCTCGTGTTTCTTTTCTCTCTCTCAGTGCCTGCAAGGCCTGGATTTCCTTCACTCCAAGCAAGTGATCCACCGAGACATCAAAAGCCACAACATTCTCCTGGGCTTGGACGGATCTGTCAAGTTGGGTGGGTGTTGTTGGCCAGGCTCAGCCATGGCGGGCTGCGGTGTGGGGCTGCCTTTGAGTGACTGCCAGGTCCCCAAGAGTGGTGCCCGTGGCAGTGCAGGCTGCCCTGCTGCGAGCACAGAGCACAGCTGCAACGTGCAGGGAGGTGTGGCTGGGAAGAAGGTGTCAGGAGTGGCTCTGGATTGTGCGTGTCCCTTCGTTACGGGCTAAAGCTTCAGGGGACTGAAAGCCACTGCCCGAAACTGGGGGCTTTTGCTCAGTGGCCAATTCCGTATTTCCTCGGCTGCAGGCCGGAGGAATGCCAGCATGGCCCCTTTTGCAGCCAGATTCCACACTGCCTTCTGGGACGTTGGTACAGCGGGGAGTTCTTTGGTTTGCTTTCCTAATTCGGGGCCGACTTGACCAGAGGGCTTTTTTCTCCTCAGCTGATTTTGGCCTCGCTGCTCAGCTCACCCCTGAGCAGAGCAAACGGAGATCAGCTGCCGGGACTACTCACTGGATGGCGCCAGAAATTTTCACCAGGAAGCCCTACGGCCCCAAAGTGGACATTTGGTCCTTTGGCATCGTGGGGATCGAGATGGTGGAAGGAGCGCCTCCTTACCTGATGAACACCTCTGCCATGGTACGCTGCAACTGCTCTCAGACTCTGCTGTCATTCTAACAAAGTCTGCCCCCGTTCTTCGGCCCGGGAAGATTGCCTAACACCTGAAGACGATAGGTTCCAGGCCGCATAGTCTCTCGTGCTTCTTGTCCAGACCGTCCCCTTGGCATTTACTCACAAACAGCACTAAAAAATCCTTTTGTGATGCCTTTTGCTTGATGGAAGCTCTGCCTAAGGGAGCAGTGAGCAGTGTATAATAATAGATATTATTTTATGTAATAATCCTTGGAAACTGTAGAGTTCGACCAAAGTCCCTCTTCCAAATTGCCTGTAAGAGCTGGTGTCGTTCCTCAGAGAAGCAAAGTGTGCTTTTGCCAATGGAGTTGCTCCCAGTTTGGTCAGCCATTGACATCGGGGGCACAGCAGGAGCCTTTGCATAGTGGACTAGCTGTGGCTGTCTCTGGCTTTGGGCTCTTTTGTGTGGGGTAGGAAGGGCATGTCCAAGCCTGTGGCAGGGAGGGAAGTGCCACTGGAGAGTGGAGCTTCTCCCGTGGGGTCTGGGTGAGCGGTTTGGCATACGAAGGAGACAGGCAGAGCGCGGCGTTTCCTTCTTCTCTAGGTTCGACAGCTGATAAGCACCGGGGGCACCCCGAAGCTGCAGAACCCCAGGCAGCAGTCCGCTTGGTTGCGAGACTTCCTGCACTGCTGCCTGGAGACAGACGAGGACAGGCGCTGGTCTGCCCAGGAGCTTCTGCAGGTAAAAGGCCAAGCGGCTGCAGGGTGCGCCAGCTGCCCGCTGCCAGGGGCTTCCCATCCGCTCAATCCAAGGCGTCAGAGGGGCACCAGTCCTAGGAATCGCCAGTCTCGGGGCTTTTCAAAGAAAAACGAAGGAGAATCCTGGGTGGGGATGGGTTGGAAGGAGCCTTTCAAGGTCACCCAGACCAAGTGGTCCGCAAGGAGCAGGGACGTCGTCAAGTAGATCAGGTTGCTCAGGGCCTCATCTGAGCTGACCTCGAATGTTCCCAGGGATGGGGCTGCGAGCAGCTCTCTGGGCGACCTGTGCTGGTGTTGCAGCACTCTCGTCACAAAGAGTTTCTTCCTTAGACCTGATCTGAATCTGCCCTCTTTGTGTTGAGAGCTATTATCCCTTGTGCTAATGCGACTGTGCTTGCAAAAAAACATGTCCTCAACATGCTGTGAAGCCCCCTGGAAGTCTTGAAAGGCAGCAAGAAGGTGTGCCCAGGGCCTTCTCTTCTTGGGGCAGAACAAGCCCAGCTGTCTCAGCCTTTCCTCAGAGGAGAGGTGCTCCATGCTGAGATGGTCATTTCTGTGGCCCAGTTTTGCCCTTTGGGAACACACTCAGTGTAATGTGGTAGCAAAAGAAGTGAAGTAGAATAATAGCAGGTAGGGAGGGCTGAAAAGGTGGTGGAAGAAGCCAATGAAATCAGCTCCTGGCAATAATTTTGAGATTTGGGTGTGGGAAGGAAGGAAGGAAGCAAGCAAGAACGGAGGGAAGGGAGGGAGGGAGGGAGGGAGGGAGGGAGGGAGGGAGGGAGGGAAGGAGGGGCTTTGGGCAGCTCCCAGTGAGCCTCAGAGGGGCCTTGGCTTGGCCCTCCTGCCCCACTTGTAGAGGTTTGTGCCACCAAGGTGGGGACAGCTGAGCAGGACTTGGCCAGGCTGGCCCATTGCTGCCTGGCACAGCCATGTAGACGACGTTGTGGCAGAGAGGGAGCGGCAGAAGGTGCCGCTCGGCTGTCCCTGCTGTGGAGGGAGGTGCCAGCACTGCTCCCCCTTCAAGCCAGCGCTGAATCCGTCAGCCACTTGTGTCAGTGGTTTTCAGAACATGGGCCAAAATCCTACGGGGATCAGCCTTTCTCCAAGGGATTGGAGTTTCCTGAGGAATGCCTTACGCTCCTCACCTTTTTTTAGCAACTAAAATAGCCCATGACCTTAGAAAAGGGCAACCTCAAGAAGCCTGTTGAGTGTCCTGATGAAAGGAAGACATGCAAGCTGCATTCCCACAATGTGGGCACAACAAAAATCTCAAGAAGCTGCAGACACCTGCAGGATTAATGGATTTGTGGGATTGTGAGCCATGTTTTCCTATGGTAGCAAGGTCCTTGACGTGGAGACAGAGGTGCAGAGAGTGCCCTCATTTCTGCGTCTTTCTGGTAACCAGAGAAAGCCTGTTTGAGCCCATGAGGAGTGGAGTTGGGAAAGCAGAAGTTAATTTTTTCCTTTTCTCTTTGGGCAGCATCCGTTTGTAACCTCAGCCAAGCCGACCTCCAGCCTGACGCCTCTGATCATGGCAGCGCAGCAGTTTATGGCCGACAGGAGATACTAGCCCTGGAAGAGGCCACTTGTTGTTTTTTTGTAGTTGGTAGTTTTTTATAGTTGGGAGTTTTTTATAGTTTGTAGTTTACAGTTCATAGTTTGTAGTTTCTAATTTTTTAGATTGATAGTCAAAATAAATACTCTATAAAACTTTCATTGGAAGACTCGCTTTGTTCTCACCCTGTGAATAGGCTCTAAATTTGCTTCTGAATGGTCAGGTGGTGCGTAAACATGGGAAGACGCATGGATGGCATTTGTGGCATGGTTTGGAAGTGGGCAAAAGTCTGCTTTCTTCGTTATCTCCAGGCTACAACCTCGTGTGGAGATACAGGCTCACAGCTGTGAACAGAGGAGGGCAAAACGGGGCAGAGCAGTGGTGTCACTGCTGGGGACGCCGCCGCCGTGGCCCTGGTTGTGTTGCAGCTCCTGGAAAGGTTGGGAGTGTCTGTGTTGCTCTGGGCAGAGGGGCAGGGAGCCGGGCTTCTTTGCAGGCTGGGGCGCAGGTGAGCGTCCAGCGGGCACGCGAGTTCTGCCACGGGAACTGAGGCTGAGGCGAGGGAGTGACAACTTGTGCAGTTTGGATCTGCGTGAGCCATGGCTTCTCTCAGCTCAGCACCCAGCATGAGGGACGCAACTGCCCAGACAGAGCTGGCCTGGGGTCACGCTGCATGAGAGCTTGGGAGGGGACACAGCCAGGGCAGGTGACCTAAACTGGCCACAGGTATATTCCAGACCATTTGACATCCTGCTCAGTGTTTCAAGCTGGGCGCAGGAAGGAGGGAGGAGGGGACGTTTGGAGTGACGGCATTTGTCTTCCCAAGTCACTGTGAGGCGTGAGGGGACCCTGCCCTCCTGGAGACGCAAAACACCTGCCTGCCCTTGGGAAATGGTGAATGAGTTCTTTATTTTTCTTTGCTTGAGCGTGTGGCTTTTGCATTCCCTATGCAACTGAATCGATCTCAACCTGTGAGTTTTCCAGCTTTTACCCTTCCGATTGTCTCCCCAGGGAGCCAGAATGGCTGTGCGTGGTGCTTGGTTGCTGGCTGGGGTTAAACCACAGCATGAGAAATAGAGAAAAAGTGGTTTAAAAGCGAGAGGCAGAGGAATGAAGCTTCCAAACTTTGGGGCGGTGGTGGTTTTTCTGTTTTCCTAAGCCTGCCTTCCTGCAGCCCTCCCAGCACCTGCTCTATTTGCTCTCTGCCTCACAGCTTCCAGTTTTGCTGGGACCGGCCCATTTGGGCCCACTGCTTTCCTCCCAGCAGCACCTTCTGAGTTGTCCCACACTGTGTTGGTACTTTCTTTTCTTTCGTCCTTTCTTTACATCCATAGCAGGCAGCTCTCTGTGGTGCATGGATGAGCGCAGGGAGGCTCCCAGAGGTGCACCTCAGATGGGCAAGTCTCCTTGGAGATGCCACAGCACTGCAGCAGCAGGATGATGTGTATGCAGTGGATGAACTGTTGCTTGGCTTTCCATGTTTTCATCAATCCTACCCTTTGTAGGCCTGTGTCCCACCTTGTTCAGTGGCAAACATGTGGGGAAGAAGGTCTACAAAAGTGCTTCCTGAGGTTTTGTCCCCCAGCTATCATTGAAGGAGTGATTTCCTTTGTTGCTGCAATGTTCAGCTTCTCAGTGTTCAGCTTCTCAGCGTGGGCTATAGGGGCTTGGTGTGTTTTCAGAGTTACTCCTAGATGCCTTGAGGTTACGGGCTAGGAGGGCTTTTTGTGCTGCTTTGCAGGCTTTTTTTGGCGTTGGCTGTAGAGAAGGTCTGGTTCTATGCATGAATTCACAAAGCAGCCTAGAGCGGCCGCTATTGTGATGTCAGCGGCCGCATCCCGGCGTTGTCAAGGCAAAGCTGCCGTGCCGAGGCACGGAAGGCCTCAGTGTGCAGAGCAGCTCTGTGGCGTGCTCACTGCAGGCGGACCCTGCTGATCGCGGAGGGCTCTGCCAGCAGGCTGCACCCTGACGGGACTCTTGAGTCTTTTTGGTTTTCCCCAGGAGTCTTGTCCGGTGCAAACTTGAGCAGCGCTGCTCGAGCCATGGAGGGAGTGTGTGCTGCAGTTTGCACGGCATTTTCCGTGGCTTATTCTGGGTACTTTTTCACCCACCTGGCACGTAAGTAGACCTTTTTGTTCAGTGCAGCATATGGAAACCAAATTGCCATGAAGATGCCTTTAGTGGGGTAAAGCTGCTGTCAACAGCTCCAGCTAAGAAGGGCGTGTCTGTAGCCAGCAGGGCGTGGGCAGCATTTGTAATGTAGCCTGCAGGGGTTCTGCTCCCCCCCATCCCGGCAAGGCCTGTGGCAGTGGAGTGTGCAGTCTCCTCAGTTTGCTGGCTGAAGCAAGACATCTTCCAAGATGGGAAGATGCGGAGAGCCTGGCAGGAGTCCTTGTAGAAACTGTGCGCTGCTCTCTAGGACTGAGGGGAAGCATCTTCTCCTCTGCATTCCCTCATCCCAAGGATGTGCCTGTGGAACTTGACATTTCCTGCGTGCTAAAAGAGCCGTTGGCTCTGTGCTGAAATCCCAGAACCAGCTTGGCAAAGGCCTCTGAGATAGACATTTTTAGAAGAGTTCTTGTATGCTCCTGCACGCAGGAGCTGTTCCTGTGCTGTGTCACAGTAGAACTGCCACCACGGTTGAGGGGGACTTGGGGGAAGCTTTTCTGTGGAATCATTTTCAGCAAGCTCATGGGAATTGCTGTGTGCAATCTCTTCAGAAAACTGAAGTGCAGGAAGGGGAGGAGCTGTAGCTCCTGCTGGGTGGGGTGGGGTTGGGCAGAAGCATTGACTACTACAGAACCACTTGGGCTTTCTTAGTCTCACGTTTCTGTGGCTTGAGTGGCCAAAGAGGACAACAGGTAGACACAAGGCAGCATTTTGTGCTGTTGTCTTGCTTGCTGTGTGGCACACGGGTTGCTGCTGGAGGGATGTAGTGAAAGCAAAACGCTCTCCCTTGGGTTGACTTCTTGGTGGGCTTGCCCAGTGCAGGCAGTTTTCTTACAGCATCTGGTTCTTCTTCCCTTGTGTGTTGCAGGTCACATTGCCCATGCCTGGAGAGAATCCGGTCCGTGGGTGAGTGGGAAAGGAGCCTTTGGCGTTGGTAGCATTTGACGACTTGGAGCAAGCTGTGAGCTGGGCCTGTTGCAGTCCAGTGCCAGCCTGGTCAGATGAACGAAAGTACAGTCCAGGCTCTGTGCAACAGCAGCAGCAGCAGCAGCAGCAGCAGCAGCAGCAGCAGCAGCAGCAGCAGCAGCAGCTGCAGGGGATCCCTGCCTGTTTTGTCTCCATGTTCCATTTCAGAGCTTTTGATCAGATGAAAGTGGGGTTGCTTGGTGCTTTGAGCCATGATGGAATTTCTCCTGTACAAGAGAGTGCGGTCGCATCTACTTGGCCCATTTTACTTGAGTTTGAACAACTGAGGATCCCATTTCTCTGCAGATGATTTCTCCTTAGTGCATCTGGGTCTAGAGCAGAGTATAAAGAAGGTTGCTTGTCCCTCATGCTGCTGTCTGTCTGCAGAGCACAAAACAAACCTCGGAGCGTCCTCTGGCTGTGTGTCTTCCTGAAGACGAGGCCAAAGGGGAGGAAGATGCCAACCCAGCTGCATCTGCTGCCACCGCAGGGCCTGAGCATCCAGCATCAGTAAGTGGCAGCTCTGGGAAGCCCTGTGGCTGGAGCAAAGCAGAGCTGCAGGTTTCTGATCAGACAGCATCTCCCATGTGTGGCTGAAGATGCTGAGGCCTGGAATCTTTTCAGCGCTTCCAGAGCGCTTCCCCCAGCCACGAGCCCTTGAAAAGGGGTGTGGAACTCGGATGTTTAGACATCAGTTTCCCACTATTCTGACAGGGGCTGTGAATTTGTCTTAGCAAGAGACAAGAGGTAGCATTAGGATGTCTTTGCCCTGGGGTACAAGGGAGGCCCTTTGTGCCCTGTGGCTGTGCAGGCTCTCTGTCAAAGATGCAGTTCAAAGCAGTGCAAAGATGCAGTTCACAGCCTCGCAGGGCATGGAGGAGTCACTGTCCCCAGGAGGGACCTGGCGCTCTCCATGGAGCAGCTGTCAGTAGCTAAAGGAACAGCTGAGATACAGCGGGGTCTGCCGCTGAATATATCTAAAGGTTCTGCCTGACAGGTTCCTCCCTGTCCCTCATGCTGCTGTCTGTCCACAGAGCACAGGGGCAGCGTCAGCACCTGCTCTGGCTGCCTCTGTACCCGAGGAAGAGGCTAAAGAGGAGGAGGGTGCCAAGGAACCTGCCCCTGCGGTCAGCCCACGGCCTGAGCAGCTCACATCAGTAAGTGCCTGCTTTGGTTAGCAGTGTCTTTGGTGTCATTTAGTCCCTCGTGTAAAAGCAGCCTTTGGATTTTGCGCCTTGAGTTGGAGAAGTGGGCAGCAAAAGCCGAGAGGTGAAGAGCCCTGGATGTGGCCGGCAGCATCTTCCTAGGGGCTTGCATTTGAAATGGGATCAGAGGGGCATCTCTGCCAGGCACCCTTCTGACCCAAAGTCATTTCTTGTCCCAGAGCTCCACCTCCTCTGTCCTGGCACCTGCACGGGCTGCAGCTGCAGGCTCTGAAGAAGCCTCCAGTCCCCGAGCTGGAAACTCGAGCACGAGCAGCTCGTGCACCTGGAGCACAAGCAGCTCGTGCACCTGGAGCACAAGCAGTTCCTCTGGCAGCACTGAGGACCTGCAGGAGAAGACAGAGGAGGAGTGCCTGGCCATGCTGAGTATGTCCTGTGTATTCCTTGTCTGCTGGAGCAGTGCCTTGTGTGTGCATGTGTCAGCATGAGCTCCTCCCACCTCCTGTTCTCCTCAGCGGAGTGTCGGGTCCTGAGGCCTCCACACAGGACCTGTTGTTGTGCTTTGAGGTGGCGAGAGAGCACCTCAGAGGCTCTCCTGCCTCTGAGGGCAGCTCGGCCTGGCTTGGCTTTGCCTGAGCTGCCCTCTGTGCAGAAGGGAAGCAAGAGATTGTTTCTGGCTGAGCAGGAGGCTGTGACCTAGCGAATGAGTGGGCCTCAAGGAGCTCTCTGGGCCCAGCTCCTGGGGGGCACAGCCAAGGTCATCTTCAGAAGGTAGCCCGGTCCTAAAAGATGAGGGACCTCATTCCTAAAGCCCATGCAATGGGTTATAAGATGAGCTGCTGCTCTTGAAAGGGAGAAAGGCATTGTTTAGGCAAAGTGCTGAAAGGTGGAGATCGTGCCTCTGCTGGAAGCACTTTGCAATATTCTTCCTGTTCTGGAAAGGGCAGCTGTTGATAAAAATTGATTCCAGAACCCAAGATGCCTGCCTTTACATTTGCAAGGATTAAAGCTTTGGTTGAATGTCACAGAGTGTTTATTCCCAAGAACAGAAAGGTTTTGTTCTTCCTGCTGCCCTTAATGTTTCTAGACAACAATCACTTCTCTTGGTTACTGCTGTCTTTTCTGATCCGTGTCTCCTCTGACTGATTCTCCATGTGCTTAGTTTTTAGTTTGGACAGTCAGGCTTTGCGCAGGCAATCTGTGCTGCAGAGCTGACTGTTTTGTTGCTGTTTTGTTGCTGTGGTGGTAGTGGTGGTGGTGTTGTAGTGGTGCGGTTGTTGTTGTGGTTCGCTGAGTGACTGAGAAGAAAGGGCCTGGTGTCCCCAAGGAGAGCGGGGAGAGAGAGTGGGGCTGCCTTTCTGATCTGCTGCAGGGTGGGATCTCTGTTGTGAAGTGAGCATCTTTCCTTTGGTTTCTTTCAGGGATGCTGGTGAGCGAAGGAGATCCCGAGGCTAAATACACAGAACTGGAAACTATTGGCAAAGGGTGAGTGCAGCCACCGTTCCTTCTTCAAAGGGAGGGGCTGTGTATTTTGCTGGTGTCACATCTCCCCAGCGTGACGTCAGGCAAGCTCCAAAGCTGTTCAGACACTGCGTTGAGATGCTCCCGTCCCTCAGTACTGGTCAGCGTTTATAGCTGTGGTCCGAAGGCATGGCAAAGACACCTGGATGCTGGCAATGTCTTTTCTGCGGCAAAGAGCAGCGCCTGGCAGATCTCCTGTCCCTCAAGTGTGTGGCACCTCTTTGCCGCTTTTCTTCGCAGAAACCATTTTTACGTGTCCCAAAAGAATACAGAAGATGTGGGAATGAAAGGAGCAAAAAGTGTGCTGCCTCAAAGGTCAAGTTAGCAGCTGAGAGCTGCCAGAGAACAGCTGTCAGTAGCATTTCTTTCCAATATTTTGCTGAAAACAAGATTCAGTGCTCAGGATGACCGTCACCTAGTCTAGAAGCCAAAAGCAGAGGTGAAAGAAGCAACTCTCTTTTATAGCTGAGGTGGCAAAAGCCAAAGCTTCAGGGAAGCGCCGGTGCCGATGCACTCTAGAGGAAAAGGCATCACCTGCCTGATGGCAGAGCCCTCATGGATCCTGTGGGGATTTGGCCTTTCCTGCAAAGAATCCCCCAAGCTGTTCCCTTTTGAAAGCCAGCTCTGCTGACTGTAAATGGGATGGATTTGCAGCATTTCCTCTGGGAGCAGCCAAGTGTACAAGAACTCGCCTGAGGAGTAGAGTCCTTCCTGTGTCTGGGGCACCGAAGAGAAGCAGCTGCTGATGGCTCTGGACCCGGAATGAAGCTGTCTAGGGATGCCCTGTGTAGAGTACTTCTCCATTTGTGTGTGCAACAATGGAGGCCTTCGGCTGCTCTGGCTGTGGCTGGAGACTACTTTCCTTGGCAGCTGGAGGAAGGATCTGTCTCTAGATCTTTTCCTCCAATGGCTGTTCCGTGAGTTCAGGCTTCTCAGAAGGCCTGTGTGGTGTTGCCTGAGTTTGGCAGATAGACTCCAAGGAGAGGTGTGGGAAGGCCCAGCCGGAGTGTGTGTGCCTGGAAAAATCCCACCCACGTGCACACACGGAAAGAACAAAGGGAAAAAGACCCAGACCAGAATCTGTCGTGTCCCATTTGAGATTTGCCCCAGGCCTTTTCTTCCCGCTGGACCGCAGTGTCTTGCACTTGAAGGGACTAAAGGACTTCTCCTTTCTCCGCTGCTGTTTTGTTTCTAGGGGTTTCGGCACTGTGTGTACGGCAGTGGACACTGCCACAGGAGAAGAGGTAAGCGTCAGGCAGCGCCGCAGCTTCTGCAGCTCTCGAGTGCCCTCCCCTCTGCTGTCAGCTGTGGCTGAGCTTTGGCCGGCCAGTAGAGCTTTGCTTCCAAGGGCCACTGAAGTGCCGAGCAGTGTCCGCCTGCCAAATACAGTGGGGACAGATTTTGTCCTTCTCAGCTGCCCCAAGGAATGCGAGGAGGCCAGGCGGTTTCTCTCCTAGGAGGAGACGCAGCCAGCTGGGTCTTAGTGCCAAGGTGGTGTCTTAGAGCACGGCACTGCTCTTTGGGGCCGGCAGCTCAGGATTCCTGAATTCTCGTTTCTGGCTCGTAGCAAATACATGGGAATCGTGCTGGTAGCTCCTTAGCCACCTGCAGGGCTGCCCTTGGGAACTGTGCTTCGAGAGAGAGGTCTGCAAGGGGACTCTCAAGGGCCTATGCCATGCTCAGAGCCCGGCGTGCATGGCTAGAGGATCAAGGCGTGGGCTATTCCTTTTTGCAGTCAGGCAGTAATTGCAAATGTCCGTGGTGTGACGGAAAGTGTTTTAGTGCAGCAAAATGACAGCTCCTGAAGTGTGGAAGGGCTAGGGCTGTCTTTTTGGGAGGTAGCCTCAATGATGTTTTCATCATCACAGCATTTTTTCTGTAAAGTGAGTAGGGTTGTATTTCCTGGGGTTTAACCCTCCAGATGCTTTTAGGACGGCATTTTACCCGTCATGTCTGTAAGAGTTTGCTGTGTTGTTGTGCACTCAAGAATGCCAGCGGTTGCTGGAGTAATGATGTAACCCCCTAGAACTGCCAGTGGTTTCCCAGCAGTTTGGCTCCATTTTCACCGGCACAGAATGGCTTCCTGCTTGCAAGAGGTGTGTGAATGGAAATGCTGAAGATAAAGTAAGGCCCTGGGGGAAGGCTGTGGGCGTAGGGAGTGTTGTTAGAGCTTTGAGGTGGAGAGTTTAGAGCGTGTTTTGCCTGGGTGTACAAAGCAAAGGCTCTCTGACTCTGTGTCCTGGGACTGGCGCCCAAGCGAGCGGCGTAAGAGGCTCTTGCAAGCTCAGCTACGAATTCCTCTGATGTCCAGTCGCAAGGCGGTTTGGCCCCGCCCAGCTCTGTCATCCCAAAATCACTGTCTCATCGTTCCCGTTGTGGTCTCCTGCCACAGCCTTCTTTGGTTCACGGTTTTCCATGTCGTTTCAGGTGGCCATAAAGAAAATCAGTCTCCTGCGAGAGAGCAGCACCGAACTGTGCGTGAACGAAATCCAGGTCATGCGCGACAGTAAGAACGCCAACCTCGTCAACTACGTAGACAGGTGAGTGGTTCTGCTCTTCTGCCATGAAGGGTCATTGCCATCCTGCAAGCTAAAGGATCAGCCACTCCTTTGGTGGCTGGCAGAGAACAGAGCTGTTAATTCCTGTTTCTCTGCTGATCTACGGCGTCTTGGGAGGAGATTGCACTGGGGCTGCATTAATCTTTCCTGGCATACCTAGTTTGAAGTGCGCTTTCAAAGACCTGACTCGGCCCTACCTTACTGAGCCAACAGCCTCAAAGTTCCCCCCTCCCTGCACTTCATTTTCCAACAGGTTTGGGGCTTGATTTTTTCCCTCGGGTCTTAAGTGCTGACAAAGCACTGTAGATCTTATTTCCTTTGCCTGTTCCCAGTGTTTTGCATTGGTGTGGATACCAAGAAGGCTTTTAGACTGCACAGAGTTCAAGGCCTGTGGAGCCTAGTGAATGACTATTCACTTGCTCCTGCCTTCCTCCGAGAGAGACACGGAGACAAGAATCCATCAGGTCATGTAACTGTGCGCATTCATCTCCACGCTGTTGTTTCCTCCTTTCAGCTACCTGGTGGACGAGGAGCTCTGGCTAGTGATGGAATACATGGACGGAGGCTCTTTACACGATGTCATTAGGGAGACTCGTATGGCAGAAGGAGAGATAGCAGCTGTCTCTCGGGAGGTGAGGGATGGCGCTTGTGCTTCCCGTGGCTTGGGCGGGATGGTCCTTCCCAACAGGTGGTAAGGAGAGGAGTGATTTCATCTTCCCAGCTTGCTTCCTGCCTTTCTGTTACGACTGGCAGCAGCAAGAGCATCCGAAGTGCCTGCCAGCGTGCCTGCCCTTCTCCAGCTGTGTTTGTTTGTGTCTGCCTCTCTGAACACTTGCCTGGACCCGAAGTGTACTGCATTCCTTCCCTGTAAGAGCAAACGGGTTGGTGGCACAATGTCAGACAAGTGGCAAAGACAAAGAGATACTCTCGGGACTCTCACAAAGCTCAGGCTCAAAGGAGATGCTTGCACCCAAAGTGGTGTTTGCAAAAGCATCCGCTGTCGTCTGGCTGGAGAGAGCACAGCCCCTGCAGCAGCGCTCCTTCAGTGTGTGCTTGCAGGCCACTGGCCAGAGGAACAGTTGCCCTTTCTGTCTCAGAAGCGAATATGCATGCCCTCACTTAAAAAGGCACTGCTGTCCTCGTGTTGGAGCAGCAAGCTCTTGCCCTTGCCAGCAGCCTGTCCTGCCATGGCTCAGCATCCCCCAGCGAGTCGGTCTTGCAGGTTTGCCACTTCCCTGCTTGTAGGATGAAATCAGATGAGGAACTCTTAGGCTCGTGTTTCTTTTCTCTCTCTCAGTGCCTGCAAGGCCTGGATTTCCTTCACTCCAAGCAAGTGATCCACCGAGACATCAAAAGCCACAACATTCTCCTGGGCTTGGACGGATCTGTCAAGTTGGGTGGGTGTTGTTGGCCAGGCTCAGCCATGGCGGGCTGCGGTGTGGGGCTGCCTTTGAGTGACTGCCAGGTCCCCAAGAGTGGTGCCCGTGGCAGTGCAGGCTGCCCTGCTGCGAGCACAGAGCACAGCTGCAACGTGCAGGGAGGTGTGGCTGGGAAGAAGGTGTCAGGAGTGGCTCTGGATTGTGCGTGTCCCTTCGTTACGGGCTAAAGCTTCAGGGGACTGAAAGCCACTGCCCGAAACTGGGGGCTTTTGCTCAGTGGCCAATTCCGTATTTCCTCGGCTGCAGGCCGGAGGAATGCCAGCATGGCCCCTTTTGCAGCCAGATTCCACACTGCCTTCTGGGACGTTGGTACAGCGGGGAGTTCTTTGGTTTGCTTTCCTAATTCGGGGCCGACTTGACCAGAGGGCTTTTTTCTCCTCAGCTGATTTTGGCCTCGCTGCTCAGCTCACCCCTGAGCAGAGCAAACGGAGATCAGCTGCCGGGACTACTCACTGGATGGCGCCAGAAATTTTCACCAGGAAGCCCTACGGCCCCAAAGTGGACATTTGGTCCTTTGGCATCGTGGGGATCGAGATGGTGGAAGGAGCGCCTCCTTACCTGATGAACACCTCTGCCATGGTACGCTGCAACTGCTCTCAGACTCTGCTGTCATTCTAACAAAGTCTGCCCCCGTTCTTCGGCCCGGGAAGCTTGCCTAACACCTGAAGACGATAGGTTCCAGGCCGCATAGTCTCTCGTGCTTCTTGTCCAGACCGTCCCCTTGGCATTTACTCACAAACAGCACTAAAAAATCCTTTTGTGATGCCTTTTGCTTGATGGAAGCTCTGCCTAAGGGAGCAGTGAGCAGTGTATAATAATAGATATTATTTTATGTAATAATCCTTGGAAACTGTAGAGTTCGACCAAAGTCCCTCTTCCAAATTGCCTGTAAGAGCTGGTGTCGTTCCTCAGAGAAGCAAAGTGTGCTTTTGCCAATGGAGTTGCTCCCAGTTTGGTCAGCCATTGACATCGGGGGCACAGCAGGAGCCTTTGCATAGTGGACTAGCTGTGGCTGTCTCTGGCTTTGGGCTCTTTTGTGTGGGGTAGGAAGGGCATGTCCAAGCCTGTGGCAGGGAGGGAAGTGCCACTGGAGAGTGGAGCTTCTCCCGTGGGGTCTGGGTGAGCGGTTTGGCATACGAAGGAGACAGGCAGAGCGCGGCGTTTCCTTCTTCTCTAGGTTCGACAGCTGATAAGCACCGGGGGCACCCCGAAGCTGCAGAACCCCAGGCAGCAGTCCGCTTGGTTGCGAGACTTCCTGCACTGCTGCCTGGAGACAGACGAGGACAGGCGCTGGTCTGCCCAGGAGCTTCTGCAGGTAAAAGGCCAAGCGGCTGCAGGGTGCGCCAGCTGCCCGCTGCCAGGGGCTTCCCATCCGCTCAATCCAAGGCGTCAGAGGGGCACCAGTCCTAGGAATCGCCAGTCTCGGGGCTTTTCAAAGAAAAACGAAGGAGAATCCTGGGTGGGGATGGGTTGGAAGGAGCCTTTCAAGGTCACCCAGACCAAGTGGTCCGCAAGGAGCAGGGACGTCGTCAAGTAGATCAGGTTGCTCAGGGCCTCATCTGAGCTGACCTCGAATGTTCCCAGGGATGGGGCTGCGAGCAGCTCTCTGGGCGACCTGTGCTGGTGTTGCAGCACTCTCGTCACAAAGAGTTTCTTCCTTAGACCTGATCTGAATCTGCCCTCTTTGTGTTGAGAGCTATTATCCCTTGTGCTAATGCGACTGTGCTTGCAAAAAAACATGTCCTCAACATGCTGTGAAGCCCCCTGGAAGTCTTGAAAGGCAGCAAGAAGGTGTGCCCAGGGCCTTCTCTTCTTGGGGCAGAACAAGCCCAGCTGTCTCAGCCTTTCCTCAGAGGAGAGGTGCTCCATGCTGAGATGGTCATTTCTGTGGCCCAGTTTTGCCCTTTGGGAACACACTCAGTGTAATGTGGTAGCAAAAGAAGTGAAGTAGAATAATAGCAGGTAGGGAGGGCTGAAAAGGTGGTGGAAGAAGCCAATGAAATCAGCTCCTGGCAATAATTTTGAGATTTGGGTGTGGGAAGGAAGGAAGGAAGCAAGCAAGAACGGAGGGAAGGGAGGGAGGGAGGGAGGGAGGGAGGGAGGGAGGGAAGGAGGGGCTTTGGGCAGCTCCCAGTGAGCCTCAGAGGGGCCTTGGCTTGGCCCTCCTGCCCCACTTGTAGAGGTTTGTGCCACCAAGGTGGGGACAGCTGAGCAGGACTTGGCCAGGCTGGCCCATTGCTGCCTGGCACAGCCATGTAGACGACGTTGTGGCAGAGAGGGAGCGGCAGAAGGTGCCGCTCGGCTGTCCCTGCTGTGGAGGGAGGTGCCAGCACTGCTCCCCCTTCAAGCCAGCGCTGAATCCGTCAGCCACTTGTGTCAGTGGTTTTCAGAACATGGGCCAAAATCCTACGGGGATCAGCCTTTCTCCAAGGGATTGGAGTTTCCTGAGGAATGCCTTACGCTCCTCACCTTTTTTTAGCAACTAAAATAGCCCATGACCTTAGAAAAGGGCAACCTCAAGAAGCCTGTTGAGTGTCCTGATGAAAGGAAGACATGCAAGCTGCATTCCCACAATGTGGGCACAACAAAAATCTCAAGAAGCTGCAGACACCTGCAGGATTAATGGATTTGTGGGATTGTGAGCCATGTTTTCCTATGGTAGCAAGGTCCTTGACGTGGAGACAGAGGTGCAGAGAGTGCCCTCATTTCTGCGTCTTTCTGGTAACCAGAGAAAGCCTGTTTGAGCCCATGAGGAGTGGAGTTGGGAAAGCAGAAGTTAATTTTTTCCTTTTCTCTTTGGGCAGCATCCGTTTGTAACCTCAGCCAAGCCGACCTCCAGCCTGACGCCTCTGATCATGGCAGCGCAGCAGTTTATGGCCGACAGGAGATACTAGCCCTGGAAGAGGCCACTTGTTGTTTTTTTGTAGTTGGTAGTTTTTTATAGTTGGGAGTTTTTTATAGTTTGTAGTTTACAGTTCATAGTTTGTAGTTTCTAATTTTTTAGATTGATAGTCAAAATAAATACTCTATAAAACTTTCATTGGAAGACTCGCTTTGTTCTCACCCTGTGAATAGGCTCTAAATTTGCTTCTGAATGGTCAGGTGGTGCGTAAACATGGGAAGACGCATGGATGGCATTTGTGGCATGGTTTGGAAGTGGGCAAAAGTCTGCTTTCTTCGTTATCTCCAGGCTACAACCTCGTGTGGAGATACAGGCTCACAGCTGTGAACAGAGGAGGGCAAAACGGGGCAGAGCAGTGGTGTCACTGCTGGGGACGCCGCCGCCGTGGCCCTGGTTGTGTTGCAGCTCCTGGAAAGGTTGGGAGTGTCTGTGTTGCTCTGGGCAGAGGGGCAGGGAGCCGGGCTTCTTTGCAGGCTGGGGCGCAGGTGAGCGTCCAGCGGGCACGCGAGTTCTGCCACGGGAACTGAGGCTGAGGCGAGGGAGTGACAACTTGTGCAGTTTGGATCTGCGTGAGCCACGGCTTCTCTCAGCTCAGCACCCAGCATGAGGGACGCAACTGCCCAGACAGAGCTGGCCTGGGGTCACGCTGCATGAGAGCTTGGGAGGGGACACAGCCAGGGCAGGTGACCTAAACTGGCCACAGGTATATTCCAGACCATTTGACATCCTGCTCAGTGTTTCAAGCTGGGCGCAGGAAGGAGGGAGGAGGGGACGTTTGGAGTGACGGCATTTGTCTTCCCAAGTCACTGTGAGGCGTGAGGGGACCCTGCCCTCCTGGAGACGCAAAACACCTGCCTGCCCTTGGGAAATGGTGAATGAGTTCTTTATTTTTCTTTGCTTGAGCGTGTGGCTTTTGCATTCCCTATGCAACTGAATCGATCTCAACCTGTGAGTTTTCCAGCTTTTACCCTTCCGATTGTCTCCCCAGGGAGCCAGAATGGCTGTGCGTGGTGCTTGGTTGCTGGCTGGGGTTAAACCACAGCATGAGAAATAGAGAAAAAGTGGTTTAAAAGCGAGAGGCAGAGGAATGAAGCTTCCAAACTTTGGGGCGGTGGTGGTTTTTCTGTTTTCCTAAGCCTGCCTTCCTGCAGCCCTCCCAGCACCTGCTCTATTTGCTCTCTGCCTCACAGCTTCCAGTTTTGCTGGGACCGGCCCATTTGGGCCCACTGCTTTCCTCCCAGCAGCACCTTCTGAGTTGTCCCACACTGTGTTGGTACTTTCTTTTCTTTCGTCCTTTCTTTACATCCATAGCAGGCAGCTCTCTGTGGTGCATGGATGAGCGCAGGGAGGCTCCCAGAGGTGCACCTCAGATGGGCAAGTCTCCTTGGAGATGCCACAGCACTGCAGCAGCAGGATGATGTGTATGCAGTGGATGAACTGTTGCTTGGCTTTCCATGTTTTCATCAATCCTACCCTTTGTAGGCCTGTGTCCCACCTTGTTCAGTGGCAAACATGTGGGGAAGAAGGTCTACAAAAGTGCTTCCTGAGGTTTTGTCCCCCAGCTATCATTGAAGGAGTGATTTCCTTTGTTGCTGCAATGTTCAGCTTCTCAGTGTTCAGCTTCTCAGCGTGGGCTATAGGGGCTTGGTGTGTTTTCAGAGTTACTCCTAGATGCCTTGAGGTTACGGGCTAGGAGGGCTTTTTGTGCTGCTTTGCAGGCTTTTTTTGGCGTTGGCTGTAGAGAAGGTCTGGTTCTATGCATGAATTCACAAAGCAGCCTAGAGCGGCCGCTATTGTGATGTCAGCGGCCGCATCCCGGCGTTGTCAAGGCAAAGCTGCCGTGCCGAGGCACGGAAGGCCTCAGTGTGCAGAGCAGCTCTGTGGCGTGCTCACTGCAGGCGGACCCTGCTGATCGCGGAGGGCTCTGCCAGCAGGCTGCACCCTGACGGGACTCTTGAGTCTTTTTGGTTTTCCCCAGGAGTCTTGTCCGGTGCAAACTTGAGCAGCGCTGCTTGAGCCATGGAGGGAGTGTGTGCTGCAGTTTGCACGGCATTTTCCGTGGCTTATTCTGGGTACTTTTTCACCCACCTGGCACGTAAGTAGACCTTTTTGTTCAGTGCAGCATATGGAAACCAAATTGCCATGAAGATGCCTTTAGTGGGGTAAAGCTGCTGTCAACAGCTCCAGCTAAGAAGGGCGTGTCTGTAGCCAGCAGGGCGTGGGCAGCATTTGTAATGTAGCCTGCAGGGGTTCTGCTCCCCCCCATCCCGGCAAGGCCTGTGGCAGTGGAGTGTGCAGTCTCCTCAGTTTGCTGGCTGAAGCAAGACATCTTCCAAGATGGGAAGATGCGGAGAGCCTGGCAGGAGTCCTTGTAGAAACTGTGCGCTGCTCTCTAGGACTGAGGGGAAGCATCTTCTCCTCTGCATTCCCTCATCCCAAGGATGTGCCTGTGGAACTTGACATTTCCTGCGTGCTAAAAGAGCCGTTGGCTCTGTGCTGAAATCCCAGAACCAGCTTGGCAAAGGCCTCTGAGATAGACATTTTTAGAAGAGTTCTTGTATGCTCCTGCACGCAGGAGCTGTTCCTGTGCTGTGTCACAGTAGAACTGCCACCACGGTTGAGGGGGACTTGGGGGAAGCTTTTCTGTGGAATCATTTTCAGCAAGCTCATGGGAATTGCTGTGTGCAATCTCTTCAGAAAACTGAAGTGCAGGAAGGGGAGGAGCTGTAGCTCCTGCTGGGTGGGGTGGGGTTGGGCAGAAGCATTGACTACTACAGAACCACTTGGGCTTTCTTAGTCTCACGTTTCTGTGGCTTGAGTGGCCAAAGAGGACAACAGGTAGACACAAGGCAGCATTTTGTGCTGTTGTCTTGCTTGCTGTGTGGCACACGGGTTGCTGCTGGAGGGATGTAGTGAAAGCAAAACGCTCTCCCTTGGGTTGACTTCTTGGTGGGCTTGCCCAGTGCAGGCAGTTTTCTTACAGCATCTGGTTCTTCTTCCCTTGTGTGTTGCAGGTCACATTGCCCATGCCTGGAGAGAATCCGGTCCGTGGGTGAGTGGGAAAGGAGCCTTTGGCGTTGGTAGCATTTGACGACTTGGAGCAAGCTGTGAGCTGGGCCTGTTGCAGTCCAGTGCCAGCCTGGTCAGATGAACGAAAGTACAGTCCAGGCTCTGTGCAACAGCAGCAGCAGCAGCAGCAGCAGCAGCAGCAGCAGCAGCAGCAGCAGCAGCAGCTGCAGGGGATCCCTGCCTGTTTTGTCTCCATGTTCCATTTCAGAGCTTTTGATCAGATGAAAGTGGGGTTGCTTGGTGCTTTGAGCCATGATGGAATTTCTCCTGTACAAGAGAGTGCGGTCGCATCTACTTGGCCCATTTTACTTGAGTTTGAACAACTGAGGATCCCATTTCTCTGCAGATGATTTCTCCTTAGTGCATCTGGGTCTAGAGCAGAGTATAAAGAAGGTTGCTTGTCCCTCATGCTGCTGTCTGTCTGCAGAGCACAAAACAAACCTCGGAGCGTCCTCTGGCTGTGTGTCTTCCTGAAGACGAGGCCAAAGGGGAGGAAGATGCCAACCCAGCTGCATCTGCTGCCACCGCAGGGCCTGAGCATCCAGCATCAGTAAGTGGCAGCTCTGGGAAGCCCTGTGGCTGGAGCAAAGCAGAGCTGCAGGTTTCTGATCAGACAGCATCTCCCATGTGTGGCTGAAGATGCTGAGGCCTGGAATCTTTTCAGCGCTTCCAGAGCGCTTCCCCCAGCCACGAGCCCTTGAAAAGGGGTGTGGAACTCGGATGTTTAGACATCAGTTTCCCACTATTCTGACAGGGGCTGTGAATTTGTCTTAGCAAGAGACAAGAGGTAGCATTAGGATGTCTTTGCCCTGGGGTACAAGGGAGGCCCTTTGTGCCCTGTGGCTGTGCAGGCTCTCTGTCAAAGATGCAGTTCAAAGCAGTGCAAAGATGCAGTTCACAGCCTCGCAGGGCATGGAGGAGTCACTGTCCCCAGGAGGGACCTGGCGCTCTCCATGGAGCAGCTGTCAGTAGCTAAAGGAACAGCTGAGATACAGCGGGGTCTGCCGCTGAATATATCTAAAGGTTCTGCCTGACAGGTTCCTCCCTGTCCCTCATGCTGCTGTCTGTCCACAGAGCACAGGGGCAGCGTCAGCACCTGCTCTGGCTGCCTCTGTACCCGAGGAAGAGGCTAAAGAGGAGGAGGGTGCCAAGGAACCTGCCCCTGCGGTCAGCCCACGGCCTGAGCAGCTCACATCAGTAAGTGCCTGCTTTGGTTAGCAGTGTCTTTGGTGTCATTTAGTCCCTCGTGTAAAAGCAGCCTTTGGATTTTGCGCCTTGAGTTGGAGAAGTGGGCAGCAAAAGCCGAGAGGTGAAGAGCCCTGGATGTGGCCGGCAGCATCTTCCTAGGGGCTTGCATTTGAAATGGGATCAGAGGGGCATCTCTGCCAGGCACCCTTCTGACCCAAAGTCATTTCTTGTCCCAGAGCTCCACCTCCTCTGTCCTGGCACCTGCACGGGCTGCAGCTGCAGGCTCTGAAGAAGCCTCCAGTCCCCGAGCTGGAAACTCGAGCACGAGCAGCTCGTGCACCTGGAGCACAAGCAGCTCGTGCACCTGGAGCACAAGCAGTTCCTCTGGCAGCACTGAGGACCTGCAGGAGAAGACAGAGGAGGAGTGCCTGGCCATGCTGAGTATGTCCTGTGTATTCCTTGTCTGCTGGAGCAGTGCCTTGTGTGTGCATGTGTCAGCATGAGCTCCTCCCACCTCCTGTTCTCCTCAGCGGAGTGTCGGGTCCTGAGGCCTCCACACAGGACCTGTTGTTGTGCTTTGAGGTGGCGAGAGAGCACCTCAGAGGCTCTCCTGCCTCTGAGGGCAGCTCGGCCTGGCTTGGCTTTGCCTGAGCTGCCCTCTGTGCAGAAGGGAAGCAAGAGATTGTTTCTGGCTGAGCAGGAGGCTGTGACCTAGCGAATGAGTGGGCCTCAAGGAGCTCTCTGGGCCCAGCTCCTGGGGGGCACAGCCAAGGTCATCTTCAGAAGGTAGCCCGGTCCTAAAAGATGAGGGACCTCATTCCTAAAGCCCATGCAATGGGTTATAAGATGAGCTGCTGCTCTTGAAAGGGAGAAAGGCATTGTTTAGGCAAAGTGCTGAAAGGTGGAGATCGTGCCTCTGCTGGAAGCACTTTGCAATATTCTTCCTGTTCTGGAAAGGGCAGCTGTTGATAAAAATTGATTCCAGAACCCAAGATGCCTGCCTTTACATTTGCAAGGATTAAAGCTTTGGTTGAATGTCACAGAGTGTTTATTCCCAAGAACAGAAAGGTTTTGTTCTTCCTGCTGCCCTTAATGTTTCTAGACAACAATCACTTCTCTTGGTTACTGCTGTCTTTTCTGATCCGTGTCTCCTCTGACTGATTCTCCATGTGCTTAGTTTTTAGTTTGGACAGTCAGGCTTTGCGCAGGCAATCTGTGCTGCAGAGCTGACTGTTTTGTTGCTGTTTTGTTGCTGTGGTGGTAGTGGTGGTGGTGTTGTAGTGGTGCGGTTGTTGTTGTGGTTCGCTGAGTGACTGAGAAGAAAGGGCCTGGTGTCCCCAAGGAGAGCGGGGAGAGAGAGTGGGGCTGCCTTTCTGATCTGCTGCAGGGTGGGATCTCTGTTGTGAAGTGAGCATCTTTCCTTTGGTTTCTTTCAGGGATGCTGGTGAGCGAAGGAGATCCCGAGGCTAAATACACAGAACTGGAAACTATTGGCAAAGGGTGAGTGCAGCCACCGTTCCTTCTTCAAAGGGAGGGGCTGTGTATTTTGCTGGTGTCACATCTCCCCAGCGTGACGTCAGGCAAGCTCCAAAGCTGTTCAGACACTGCGTTGAGATGCTCCCGTCCCTCAGTACTGGTCAGCGTTTATAGCTGTGGTCCGAAGGCATGGCAAAGACACCTGGATGCTGGCAATGTCTTTTCTGCGGCAAAGAGCAGCGCCTGGCAGATCTCCTGTCCCTCAAGTGTGTGGCACCTCTTTGCCGCTTTTCTTCGCAGAAACCATTTTTACGTGTCCCAAAAGAATACAGAAGATGTGGGAATGAAAGGAGCAAAAAGTGTGCTGCCTCAAAGGTCAAGTTAGCAGCTGAGAGCTGCCAGAGAACAGCTGTCAGTAGCATTTCTTTCCAATATTTTGCTGAAAACAAGATTCAGTGCTCAGGATGACCGTCACCTAGTCTAGAAGCCAAAAGCAGAGGTGAAAGAAGCAACTCTCTTTTATAGCTGAGGTGGCAAAAGCCAAAGCTTCAGGGAAGCGCCGGTGCCGATGCACTCTAGAGGAAAAGGCATCACCTGCCTGATGGCAGAGCCCTCATGGATCCTGTGGGGATTTGGCCTTTCCTGCAAAGAATCCCCCAAGCTGTTCCCTTTTGAAAGCCAGCTCTGCTGACTGTAAATGGGATGGATTTGCAGCATTTCCTCTGGGAGCAGCCAAGTGTACAAGAACTCGCCTGAGGAGTAGAGTCCTTCCTGTGTCTGGGGCACCGAAGAGAAGCAGCTGCTGATGGCTCTGGACCCGGAATGAAGCTGTCTAGGGATGCCCTGTGTAGAGTACTTCTCCATTTGTGTGTGCAACAATGGAGGCCTTCGGCTGCTCTGGCTGTGGCTGGAGACTACTTTCCTTGGCAGCTGGAGGAAGGATCTGTCTCTAGATCTTTTCCTCCAATGGCTGTTCCGTGAGTTCAGGCTTCTCAGAAGGCCTGTGTGGTGTTGCCTGAGTTTGGCAGATAGACTCCAAGGAGAGGTGTGGGAAGGCCCAGCCGGAGTGTGTGTGCCTGGAAAAATCCCACCCACGTGCACACACGGAAAGAACAAAGGGAAAAAGACCCAGACCAGAATCTGTCGTGTCCCATTTGAGATTTGCCCCAGGCCTTTTCTTCCCGCTGGACCGCAGTGTCTTGCACTTGAAGGGACTAAAGGACTTCTCCTTTCTCCGCTGCTGTTTTGTTTCTAGGGGTTTCGGCACTGTGTGTACGGCAGTGGACACTGCCACAGGAGAAGAGGTAAGCGTCAGGCAGCGCCGCAGCTTCTGCAGCTCTCGAGTGCCCTCCCCTCTGCTGTCAGCTGTGGCTGAGCTTTGGCCGGCCAGTAGAGCTTTGCTTCCAAGGGCCACTGAAGTGCCGAGCAGTGTCCGCCTGCCAAATACAGTGGGGACAGATTTTGTCCTTCTCAGCTGCCCCAAGGAATGCGAGGAGGCCAGGCGGTTTCTCTCCTAGGAGGAGACGCAGCCAGCTGGGTCTTAGTGCCAAGGTGGTGTCTTAGAGCACGGCACTGCTCTTTGGGGCCGGCAGCTCAGGATTCCTGAATTCTCGTTTCTGGCTCGTAGCAAATACATGGGAATCGTGCTGGTAGCTCCTTAGCCACCTGCAGGGCTGCCCTTGGGAACTGTGCTTCGAGAGAGAGGTCTGCAAGGGGACTCTCAAGGGCCTATGCCATGCTCAGAGCCCGGCGTGCATGGCTAGAGGATCAAGGCGTGGGCTATTCCTTTTTGCAGTCAGGCAGTAATTGCAAATGTCCGTGGTGTGACGGAAAGTGTTTTAGTGCAGCAAAATGACAGCTCCTGAAGTGTGGAAGGGCTAGGGCTGTCTTTTTGGGAGGTAGCCTCAATGATGTTTTCATCATCACAGCATTTTTTCTGTAAAGTGAGTAGGGTTGTATTTCCTGGGGTTTAACCCTCCAGATGCTTTTAGGACGGCATTTTACCCGTCATGTCTGTAAGAGTTTGCTGTGTTGTTGTGCACTCAAGAATGCCAGCGGTTGCTGGAGTAATGATGTAACCCCCTAGAACTGCCAGTGGTTTCCCAGCAGTTTGGCTCCATTTTCACCGGCACAGAATGGCTTCCTGCTTGCAAGAGGTGTGTGAATGGAAATGCTGAAGATAAAGTAAGGCCCTGGGGGAAGGCTGTGGGCGTAGGGAGTGTTGTTAGAGCTTTGAGGTGGAGAGTTTAGAGCGTGTTTTGCCTGGGTGTACAAAGCAAAGGCTCTCTGACTCTGTGTCCTGGGACTGGCGCCCAAGCGAGCGGCGTAAGAGGCTCTTGCAAGCTCAGCTACGAATTCCTCTGATGTCCAGTCGCAAGGCGGTTTGGCCCCGCCCAGCTCTGTCATCCCAAAATCACTGTCTCATCGTTCCCGTTGTGGTCTCCTGCCACAGCCTTCTTTGGTTCACGGTTTTCCATGTCGTTTCAGGTGGCCATAAAGAAAATCAGTCTCCTGCGAGAGAGCAGCACCGAACTGTGCGTGAACGAAATCCAGGTCATGCGCGACAGTAAGAACGCCAACCTCGTCAACTACGTAGACAGGTGAGTGGTTCTGCTCTTCTGCCATGAAGGGTCATTGCCATCCTGCAAGCTAAAGGATCAGCCACTCCTTTGGTGGCTGGCAGAGAACAGAGCTGTTAATTCCTGTTTCTCTGCTGATCTACGGCGTCTTGGGAGGAGATTGCACTGGGGCTGCATTAATCTTTCCTGGCATACCTAGTTTGAAGTGCGCTTTCAAAGACCTGACTCGGCCCTACCTTACTGAGCCAACAGCCTCAAAGTTCCCCCCTCCCTGCACTTCATTTTCCAACAGGTTTGGGGCTTGATTTTTTCCCTCGGGTCTTAAGTGCTGACAAAGCACTGTAGATCTTATTTCCTTTGCCTGTTCCCAGTGTTTTGCATTGGTGTGGATACCAAGAAGGCTTTTAGACTGCACAGAGTTCAAGGCCTGTGGAGCCTAGTGAATGACTATTCACTTGCTCCTGCCTTCCTCCGAGAGAGACACGGAGACAAGAATCCATCAGGTCATGTAACTGTGCGCATTCATCTCCACGCTGTTGTTTCCTCCTTTCAGCTACCTGGTGGACGAGGAGCTCTGGCTAGTGATGGAATACATGGACGGAGGCTCTTTACACGATGTCATTAGGGAGACTCGTATGGCAGAAGGAGAGATAGCAGCTGTCTCTCGGGAGGTGAGGGATGGCGCTTGTGCTTCCCGTGGCTTGGGCGGGATGGTCCTTCCCAACAGGTGGTAAGGAGAGGAGTGATTTCATCTTCCCAGCTTGCTTCCTGCCTTTCTGTTACGACTGGCAGCAGCAAGAGCATCCGAAGTGCCTGCCAGCGTGCCTGCCCTTCTCCAGCTGTGTTTGTTTGTGTCTGCCTCTCTGAACACTTGCCTGGACCCGAAGTGTACTGCATTCCTTCCCTGTAAGAGCAAACGGGTTGGTGGCACAATGTCAGACAAGTGGCAAAGACAAAGAGATACTCTCGGGACTCTCACAAAGCTCAGGCTCAAAGGAGATGCTTGCACCCAAAGTGGTGTTTGCAAAAGCATCCGCTGTCGTCTGGCTGGAGAGAGCACAGCCCCTGCAGCAGCGCTCCTTCAGTGTGTGCTTGCAGGCCACTGGCCAGAGGAACAGTTGCCCTTTCTGTCTCAGAAGCGAATATGCATGCCCTCACTTAAAAAGGCACTGCTGTCCTCGTGTTGGAGCAGCAAGCTCTTGCCCTTGCCAGCAGCCTGTCCTGCCATGGCTCAGCATCCCCCAGCGAGTCGGTCTTGCAGGTTTGCCACTTCCCTGCTTGTAGGATGAAATCAGATGAGGAACTCTTAGGCTCGTGTTTCTTTTCTCTCTCTCAGTGCCTGCAAGGCCTGGATTTCCTTCACTCCAAGCAAGTGATCCACCGAGACATCAAAAGCCACAACATTCTCCTGGGCTTGGACGGATCTGTCAAGTTGGGTGGGTGTTGTTGGCCAGGCTCAGCCATGGCGGGCTGCGGTGTGGGGCTGCCTTTGAGTGACTGCCAGGTCCCCAAGAGTGGTGCCCGTGGCAGTGCAGGCTGCCCTGCTGCGAGCACAGAGCACAGCTGCAACGTGCAGGGAGGTGTGGCTGGGAAGAAGGTGTCAGGAGTGGCTCTGGATTGTGCGTGTCCCTTCGTTACGGGCTAAAGCTTCAGGGGACTGAAAGCCACTGCCCGAAACTGGGGGCTTTTGCTCAGTGGCCAATTCCGTATTTCCTCGGCTGCAGGCCGGAGGAATGCCAGCATGGCCCCTTTTGCAGCCAGATTCCACACTGCCTTCTGGGACGTTGGTACAGCGGGGAGTTCTTTGGTTTGCTTTCCTAATTCGGGGCCGACTTGACCAGAGGGCTTTTTTCTCCTCAGCTGATTTTGGCCTCGCTGCTCAGCTCACCCCTGAGCAGAGCAAACGGAGATCAGCTGCCGGGACTACTCACTGGATGGCGCCAGAAATTTTCACCAGGAAGCCCTACGGCCCCAAAGTGGACATTTGGTCCTTTGGCATCGTGGGGATCGAGATGGTGGAAGGAGCGCCTCCTTACCTGATGAACACCTCTGCCATGGTACGCTGCAACTGCTCTCAGACTCTGCTGTCATTCTAACAAAGTCTGCCCCCGTTCTTCGGCCCGGGAAGATTGCCTAACACCTGAAGACGATAGGTTCCAGGCCGCATAGTCTCTCGTGCTTCTTGTCCAGACCGTCCCCTTGGCATTTACTCACAAACAGCACTAAAAAATCCTTTTGTGATGCCTTTTGCTTGATGGAAGCTCTGCCTAAGGGAGCAGTGAGCAGTGTATAATAATAGATATTATTTTATGTAATAATCCTTGGAAACTGTAGAGTTCGACCAAAGTCCCTCTTCCAAATTGCCTGTAAGAGCTGGTGTCGTTCCTCAGAGAAGCAAAGTGTGCTTTTGCCAATGGAGTTGCTCCCAGTTTGGTCAGCCATTGACATCGGGGGCACAGCAGGAGCCTTTGCATAGTGGACTAGCTGTGGCTGTCTCTGGCTTTGGGCTCTTTTGTGTGGGGTAGGAAGGGCATGTCCAAGCCTGTGGCAGGGAGGGAAGTGCCACTGGAGAGTGGAGCTTCTCCCGTGGGGTCTGGGTGAGCGGTTTGGCATACGAAGGAGACAGGCAGAGCGCGGCGTTTCCTTCTTCTCTAGGTTCGACAGCTGATAAGCACCGGGGGCACCCCGAAGCTGCAGAACCCCAGGCAGCAGTCCGCTTGGTTGCGAGACTTCCTGCACTGCTGCCTGGAGACAGACGAGGACAGGCGCTGGTCTGCCCAGGAGCTTCTGCAGGTAAAAGGCCAAGCGGCTGCAGGGTGCGCCAGCTGCCCGCTGCCAGGGGCTTCCCATCCGCTCAATCCAAGGCGTCAGAGGGGCACCAGTCCTAGGAATCGCCAGTCTCGGGGCTTTTCAAAGAAAAACGAAGGAGAATCCTGGGTGGGGATGGGTTGGAAGGAGCCTTTCAAGGTCACCCAGACCAAGTGGTCCGCAAGGAGCAGGGACGTCGTCAAGTAGATCAGGTTGCTCAGGGCCTCATCTGAGCTGACCTCGAATGTTCCCAGGGATGGGGCTGCGAGCAGCTCTCTGGGCGACCTGTGCTGGTGTTGCAGCACTCTCGTCACAAAGAGTTTCTTCCTTAGACCTGATCTGAATCTGCCCTCTTTGTGTTGAGAGCTATTATCCCTTGTGCTAATGCGACTGTGCTTGCAAAAAAACATGTCCTCAACATGCTGTGAAGCCCCCTGGAAGTCTTGAAAGGCAGCAAGAAGGTGTGCCCAGGGCCTTCTCTTCTTGGGGCAGAACAAGCCCAGCTGTCTCAGCCTTTCCTCAGAGGAGAGGTGCTCCATGCTGAGATGGTCATTTCTGTGGCCCAGTTTTGCCCTTTGGGAACACACTCAGTGTAATGTGGTAGCAAAAGAAGTGAAGTAGAATAATAGCAGGTAGGGAGGGCTGAAAAGGTGGTGGAAGAAGCCAATGAAATCAGCTCCTGGCAATAATTTTGAGATTTGGGTGTGGGAAGGAAGGAAGGAAGCAAGCAAGAACGGAGGGAAGGGAGGGAGGGAGGGAGGGAGGGAGGGAGGGAGGGAGGGAGGGAAGGAGGGGCTTTGGGCAGCTCCCAGTGAGCCTCAGAGGGGCCTTGGCTTGGCCCTCCTGCCCCACTTGTAGAGGTTTGTGCCACCAAGGTGGGGACAGCTGAGCAGGACTTGGCCAGGCTGGCCCATTGCTGCCTGGCACAGCCATGTAGACGACGTTGTGGCAGAGAGGGAGCGGCAGAAGGTGCCGCTCGGCTGTCCCTGCTGTGGAGGGAGGTGCCAGCACTGCTCCCCCTTCAAGCCAGCGCTGAATCCGTCAGCCACTTGTGTCAGTGGTTTTCAGAACATGGGCCAAAATCCTACGGGGATCAGCCTTTCTCCAAGGGATTGGAGTTTCCTGAGGAATGCCTTACGCTCCTCACCTTTTTTTAGCAACTAAAATAGCCCATGACCTTAGAAAAGGGCAACCTCAAGAAGCCTGTTGAGTGTCCTGATGAAAGGAAGACATGCAAGCTGCATTCCCACAATGTGGGCACAACAAAAATCTCAAGAAGCTGCAGACACCTGCAGGATTAATGGATTTGTGGGATTGTGAGCCATGTTTTCCTATGGTAGCAAGGTCCTTGACGTGGAGACAGAGGTGCAGAGAGTGCCCTCATTTCTGCGTCTTTCTGGTAACCAGAGAAAGCCTGTTTGAGCCCATGAGGAGTGGAGTTGGGAAAGCAGAAGTTAATTTTTTCCTTTTCTCTTTGGGCAGCATCCGTTTGTAACCTCAGCCAAGCCGACCTCCAGCCTGACGCCTCTGATCATGGCAGCGCAGCAGTTTATGGCCGACAGGAGATACTAGCCCTGGAAGAGGCCACTTGTTGTTTTTTTGTAGTTGGTAGTTTTTTATAGTTGGGAGTTTTTTATAGTTTGTAGTTTACAGTTCATAGTTTGTAGTTTCTAATTTTTTAGATTGATAGTCAAAATAAATACTCTATAAAACTTTCATTGGAAGACTCGCTTTGTTCTCACCCTGTGAATAGGCTCTAAATTTGCTTCTGAATGGTCAGGTGGTGCGTAAACATGGGAAGACGCATGGATGGCATTTGTGGCATGGTTTGGAAGTGGGCAAAAGTCTGCTTTCTTCGTTATCTCCAGGCTACAACCTCGTGTGGAGATACAGGCTCACAGCTGTGAACAGAGGAGGGCAAAACGGGGCAGAGCAGTGGTGTCACTGCTGGGGACGCCGCCGCCGTGGCCCTGGTTGTGTTGCAGCTCCTGGAAAGGTTGGGAGTGTCTGTGTTGCTCTGGGCAGAGGGGCAGGGAGCCGGGCTTCTTTGCAGGCTGGGGCGCAGGTGAGCGTCCAGCGGGCACGCGAGTTCTGCCACGGGAACTGAGGCTGAGGCGAGGGAGTGACAACTTGTGCAGTTTGGATCTGCGTGAGCCATGGCTTCTCTCAGCTCAGCACCCAGCATGAGGGACGCAACTGCCCAGACAGAGCTGGCCTGGGGTCACGCTGCATGAGAGCTTGGGAGGGGACACAGCCAGGGCAGGTGACCTAAACTGGCCACAGGTATATTCCAGACCATTTGACATCCTGCTCAGTGTTTCAAGCTGGGCGCAGGAAGGAGGGAGGAGGGGACGTTTGGAGTGACGGCATTTGTCTTCCCAAGTCACTGTGAGGCGTGAGGGGACCCTGCCCTCCTGGAGACGCAAAACACCTGCCTGCCCTTGGGAAATGGTGAATGAGTTCTTTATTTTTCTTTGCTTGAGCGTGTGGCTTTTGCATTCCCTATGCAACTGAATCGATCTCAACCTGTGAGTTTTCCAGCTTTTACCCTTCCGATTGTCTCCCCAGGGAGCCAGAATGGCTGTGCGTGGTGCTTGGTTGCTGGCTGGGGTTAAACCACAGCATGAGAAATAGAGAAAAAGTGGTTTAAAAGCGAGAGGCAGAGGAATGAAGCTTCCAAACTTTGGGGCGGTGGTGGTTTTTCTGTTTTCCTAAGCCTGCCTTCCTGCAGCCCTCCCAGCACCTGCTCTATTTGCTCTCTGCCTCACAGCTTCCAGTTTTGCTGGGACCGGCCCATTTGGGCCCACTGCTTTCCTCCCAGCAGCACCTTCTGAGTTGTCCCACACTGTGTTGGTACTTTCTTTTCTTTCGTCCTTTCTTTACATCCATAGCAGGCAGCTCTCTGTGGTGCATGGATGAGCGCAGGGAGGCTCCCAGAGGTGCACCTCAGATGGGCAAGTCTCCTTGGAGATGCCACAGCACTGCAGCAGCAGGATGATGTGTATGCAGTGGATGAACTGTTGCTTGGCTTTCCATGTTTTCATCAATCCTACCCTTTGTAGGCCTGTGTCCCACCTTGTTCAGTGGCAAACATGTGGGGAAGAAGGTCTACAAAAGTGCTTCCTGAGGTTTTGTCCCCCAGCTATCATTGAAGGAGTGATTTCCTTTGTTGCTGCAATGTTCAGCTTCTCAGTGTTCAGCTTCTCAGCGTGGGCTATAGGGGCTTGGTGTGTTTTCAGAGTTACTCCTAGATGCCTTGAGGTTACGGGCTAGGAGGGCTTTTTGTGCTGCTTTGCAGGCTTTTTTTGGCGTTGGCTGTAGAGAAGGTCTGGTTCTATGCATGAATTCACAAAGCAGCCTAGAGCGGCCGCTATTGTGATGTCAGCGGCCGCATCCCGGCGTTGTCAAGGCAAAGCTGCCGTGCCGAGGCACGGAAGGCCTCAGTGTGCAGAGCAGCTCTGTGGCGTGCTCACTGCAGGCGGACCCTGCTGATCGCGGAGGGCTCTGCCAGCAGGCTGCACCCTGACGGGACTCTTGAGTCTTTTTGGTTTTCCCCAGGAGTCTTGTCCGGTGCAAACTTGAGCAGCGCTGCTCGAGCCATGGAGGGAGTGTGTGCTGCAGTTTGCACGGCATTTTCCGTGGCTTATTCTGGGTACTTTTTCACCCACCTGGCACGTAAGTAGACCTTTTTGTTCAGTGCAGCATATGGAAACCAAATTGCCGTGAAGATGCCTTTAGTGGGGTAAAGCTGCTGTCAACAGCTCCAGCTAAGAAGGGCGTGTCTGTAGCCAGCAGGGCGTGGGCAGCATTTGTAATGTAGCCTGCAGGGGTTCTGCTCCCCCCCATCCCGGCAAGGCCTGTGGCAGTGGAGTGTGCAGTCTCCTCAGTTTGCTGGCTGAAGCAAGACATCTTCCAAGATGGGAAGATGCGGAGAGCCTGGCAGGAGTCCTTGTAGAAACTGTGCGCTGCTCTCTAGGACTGAGGGGAAGCATCTTCTCCTCTGCATTCCCTCATCCCAAGGATGTGCCTGTGGAACTTGACATTTCCTGCGTGCTAAAAGAGCCGTTGGCTCTGTGCTGAAATCCCAGAACCAGCTTG
Organism: Aphelocoma coerulescens; assembly: GCF_041296385.1. Lineage (NCBI taxonomy): Eukaryota > Metazoa > Chordata > Aves > Passeriformes > Corvidae > Aphelocoma > Aphelocoma coerulescens. The sequence goes on from NW_027184085.1 coordinate 45,885,673, forward strand.
GCAAAGGCCTCTGAGATAGACATTTTTAGAAGAGTTCTTGTATGCTCCTGCACGCAGGAGCTGTTCCTGTGCTGTGTCACAGTAGAACTGCCACCACGGTTGAGGGGGACTTGGGGGAAGCTTTTCTGTGGAATCATTTTCAGCAAGCTCATGGGAATTGCTGTGTGCAATCTCTTCAGAAAACTGAAGTGCAGGAAGGGGAGGAGCTGTAGCTCCTGCTGGGTGGGGTGGGGTTGGGCAGAAGCATTGACTACTACAGAACCACTTGGGCTTTCTTAGTCTCACGTTTCTGTGGCTTGAGTGGCCAAAGAGGACAACAGGTAGACACAAGGCAGCATTTTGTGCTGTTGTCTTGCTTGCTGTGTGGCACACGGGTTGCTGCTGGAGGGATGTAGTGAAAGCAAAACGCTCTCCCTTGGGTTGACTTCTTGGTGGGCTTGCCCAGTGCAGGCAGTTTTCTTACAGCATCTGGTTCTTCTTCCCTTGTGTGTTGCAGGTCACATTGCCCATGCCTGGAGAGAATCCGGTCCGTGGGTGAGTGGGAAAGGAGCCTTTGGCGTTGGTAGCATTTGACGACTTGGAGCAAGCTGTGAGCTGGGCCTGTTGCAGTCCAGTGCCAGCCTGGTCAGATGAACGAAAGTACAGTCCAGGCTCTGTGCAACAGCAGCAGCAGCAGCAGCAGCAGCAGCAGCAGCAGCAGCAGCAGCAGCAGCAGCTGCAGGGGATCCCTGCCTGTTTTGTCTCCATGTTCCATTTCAGAGCTTTTGATCAGATGAAAGTGGGGTTGCTTGGTGCTTTGAGCCATGATGGAATTTCTCCTGTACAAGAGAGTGCGGTCGCATCTACTTGGCCCATTTTACTTGAGTTTGAACAACTGAGGATCCCATTTCTCTGCAGATGATTTCTCCTTAGTGCATCTGGGTCTAGAGCAGAGTATAAAGAAGGTTGCTTGTCCCTCATGCTGCTGTCTGTCTGCAGAGCACAAAACAAACCTCGGAGCGTCCTCTGGCTGTGTGTCTTCCTGAAGACGAGGCCAAAGGGGAGGAAGATGCCAACCCAGCTGCATCTGCTGCCACCGCAGGGCCTGAGCATCCAGCATCAGTAAGTGGCAGCTCTGGGAAGCCCTGTGGCTGGAGCAAAGCAGAGCTGCAGGTTTCTGATCAGACAGCATCTCCCATGTGTGGCTGAAGATGCTGAGGCCTGGAATCTTTTCAGCGCTTCCAGAGCGCTTCCCCCAGCCACGAGCCCTTGAAAAGGGGTGTGGAACTCGGATGTTTAGACATCAGTTTCCCACTATTCTGACAGGGGCTGTGAATTTGTCTTAGCAAGAGACAAGAGGTAGCATTAGGATGTCTTTGCCCTGGGGTACAAGGGAGGCCCTTTGTGCCCTGTGGCTGTGCAGGCTCTCTGTCAAAGATGCAGTTCAAAGCAGTGCAAAGATGCAGTTCACAGCCTCGCAGGGCATGGAGGAGTCACTGTCCCCAGGAGGGACCTGGCGCTCTCCATGGAGCAGCTGTCAGTAGCTAAAGGAACAGCTGAGATACAGCGGGGTCTGCCGCTGAATATATCTAAAGGTTCTGCCTGACAGGTTCCTCCCTGTCCCTCATGCTGCTGTCTGTCCACAGAGCACAGGGGCAGCGTCAGCACCTGCTCTGGCTGCCTCTGTACCCGAGGAAGAGGCTAAAGAGGAGGAGGGTGCCAAGGAACCTGCCCCTGCGGTCAGCCCACGGCCTGAGCAGCTCACATCAGTAAGTGCCTGCTTTGGTTAGCAGTGTCTTTGGTGTCATTTAGTCCCTCGTGTAAAAGCAGCCTTTGGATTTTGCGCCTTGAGTTGGAGAAGTGGGCAGCAAAAGCCGAGAGGTGAAGAGCCCTGGATGTGGCCGGCAGCATCTTCCTAGGGGCTTGCATTTGAAATGGGATCAGAGGGGCATCTCTGCCAGGCACCCTTCTGACCCAAAGTCATTTCTTGTCCCAGAGCTCCACCTCCTCTGTCCTGGCACCTGCACGGGCTGCAGCTGCAGGCTCTGAAGAAGCCTCCAGTCCCCGAGCTGGAAACTCGAGCACGAGCAGCTCGTGCACCTGGAGCACAAGCAGCTCGTGCACCTGGAGCACAAGCAGTTCCTCTGGCAGCACTGAGGACCTGCAGGAGAAGACAGAGGAGGAGTGCCTGGCCATGCTGAGTATGTCCTGTGTATTCCTTGTCTGCTGGAGCAGTGCCTTGTGTGTGCATGTGTCAGCATGAGCTCCTCCCACCTCCTGTTCTCCTCAGCGGAGTGTCGGGTCCTGAGGCCTCCACACAGGACCTGTTGTTGTGCTTTGAGGTGGCGAGAGAGCACCTCAGAGGCTCTCCTGCCTCTGAGGGCAGCTCGGCCTGGCTTGGCTTTGCCTGAGCTGCCCTCTGTGCAGAAGGGAAGCAAGAGATTGTTTCTGGCTGAGCAGGAGGCTGTGACCTAGCGAATGAGTGGGCCTCAAGGAGCTCTCTGGGCCCAGCTCCTGGGGGGCACAGCCAAGGTCATCTTCAGAAGGTAGCCCGGTCCTAAAAGATGAGGGACCTCATTCCTAAAGCCCATGCAATGGGTTATAAGATGAGCTGCTGCTCTTGAAAGGGAGAAAGGCATTGTTTAGGCAAAGTGCTGAAAGGTGGAGATCGTGCCTCTGCTGGAAGCACTTTGCAATATTCTTCCTGTTCTGGAAAGGGCAGCTGTTGATAAAAATTGATTCCAGAACCCAAGATGCCTGCCTTTACATTTGCAAGGATTAAAGCTTTGGTTGAATGTCACAGAGTGTTTATTCCCAAGAACAGAAAGGTTTTGTTCTTCCTGCTGCCCTTAATGTTTCTAGACAACAATCACTTCTCTTGGTTACTGCTGTCTTTTCTGATCCGTGTCTCCTCTGACTGATTCTCCATGTGCTTAGTTTTTAGTTTGGACAGTCAGGCTTTGCGCAGGCAATCTGTGCTGCAGAGCTGACTGTTTTGTTGCTGTTTTGTTGCTGTGGTGGTAGTGGTGGTGGTGTTGTAGTGGTGCGGTTGTTGTTGTGGTTCGCTGAGTGACTGAGAAGAAAGGGCCTGGTGTCCCCAAGGAGAGCGGGGAGAGAGAGTGGGGCTGCCTTTCTGATCTGCTGCAGGGTGGGATCTCTGTTGTGAAGTGAGCATCTTTCCTTTGGTTTCTTTCAGGGATGCTGGTGAGCGAAGGAGATCCCGAGGCTAAATACACAGAACTGGAAACTATTGGCAAAGGGTGAGTGCAGCCACCGTTCCTTCTTCAAAGGGAGGGGCTGTGTATTTTGCTGGTGTCACATCTCCCCAGCGTGACGTCAGGCAAGCTCCAAAGCTGTTCAGACACTGCGTTGAGATGCTCCCGTCCCTCAGTACTGGTCAGCGTTTATAGCTGTGGTCCGAAGGCATGGCAAAGACACCTGGATGCTGGCAATGTCTTTTCTGCGGCAAAGAGCAGCGCCTGGCAGATCTCCTGTCCCTCAAGTGTGTGGCACCTCTTTGCCGCTTTTCTTCGCAGAAACCATTTTTACGTGTCCCAAAAGAATACAGAAGATGTGGGAATGAAAGGAGCAAAAAGTGTGCTGCCTCAAAGGTCAAGTTAGCAGCTGAGAGCTGCCAGAGAACAGCTGTCAGTAGCATTTCTTTCCAATATTTTGCTGAAAACAAGATTCAGTGCTCAGGATGACCGTCACCTAGTCTAGAAGCCAAAAGCAGAGGTGAAAGAAGCAACTCTCTTTTATAGCTGAGGTGGCAAAAGCCAAAGCTTCAGGGAAGCGCCGGTGCCGATGCACTCTAGAGGAAAAGGCATCACCTGCCTGATGGCAGAGCCCTCATGGATCCTGTGGGGATTTGGCCTTTCCTGCAAAGAATCCCCCAAGCTGTTCCCTTTTGAAAGCCAGCTCTGCTGACTGTAAATGGGATGGATTTGCAGCATTTCCTCTGGGAGCAGCCAAGTGTACAAGAACTCGCCTGAGGAGTAGAGTCCTTCCTGTGTCTGGGGCACCGAAGAGAAGCAGCTGCTGATGGCTCTGGACCCGGAATGAAGCTGTCTAGGGATGCCCTGTGTAGAGTACTTCTCCATTTGTGTGTGCAACAATGGAGGCCTTCGGCTGCTCTGGCTGTGGCTGGAGACTACTTTCCTTGGCAGCTGGAGGAAGGATCTGTCTCTAGATCTTTTCCTCCAATGGCTGTTCCGTGAGTTCAGGCTTCTCAGAAGGCCTGTGTGGTGTTGCCTGAGTTTGGCAGATAGACTCCAAGGAGAGGTGTGGGAAGGCCCAGCCGGAGTGTGTGTGCCTGGAAAAATCCCACCCACGTGCACACACGGAAAGAACAAAGGGAAAAAGACCCAGACCAGAATCTGTCGTGTCCCATTTGAGATTTGCCCCAGGCCTTTTCTTCCCGCTGGACCGCAGTGTCTTGCACTTGAAGGGACTAAAGGACTTCTCCTTTCTCCGCTGCTGTTTTGTTTCTAGGGGTTTCGGCACTGTGTGTACGGCAGTGGACACTGCCACAGGAGAAGAGGTAAGCGTCAGGCAGCGCCGCAGCTTCTGCAGCTCTCGAGTGCCCTCCCCTCTGCTGTCAGCTGTGGCTGAGCTTTGGCCGGCCAGTAGAGCTTTGCTTCCAAGGGCCACTGAAGTGCCGAGCAGTGTCCGCCTGCCAAATACAGTGGGGACAGATTTTGTCCTTCTCAGCTGCCCCAAGGAATGCGAGGAGGCCAGGCGGTTTCTCTCCTAGGAGGAGACGCAGCCAGCTGGGTCTTAGTGCCAAGGTGGTGTCTTAGAGCACGGCACTGCTCTTTGGGGCCGGCAGCTCAGGATTCCTGAATTCTCGTTTCTGGCTCGTAGCAAATACATGGGAATCGTGCTGGTAGCTCCTTAGCCACCTGCAGGGCTGCCCTTGGGAACTGTGCTTCGAGAGAGAGGTCTGCAAGGGGACTCTCAAGGGCCTATGCCATGCTCAGAGCCCGGCGTGCATGGCTAGAGGATCAAGGCGTGGGCTATTCCTTTTTGCAGTCAGGCAGTAATTGCAAATGTCCGTGGTGTGACGGAAAGTGTTTTAGTGCAGCAAAATGACAGCTCCTGAAGTGTGGAAGGGCTAGGGCTGTCTTTTTGGGAGGTAGCCTCAATGATGTTTTCATCATCACAGCATTTTTTCTGTAAAGTGAGTAGGGTTGTATTTCCTGGGGTTTAACCCTCCAGATGCTTTTAGGACGGCATTTTACCCGTCATGTCTGTAAGAGTTTGCTGTGTTGTTGTGCACTCAAGAATGCCAGCGGTTGCTGGAGTAATGATGTAACCCCCTAGAACTGCCAGTGGTTTCCCAGCAGTTTGGCTCCATTTTCACCGGCACAGAATGGCTTCCTGCTTGCAAGAGGTGTGTGAATGGAAATGCTGAAGATAAAGTAAGGCCCTGGGGGAAGGCTGTGGGCGTAGGGAGTGTTGTTAGAGCTTTGAGGTGGAGAGTTTAGAGCGTGTTTTGCCTGGGTGTACAAAGCAAAGGCTCTCTGACTCTGTGTCCTGGGACTGGCGCCCAAGCGAGCGGCGTAAGAGGCTCTTGCAAGCTCAGCTACGAATTCCTCTGATGTCCAGTCGCAAGGCGGTTTGGCCCCGCCCAGCTCTGTCATCCCAAAATCACTGTCTCATCGTTCCCGTTGTGGTCTCCTGCCACAGCCTTCTTTGGTTCACGGTTTTCCATGTCGTTTCAGGTGGCCATAAAGAAAATCAGTCTCCTGCGAGAGAGCAGCACCGAACTGTGCGTGAACGAAATCCAGGTCATGCGCGACAGTAAGAACGCCAACCTCGTCAACTACGTAGACAGGTGAGTGGTTCTGCTCTTCTGCCATGAAGGGTCATTGCCATCCTGCAAGCTAAAGGATCAGCCACTCCTTTGGTGGCTGGCAGAGAACAGAGCTGTTAATTCCTGTTTCTCTGCTGATCTACGGCGTCTTGGGAGGAGATTGCACTGGGGCTGCATTAATCTTTCCTGGCATACCTAGTTTGAAGTGCGCTTTCAAAGACCTGACTCGGCCCTACCTTACTGAGCCAACAGCCTCAAAGTTCCCCCCTCCCTGCACTTCATTTTCCAACAGGTTTGGGGCTTGATTTTTTCCCTCGGGTCTTAAGTGCTGACAAAGCACTGTAGATCTTATTTCCTTTGCCTGTTCCCAGTGTTTTGCATTGGTGTGGATACCAAGAAGGCTTTTAGACTGCACAGAGTTCAAGGCCTGTGGAGCCTAGTGAATGACTATTCACTTGCTCCTGCCTTCCTCCGAGAGAGACACGGAGACAAGAATCCATCAGGTCATGTAACTGTGCGCATTCATCTCCACGCTGTTGTTTCCTCCTTTCAGCTACCTGGTGGACGAGGAGCTCTGGCTAGTGATGGAATACATGGACGGAGGCTCTTTACACGATGTCATTAGGGAGACTCGTATGGCAGAAGGAGAGATAGCAGCTGTCTCTCGGGAGGTGAGGGATGGCGCTTGTGCTTCCCGTGGCTTGGGCGGGATGGTCCTTCCCAACAGGTGGTAAGGAGAGGAGTGATTTCATCTTCCCAGCTTGCTTCCTGCCTTTCTGTTACGACTGGCAGCAGCAAGAGCATCCGAAGTGCCTGCCAGCGTGCCTGCCCTTCTCCAGCTGTGTTTGTTTGTGTCTGCCTCTCTGAACACTTGCCTGGACCCGAAGTGTACTGCATTCCTTCCCTGTAAGAGCAAACGGGTTGGTGGCACAATGTCAGACAAGTGGCAAAGACAAAGAGATACTCTCGGGACTCTCACAAAGCTCAGGCTCAAAGGAGATGCTTGCACCCAAAGTGGTGTTTGCAAAAGCATCCGCTGTCGTCTGGCTGGAGAGAGCACAGCCCCTGCAGCAGCGCTCCTTCAGTGTGTGCTTGCAGGCCACTGGCCAGAGGAACAGTTGCCCTTTCTGTCTCAGAAGCGAATATGCATGCCCTCACTTAAAAAGGCACTGCTGTCCTCGTGTTGGAGCAGCAAGCTCTTGCCCTTGCCAGCAGCCTGTCCTGCCATGGCTCAGCATCCCCCAGCGAGTCGGTCTTGCAGGTTTGCCACTTCCCTGCTTGTAGGATGAAATCAGATGAGGAACTCTTAGGCTCGTGTTTCTTTTCTCTCTCTCAGTGCCTGCAAGGCCTGGATTTCCTTCACTCCAAGCAAGTGATCCACCGAGACATCAAAAGCCACAACATTCTCCTGGGCTTGGACGGATCTGTCAAGTTGGGTGGGTGTTGTTGGCCAGGCTCAGCCATGGCGGGCTGCGGTGTGGGGCTGCCTTTGAGTGACTGCCAGGTCCCCAAGAGTGGTGCCCGTGGCAGTGCAGGCTGCCCTGCTGCGAGCACAGAGCACAGCTGCAACGTGCAGGGAGGTGTGGCTGGGAAGAAGGTGTCAGGAGTGGCTCTGGATTGTGCGTGTCCCTTCGTTACGGGCTAAAGCTTCAGGGGACTGAAAGCCACTGCCCGAAACTGGGGGCTTTTGCTCAGTGGCCAATTCCGTATTTCCTCGGCTGCAGGCCGGAGGAATGCCAGCATGGCCCCTTTTGCAGCCAGATTCCACACTGCCTTCTGGGACGTTGGTACAGCGGGGAGTTCTTTGGTTTGCTTTCCTAATTCGGGGCCGACTTGACCAGAGGGCTTTTTTCTCCTCAGCTGATTTTGGCCTCGCTGCTCAGCTCACCCCTGAGCAGAGCAAACGGAGATCAGCTGCCGGGACTACTCACTGGATGGCGCCAGAAATTTTCACCAGGAAGCCCTACGGCCCCAAAGTGGACATTTGGTCCTTTGGCATCGTGGGGATCGAGATGGTGGAAGGAGCGCCTCCTTACCTGATGAACACCTCTGCCATGGTACGCTGCAACTGCTCTCAGACTCTGCTGTCATTCTAACAAAGTCTGCCCCCGTTCTTCGGCCCGGGAAGCTTGCCTAACACCTGAAGACGATAGGTTCCAGGCCGCATAGTCTCTCGTGCTTCTTGTCCAGACCGTCCCCTTGGCATTTACTCACAAACAGCACTAAAAAATCCTTTTGTGATGCCTTTTGCTTGATGGAAGCTCTGCCTAAGGGAGCAGTGAGCAGTGTATAATAATAGATATTATTTTATGTAATAATCCTTGGAAACTGTAGAGTTCGACCAAAGTCCCTCTTCCAAATTGCCTGTAAGAGCTGGTGTCGTTCCTCAGAGAAGCAAAGTGTGCTTTTGCCAATGGAGTTGCTCCCAGTTTGGTCAGCCATTGACATCGGGGGCACAGCAGGAGCCTTTGCATAGTGGACTAGCTGTGGCTGTCTCTGGCTTTGGGCTCTTTTGTGTGGGGTAGGAAGGGCATGTCCAAGCCTGTGGCAGGGAGGGAAGTGCCACTGGAGAGTGGAGCTTCTCCCGTGGGGTCTGGGTGAGCGGTTTGGCATACGAAGGAGACAGGCAGAGCGCGGCGTTTCCTTCTTCTCTAGGTTCGACAGCTGATAAGCACCGGGGGCACCCCGAAGCTGCAGAACCCCAGGCAGCAGTCCGCTTGGTTGCGAGACTTCCTGCACTGCTGCCTGGAGACAGACGAGGACAGGCGCTGGTCTGCCCAGGAGCTTCTGCAGGTAAAAGGCCAAGCGGCTGCAGGGTGCGCCAGCTGCCCGCTGCCAGGGGCTTCCCATCCGCTCAATCCAAGGCGTCAGAGGGGCACCAGTCCTAGGAATCGCCAGTCTCGGGGCTTTTCAAAGAAAAACGAAGGAGAATCCTGGGTGGGGATGGGTTGGAAGGAGCCTTTCAAGGTCACCCAGACCAAGTGGTCCGCAAGGAGCAGGGACGTCGTCAAGTAGATCAGGTTGCTCAGGGCCTCATCTGAGCTGACCTCGAATGTTCCCAGGGATGGGGCTGCGAGCAGCTCTCTGGGCGACCTGTGCTGGTGTTGCAGCACTCTCGTCACAAAGAGTTTCTTCCTTAGACCTGATCTGAATCTGCCCTCTTTGTGTTGAGAGCTATTATCCCTTGTGCTAATGCGACTGTGCTTGCAAAAAAACATGTCCTCAACATGCTGTGAAGCCCCCTGGAAGTCTTGAAAGGCAGCAAGAAGGTGTGCCCAGGGCCTTCTCTTCTTGGGGCAGAACAAGCCCAGCTGTCTCAGCCTTTCCTCAGAGGAGAGGTGCTCCATGCTGAGATGGTCATTTCTGTGGCCCAGTTTTGCCCTTTGGGAACACACTCAGTGTAATGTGGTAGCAAAAGAAGTGAAGTAGAATAATAGCAGGTAGGGAGGGCTGAAAAGGTGGTGGAAGAAGCCAATGAAATCAGCTCCTGGCAATAATTTTGAGATTTGGGTGTGGGAAGGAAGGAAGGAAGCAAGCAAGAACGGAGGGAAGGGAGGGAGGGAGGGAGGGAGGGAGGGAGGGAGGGAAGGAGGGGCTTTGGGCAGCTCCCAGTGAGCCTCAGAGGGGCCTTGGCTTGGCCCTCCTGCCCCACTTGTAGAGGTTTGTGCCACCAAGGTGGGGACAGCTGAGCAGGACTTGGCCAGGCTGGCCCATTGCTGCCTGGCACAGCCATGTAGACGACGTTGTGGCAGAGAGGGAGCGGCAGAAGGTGCCGCTCGGCTGTCCCTGCTGTGGAGGGAGGTGCCAGCACTGCTCCCCCTTCAAGCCAGCGCTGAATCCGTCAGCCACTTGTGTCAGTGGTTTTCAGAACATGGGCCAAAATCCTACGGGGATCAGCCTTTCTCCAAGGGATTGGAGTTTCCTGAGGAATGCCTTACGCTCCTCACCTTTTTTTAGCAACTAAAATAGCCCATGACCTTAGAAAAGGGCAACCTCAAGAAGCCTGTTGAGTGTCCTGATGAAAGGAAGACATGCAAGCTGCATTCCCACAATGTGGGCACAACAAAAATCTCAAGAAGCTGCAGACACCTGCAGGATTAATGGATTTGTGGGATTGTGAGCCATGTTTTCCTATGGTAGCAAGGTCCTTGACGTGGAGACAGAGGTGCAGAGAGTGCCCTCATTTCTGCGTCTTTCTGGTAACCAGAGAAAGCCTGTTTGAGCCCATGAGGAGTGGAGTTGGGAAAGCAGAAGTTAATTTTTTCCTTTTCTCTTTGGGCAGCATCCGTTTGTAACCTCAGCCAAGCCGACCTCCAGCCTGACGCCTCTGATCATGGCAGCGCAGCAGTTTATGGCCGACAGGAGATACTAGCCCTGGAAGAGGCCACTTGTTGTTTTTTTGTAGTTGGTAGTTTTTTATAGTTGGGAGTTTTTTATAGTTTGTAGTTTACAGTTCATAGTTTGTAGTTTCTAATTTTTTAGATTGATAGTCAAAATAAATACTCTATAAAACTTTCATTGGAAGACTCGCTTTGTTCTCACCCTGTGAATAGGCTCTAAATTTGCTTCTGAATGGTCAGGTGCTGCGTAAACATGGGAAGACGCATGGATGGCATTTGTGGCATGGTTTGGAAGTGGGCAAAAGTCTGCTTTCTTCGTTATCTCCAGGCTACAACCTCGTGTGGAGATACAGGCTCACAGCTGTGAACAGAGGAGGGCAAAACGGGGCAGAGCAGTGGTGTCACTGCTGGGGACGCCGCCGCCGTGGCCCTGGTTGTGTTGCAGCTCCTGGAAAGGTTGGGAGTGTCTGTGTTGCTCTGGGCAGAGGGGCAGGGAGCCGGGCTTCTTTGCAGGCTGGGGCGCAGGTGAGCGTCCAGCGGGCACGCGAGTTCTGCCACGGGAACTGAGGCTGAGGCGAGGGAGTGACAACTTGTGCAGTTTGGATCTGCGTGAGCCACGGCTTCTCTCAGCTCAGCACCCAGCATGAGGGACGCAACTGCCCAGACAGAGCTGGCCTGGGGTCACGCTGCATGAGAGCTTGGGAGGGGACACAGCCAGGGCAGGTGACCTAAACTGGCCACAGGTATATTCCAGACCATTTGACATCCTGCTCAGTGTTTCAAGCTGGGCGCAGGAAGGAGGGAGGAGGGGACGTTTGGAGTGACGGCATTTGTCTTCCCAAGTCACTGTGAGGCGTGAGGGGACCCTGCCCTCCTGGAGACGCAAAACACCTGCCTGCCCTTGGGAAATGGTGAATGAGTTCTTTATTTTTCTTTGCTTGAGCGTGTGGCTTTTGCATTCCCTATGCAACTGAATCGATCTCAACCTGTGAGTTTTCCAGCTTTTACCCTTCCGATTGTCTCCCCAGGGAGCCAGAATGGCTGTGCGTGGTGCTTGGTTGCTGGCTGGGGTTAAACCACAGCATGAGAAATAGAGAAAAAGTGGTTTAAAAGCGAGAGGCAGAGGAATGAAGCTTCCAAACTTTGGGGCGGTGGTGGTTTTTCTGTTTTCCTAAGCCTGCCTTCCTGCAGCCCTCCCAGCACCTGCTCTATTTGCTCTCTGCCTCACAGCTTCCAGTTTTGCTGGGACCGGCCCATTTGGGCCCACTGCTTTCCTCCCAGCAGCACCTTCTGAGTTGTCCCACACTGTGTTGGTACTTTCTTTTCTTTCGTCCTTTCTTTACATCCATAGCAGGCAGCTCTCTGTGGTGCATGGATGAGCGCAGGGAGGCTCCCAGAGGTGCACCTCAGATGGGCAAGTCTCCTTGGAGATGCCACAGCACTGCAGCAGCAGGATGATGTGTATGCAGTGGATGAACTGTTGCTTGGCTTTCCATGTTTTCATCAATCCTACCCTTTGTAGGCCTGTGTCCCACCTTGTTCAGTGGCAAACATGTGGGGAAGAAGGTCTACAAAAGTGCTTCCTGAGGTTTTGTCCCCCAGCTATCATTGAAGGAGTGATTTCCTTTGTTGCTGCAATGTTCAGCTTCTCAGTGTTCAGCTTCTCAGCGTGGGCTATAGGGGCTTGGTGTGTTTTCAGAGTTACTCCTAGATGCCTTGAGGTTACGGGCTAGGAGGGCTTTTTGTGCTGCTTTGCAGGCTTTTTTTGGCGTTGGCTGTAGAGAAGGTCTGGTTCTATGCATGAATTCACAAAGCAGCCTAGAGCGGCCGCTATTGTGATGTCAGCGGCCGCATCCCGGCGTTGTCAAGGCAAAGCTGCCGTGCCGAGGCACGGAAGGCCTCAGTGTGCAGAGCAGCTCTGTGGCGTGCTCACTGCAGGCGGACCCTGCTGATCGCGGAGGGCTCTGCCAGCAGGCTGCACCCTGACGGGACTCTTGAGTCTTTTTGGTTTTCCCCAGGAGTCTTGTCCGGTGCAAACTTGAGCAGCGCTGCTCGAGCCATGGAGGGAGTGTGTGCTGCAGTTTGCACGGCATTTTCCGTGGCTTATTCTGGGTACTTTTTCACCCACCTGGCACGTAAGTAGACCTTTTTGTTCAGTGCAGCATATGGAAACCAAATTGCCATGAAGATGCCTTTAGTGGGGTAAAGCTGCTGTCAACAGCTCCAGCTAAGAAGGGCGTGTCTGTAGCCAGCAGGGCGTGGGCAGCATTTGTAATGTAGCCTGCAGGGGTTCTGCTCCCCCCCATCCCGGCAAGGCCTGTGGCAGTGGAGTGTGCAGTCTCCTCAGTTTGCTGGCTGAAGCAAGACATCTTCCAAGATGGGAAGATGCGGAGAGCCTGGCAGGAGTCCTTGTAGAAACTGTGCGCTGCTCTCTAGGACTGAGGGGAAGCATCTTCTCCTCTGCATTCCCTCATCCCAAGGATGTGCCTGTGGAACTTGACATTTCCTGCGTGCTAAAAGAGCCGTTGGCTCTGTGCTGAAATCCCAGAACCAGCTTGGCAAAGGCCTCTGAGATAGACATTTTTAGAAGAGTTCTTGTATGCTCCTGCACGCAGGAGCTGTTCCTGTGCTGTGTCACAGTAGAACTGCCACCACGGTTGAGGGGGACTTGGGGGAAGCTTTTCTGTGGAATCATTTTCAGCAAGCTCATGGGAATTGCTGTGTGCAATCTCTTCAGAAAACTGAAGTGCAGGAAGGGGAGGAGCTGTAGCTCCTGCTGGGTGGGGTGGGGTTGGGCAGAAGCATTGACTACTACAGAACCACTTGGGCTTTCTTAGTCTCACGTTTCTGTGGCTTGAGTGGCCAAAGAGGACAACAGGTAGACACAAGGCAGCATTTTGTGCTGTTGTCTTGCTTGCTGTGTGGCACACGGGTTGCTGCTGGAGGGATGTAGTGAAAGCAAAACGCTCTCCCTTGGGTTGACTTCTTGGTGGGCTTGCCCAGTGCAGGCAGTTTTCTTACAGCATCTGGTTCTTCTTCCCTTGTGTGTTGCAGGTCACATTGCCCATGCCTGGAGAGAATCCGGTCCGTGGGTGAGTGGGAAAGGAGCCTTTGGCGTTGGTAGCATTTGACGACTTGGAGCAAGCTGTGAGCTGGGCCTGTTGCAGTCCAGTGCCAGCCTGGTCAGATGAACGAAAGTACAGTCCAGGCTCTGTGCAACAGCAGCAGCAGCAGCAGCAGCAGCAGCAGCAGCAGCAGCAGCAGCAGCAGCAGCAGCTGCAGGGGATCCCTGCCTGTTTTGTCTCCATGTTCCATTTCAGAGCTTTTGATCAGATGAAAGTGGGGTTGCTTGGTGCTTTGAGCCATGATGGAATTTCTCCTGTACAAGAGAGTGCGGTCGCATCTACTTGGCCCATTTTACTTGAGTTTGAACAACTGAGGATCCCATTTCTCTGCAGATGATTTCTCCTTAGTGCATCTGGGTCTAGAGCAGAGTATAAAGAAGGTTGCTTGTCCCTCATGCTGCTGTCTGTCTGCAGAGCACAAAACAAACCTCGGAGCGTCCTCTGGCTGTGTGTCTTCCTGAAGACGAGGCCAAAGGGGAGGAAGATGCCAACCCAGCTGCATCTGCTGCCACCGCAGGGCCTGAGCATCCAGCATCAGTAAGTGGCAGCTCTGGGAAGCCCTGTGGCTGGAGCAAAGCAGAGCTGCAGGTTTCTGATCAGACAGCATCTCCCATGTGTGGCTGAAGATGCTGAGGCCTGGAATCTTTTCAGCGCTTCCAGAGCGCTTCCCCCAGCCACGAGCCCTTGAAAAGGGGTGTGGAACTCGGATGTTTAGACATCAGTTTCCCACTATTCTGACAGGGGCTGTGAATTTGTCTTAGCAAGAGACAAGAGGTAGCATTAGGATGTCTTTGCCCTGGGGTACAAGGGAGGCCCTTTGTGCCCTGTGGCTGTGCAGGCTCTCTGTCAAAGATGCAGTTCAAAGCAGTGCAAAGATGCAGTTCACAGCCTCGCAGGGCATGGAGGAGTCACTGTCCCCAGGAGGGACCTGGCGCTCTCCATGGAGCAGCTGTCAGTAGCTAAAGGAACAGCTGAGATACAGCGGGGTCTGCCGCTGAATATATCTAAAGGTTCTGCCTGACAGGTTCCTCCCTGTCCCTCATGCTGCTGTCTGTCCACAGAGCACAGGGGCAGCGTCAGCACCTGCTCTGGCTGCCTCTGTACCCGAGGAAGAGGCTAAAGAGGAGGAGGGTGCCAAGGAACCTGCCCCTGCGGTCAGCCCACGGCCTGAGCAGCTCACATCAGTAAGTGCCTGCTTTGGTTAGCAGTGTCTTTGGTGTCATTTAGTCCCTCGTGTAAAAGCAGCCTTTGGATTTTGCGCCTTGAGTTGGAGAAGTGGGCAGCAAAAGCCGAGAGGTGAAGAGCCCTGGATGTGGCCGGCAGCATCTTCCTAGGGGCTTGCATTTGAAATGGGATCAGAGGGGCATCTCTGCCAGGCACCCTTCTGACCCAAAGTCATTTCTTGTCCCAGAGCTCCACCTCCTCTGTCCTGGCACCTGCACGGGCTGCAGCTGCAGGCTCTGAAGAAGCCTCCAGTCCCCGAGCTGGAAACTCGAGCACGAGCAGCTCGTGCACCTGGAGCACAAGCAGCTCGTGCACCTGGAGCACAAGCAGTTCCTCTGGCAGCACTGAGGACCTGCAGGAGAAGACAGAGGAGGAGTGCCTGGCCATGCTGAGTATGTCCTGTGTATTCCTTGTCTGCTGGAGCAGTGCCTTGTGTGTGCATGTGTCAGCATGAGCTCCTCCCACCTCCTGTTCTCCTCAGCGGAGTGTCGGGTCCTGAGGCCTCCACACAGGACCTGTTGTTGTGCTTTGAGGTGGCGAGAGAGCACCTCAGAGGCTCTCCTGCCTCTGAGGGCAGCTCGGCCTGGCTTGGCTTTGCCTGAGCTGCCCTCTGTGCAGAAGGGAAGCAAGAGATTGTTTCTGGCTGAGCAGGAGGCTGTGACCTAGCGAATGAGTGGGCCTCAAGGAGCTCTCTGGGCCCAGCTCCTGGGGGGCACAGCCAAGGTCATCTTCAGAAGGTAGCCCGGTCCTAAAAGATGAGGGACCTCATTCCTAAAGCCCATGCAATGGGTTATAAGATGAGCTGCTGCTCTTGAAAGGGAGAAAGGCATTGTTTAGGCAAAGTGCTGAAAGGTGGAGATCGTGCCTCTGCTGGAAGCACTTTGCAATATTCTTCCTGTTCTGGAAAGGGCAGCTGTTGATAAAAATTGATTCCAGAACCCAAGATGCCTGCCTTTACATTTGCAAGGATTAAAGCTTTGGTTGAATGTCACAGAGTGTTTATTCCCAAGAACAGAAAGGTTTTGTTCTTCCTGCTGCCCTTAATGTTTCTAGACAACAATCACTTCTCTTGGTTACTGCTGTCTTTTCTGATCCGTGTCTCCTCTGACTGATTCTCCATGTGCTTAGTTTTTAGTTTGGACAGTCAGGCTTTGCGCAGGCAATCTGTGCTGCAGAGCTGACTGTTTTGTTGCTGTTTTGTTGCTGTGGTGGTAGTGGTGGTGGTGTTGTAGTGGTGCGGTTGTTGTTGTGGTTCGCTGAGTGACTGAGAAGAAAGGGCCTGGTGTCCCCAAGGAGAGCGGGGAGAGAGAGTGGGGCTGCCTTTCTGATCTGCTGCAGGGTGGGATCTCTGTTGTGAAGTGAGCATCTTTCCTTTGGTTTCTTTCAGGGATGCTGGTGAGCGAAGGAGATCCCGAGGCTAAATACACAGAACTGGAAACTATTGGCAAAGGGTGAGTGCAGCCACCGTTCCTTCTTCAAAGGGAGGGGCTGTGTATTTTGCTGGTGTCACATCTCCCCAGCGTGACGTCAGGCAAGCTCCAAAGCTGTTCAGACACTGCGTTGAGATGCTCCCGTCCCTCAGTACTGGTCAGCGTTTATAGCTGTGGTCCGAAGGCATGGCAAAGACACCTGGATGCTGGCAATGTCTTTTCTGCGGCAAAGAGCAGCGCCTGGCAGATCTCCTGTCCCTCAAGTGTGTGGCACCTCTTTGCCGCTTTTCTTCGCAGAAACCATTTTTACGTGTCCCAAAAGAATACAGAAGATGTGGGAATGAAAGGAGCAAAAAGTGTGCTGCCTCAAAGGTCAAGTTAGCAGCTGAGAGCTGCCAGAGAACAGCTGTCAGTAGCATTTCTTTCCAATATTTTGCTGAAAACAAGATTCAGTGCTCAGGATGACCGTCACCTAGTCTAGAAGCCAAAAGCAGAGGTGAAAGAAGCAACTCTCTTTTATAGCTGAGGTGGCAAAAGCCAAAGCTTCAGGGAAGCGCCGGTGCCGATGCACTCTAGAGGAAAAGGCATCACCTGCCTGATGGCAGAGCCCTCATGGATCCTGTGGGGATTTGGCCTTTCCTGCAAAGAATCCCCCAAGCTGTTCCCTTTTGAAAGCCAGCTCTGCTGACTGTAAATGGGATGGATTTGCAGCATTTCCTCTGGGAGCAGCCAAGTGTACAAGAACTCGCCTGAGGAGTAGAGTCCTTCCTGTGTCTGGGGCACCGAAGAGAAGCAGCTGCTGATGGCTCTGGACCCGGAATGAAGCTGTCTAGGGATGCCCTGTGTAGAGTACTTCTCCATTTGTGTGTGCAACAATGGAGGCCTTCGGCTGCTCTGGCTGTGGCTGGAGACTACTTTCCTTGGCAGCTGGAGGAAGGATCTGTCTCTAGATCTTTTCCTCCAATGGCTGTTCCGTGAGTTCAGGCTTCTCAGAAGGCCTGTGTGGTGTTGCCTGAGTTTGGCAGATAGACTCCAAGGAGAGGTGTGGGAAGGCCCAGCCGGAGTGTGTGTGCCTGGAAAAATCCCACCCACGTGCACACACGGAAAGAACAAAGGGAAAAAGACCCAGACCAGAATCTGTCGTGTCCCATTTGAGATTTGCCCCAGGCCTTTTCTTCCCGCTGGACCGCAGTGTCTTGCACTTGAAGGGACTAAAGGACTTCTCCTTTCTCCGCTGCTGTTTTGTTTCTAGGGGTTTCGGCACTGTGTGTACGGCAGTGGACACTGCCACAGGAGAAGAGGTAAGCGTCAGGCAGCGCCGCAGCTTCTGCAGCTCTCGAGTGCCCTCCCCTCTGCTGTCAGCTGTGGCTGAGCTTTGGCCGGCCAGTAGAGCTTTGCTTCCAAGGGCCACTGAAGTGCCGAGCAGTGTCCGCCTGCCAAATACAGTGGGGACAGATTTTGTCCTTCTCAGCTGCCCCAAGGAATGCGAGGAGGCCAGGCGGTTTCTCTCCTAGGAGGAGACGCAGCCAGCTGGGTCTTAGTGCCAAGGTGGTGTCTTAGAGCACGGCACTGCTCTTTGGGGCCGGCAGCTCAGGATTCCTGAATTCTCGTTTCTGGCTCGTAGCAAATACATGGGAATCGTGCTGGTAGCTCCTTAGCCACCTGCAGGGCTGCCCTTGGGAACTGTGCTTCGAGAGAGAGGTCTGCAAGGGGACTCTCAAGGGCCTATGCCATGCTCAGAGCCCGGCGTGCATGGCTAGAGGATCAAGGCGTGGGCTATTCCTTTTTGCAGTCAGGCAGTAATTGCAAATGTCCGTGGTGTGACGGAAAGTGTTTTAGTGCAGCAAAATGACAGCTCCTGAAGTGTGGAAGGGCTAGGGCTGTCTTTTTGGGAGGTAGCCTCAATGATGTTTTCATCATCACAGCATTTTTTCTGTAAAGTGAGTAGGGTTGTATTTCCTGGGGTTTAACCCTCCAGATGCTTTTAGGACGGCATTTTACCCGTCATGTCTGTAAGAGTTTGCTGTGTTGTTGTGCACTCAAGAATGCCAGCGGTTGCTGGAGTAATGATGTAACCCCCTAGAACTGCCAGTGGTTTCCCAGCAGTTTGGCTCCATTTTCACCGGCACAGAATGGCTTCCTGCTTGCAAGAGGTGTGTGAATGGAAATGCTGAAGATAAAGTAAGGCCCTGGGGGAAGGCTGTGGGCGTAGGGAGTGTTGTTAGAGCTTTGAGGTGGAGAGTTTAGAGCGTGTTTTGCCTGGGTGTACAAAGCAAAGGCTCTCTGACTCTGTGTCCTGGGACTGGCGCCCAAGCGAGCGGCGTAAGAGGCTCTTGCAAGCTCAGCTACGAATTCCTCTGATGTCCAGTCGCAAGGCGGTTTGGCCCCGCCCAGCTCTGTCATCCCAAAATCACTGTCTCATCGTTCCCGTTGTGGTCTCCTGCCACAGCCTTCTTTGGTTCACGGTTTTCCATGTCGTTTCAGGTGGCCATAAAGAAAATCAGTCTCCTGCGAGAGAGCAGCACCGAACTGTGCGTGAACGAAATCCAGGTCATGCGCGACAGTAAGAACGCCAACCTCGTCAACTACGTAGACAGGTGAGTGGTTCTGCTCTTCTGCCATGAAGGGTCATTGCCATCCTGCAAGCTAAAGGATCAGCCACTCCTTTGGTGGCTGGCAGAGAACAGAGCTGTTAATTCCTGTTTCTCTGCTGATCTACGGCGTCTTGGGAGGAGATTGCACTGGGGCTGCATTAATCTTTCCTGGCATACCTAGTTTGAAGTGCGCTTTCAAAGACCTGACTCGGCCCTACCTTACTGAGCCAACAGCCTCAAAGTTCCCCCCTCCCTGCACTTCATTTTCCAACAGGTTTGGGGCTTGATTTTTTCCCTCGGGTCTTAAGTGCTGACAAAGCACTGTAGATCTTATTTCCTTTGCCTGTTCCCAGTGTTTTGCATTGGTGTGGATACCAAGAAGGCTTTTAGACTGCACAGAGTTCAAGGCCTGTGGAGCCTAGTGAATGACTATTCACTTGCTCCTGCCTTCCTCCGAGAGAGACACGGAGACAAGAATCCATCAGGTCATGTAACTGTGCGCATTCATCTCCACGCTGTTGTTTCCTCCTTTCAGCTACCTGGTGGACGAGGAGCTCTGGCTAGTGATGGAATACATGGACGGAGGCTCTTTACACGATGTCATTAGGGAGACTCGTATGGCAGAAGGAGAGATAGCAGCTGTCTCTCGGGAGGTGAGGGATGGCGCTTGTGCTTCCCGTGGCTTGGGCGGGATGGTCCTTCCCAACAGGTGGTAAGGAGAGGAGTGATTTCATCTTCCCAGCTTGCTTCCTGCCTTTCTGTTACGACTGGCAGCAGCAAGAGCATCCGAAGTGCCTGCCAGCGTGCCTGCCCTTCTCCAGCTGTGTTTGTTTGTGTCTGCCTCTCTGAACACTTGCCTGGACCCGAAGTGTACTGCATTCCTTCCCTGTAAGAGCAAACGGGTTGGTGGCACAATGTCAGACAAGTGGCAAAGACAAAGAGATACTCTCGGGACTCTCACAAAGCTCAGGCTCAAAGGAGATGCTTGCACCCAAAGTGGTGTTTGCAAAAGCATCCGCTGTCGTCTGGCTGGAGAGAGCACAGCCCCTGCAGCAGCGCTCCTTCAGTGTGTGCTTGCAGGCCACTGGCCAGAGGAACAGTTGCCCTTTCTGTCTCAGAAGCGAATATGCATGCCCTCACTTAAAAAGGCACTGCTGTCCTCGTGTTGGAGCAGCAAGCTCTTGCCCTTGCCAGCAGCCTGTCCTGCCATGGCTCAGCATCCCCCAGCGAGTCGGTCTTGCAGGTTTGCCACTTCCCTGCTTGTAGGATGAAATCAGATGAGGAACTCTTAGGCTCGTGTTTCTTTTCTCTCTCTCAGTGCCTGCAAGGCCTGGATTTCCTTCACTCCAAGCAAGTGATCCACCGAGACATCAAAAGCCACAACATTCTCCTGGGCTTGGACGGATCTGTCAAGTTGGGTGGGTGTTGTTGGCCAGGCTCAGCCATGGCGGGCTGCGGTGTGGGGCTGCCTTTGAGTGACTGCCAGGTCCCCAAGAGTGGTGCCCGTGGCAGTGCAGGCTGCCCTGCTGCGAGCACAGAGCACAGCTGCAACGTGCAGGGAGGTGTGGCTGGGAAGAAGGTGTCAGGAGTGGCTCTGGATTGTGCGTGTCCCTTCGTTACGGGCTAAAGCTTCAGGGGACTGAAAGCCACTGCCCGAAACTGGGGGCTTTTGCTCAGTGGCCAATTCCGTATTTCCTCGGCTGCAGGCCGGAGGAATGCCAGCATGGCCCCTTTTGCAGCCAGATTCCACACTGCCTTCTGGGACGTTGGTACAGCGGGGAGTTCTTTGGTTTGCTTTCCTAATTCGGGGCCGACTTGACCAGAGGGCTTTTTTCTCCTCAGCTGATTTTGGCCTCGCTGCTCAGCTCACCCCTGAGCAGAGCAAACGGAGATCAGCTGCCGGGACTACTCACTGGATGGCGCCAGAAATTTTCACCAGGAAGCCCTACGGCCCCAAAGTGGACATTTGGTCCTTTGGCATCGTGGGGATCGAGATGGTGGAAGGAGCGCCTCCTTACCTGATGAACACCTCTGCCATGGTACGCTGCAACTGCTCTCAGACTCTGCTGTCATTCTAACAAAGTCTGCCCCCGTTCTTCGGCCCGGGAAGCTTGCCTAACACCTGAAGACGATAGGTTCCAGGCCGCATAGTCTCTCGTGCTTCTTGTCCAGACCGTCCCCTTGGCATTTACTCACAAACAGCACTAAAAAATCCTTTTGTGATGCCTTTTGCTTGATGGAAGCTCTGCCTAAGGGAGCAGTGAGCAGTGTATAATAATAGATATTATTTTATGTAATAATCCTTGGAAACTGTAGAGTTCGACCAAAGTCCCTCTTCCAAATTGCCTGTAAGAGCTGGTGTCGTTCCTCAGAGAAGCAAAGTGTGCTTTTGCCAATGGAGTTGCTCCCAGTTTGGTCAGCCATTGACATCGGGGGCACAGCAGGAGCCTTTGCATAGTGGACTAGCTGTGGCTGTCTCTGGCTTTGGGCTCTTTTGTGTGGGGTAGGAAGGGCATGTCCAAGCCTGTGGCAGGGAGGGAAGTGCCACTGGAGAGTGGAGCTTCTCCCGTGGGGTCTGGGTGAGCGGTTTGGCATACGAAGGAGACAGGCAGAGCGCGGCGTTTCCTTCTTCTCTAGGTTCGACAGCTGATAAGCACCGGGGGCACCCCGAAGCTGCAGAACCCCAGGCAGCAGTCCGCTTGGTTGCGAGACTTCCTGCACTGCTGCCTGGAGACAGACGAGGACAGGCGCTGGTCTGCCCAGGAGCTTCTGCAGGTAAAAGGCCAAGCGGCTGCAGGGTGCGCCAGCTGCCCGCTGCCAGGGGCTTCCCATCCGCTCAATCCAAGGCGTCAGAGGGGCACCAGTCCTAGGAATCGCCAGTCTCGGGGCTTTTCAAAGAAAAACGAAGGAGAATCCTGGGTGGGGATGGGTTGGAAGGAGCCTTTCAAGGTCACCCAGACCAAGTGGTCCGCAAGGAGCAGGGACGTCGTCAAGTAGATCAGGTTGCTCAGGGCCTCATCTGAGCTGACCTCGAATGTTCCCAGGGATGGGGCTGCGAGCAGCTCTCTGGGCGACCTGTGCTGGTGTTGCAGCACTCTCGTCACAAAGAGTTTCTTCCTTAGACCTGATCTGAATCTGCCCTCTTTGTGTTGAGAGCTATTATCCCTTGTGCTAATGCGACTGTGCTTGCAAAAAAACATGTCCTCAACATGCTGTGAAGCCCCCTGGAAGTCTTGAAAGGCAGCAAGAAGGTGTGCCCAGGGCCTTCTCTTCTTGGGGCAGAACAAGCCCAGCTGTCTCAGCCTTTCCTCAGAGGAGAGGTGCTCCATGCTGAGATGGTCATTTCTGTGGCCCAGTTTTGCCCTTTGGGAACACACTCAGTGTAATGTGGTAGCAAAAGAAGTGAAGTAGAATAATAGCAGGTAGGGAGGGCTGAAAAGGTGGTGGAAGAAGCCAATGAAATCAGCTCCTGGCAATAATTTTGAGATTTGGGTGTGGGAAGGAAGGAAGGAAGCAAGCAAGAACGGAGGGAAGGGAGGGAGGGAGGGAGGGAGGGAGGGAGGGAGGGAGGGAGGGAAGGAGGGGCTTTGGGCAGCTCCCAGTGAGCCTCAGAGGGGCCTTGGCTTGGCCCTCCTGCCCCACTTGTAGAGGTTTGTGCCACCAAGGTGGGGACAGCTGAGCAGGACTTGGCCAGGCTGGCCCATTGCTGCCTGGCACAGCCATGTAGACGACGTTGTGGCAGAGAGGGAGCGGCAGAAGGTGCCGCTCGGCTGTCCCTGCTGTGGAAGGAGGTGCCAGCACTGCTCCCCCTTCAAGCCAGCGCTGAATCCGTCAGCCACTTGTGTCAGTGGTTTTCAGAACATGGGCCAAAATCCTACGGGGATCAGCCTTTCTCCAAGGGATTGGAGTTTCCTGAGGAATGCCTTACGCTCCTCACCTTTTTTTAGCAACTAAAATAGCCCATGACCTTAGAAAAGGGCAACCTCAAGAAGCCTGTTGAGTGTCCTGATGAAAGGAAGACATGCAAGCTGCATTCCCACAATGTGGGCACAACAAAAATCTCAAGAAGCTGCAGACACCTGCAGGATTAATGGATTTGTGGGATTGTGAGCCATGTTTTCCTATGGTAGCAAGGTCCTTGACGTGGAGACAGAGGTGCAGAGAGTGCCCTCATTTCTGCGTCTTTCTGGTAACCAGAGAAAGCCTGTTTGAGCCCATGAG
This sequence comes from Aphelocoma coerulescens, assembly GCF_041296385.1. NCBI lineage: Eukaryota > Metazoa > Chordata > Aves > Passeriformes > Corvidae > Aphelocoma > Aphelocoma coerulescens. Next base: position 45,908,401 of record NW_027184085.1, read on the forward strand.
GAGTGGAGTTGGGAAAGCAGAAGTTAATTTTTTCCTTTTCTCTTTGGGCAGCATCCGTTTGTAACCTCAGCCAAGCCGACCTCCAGCCTGACGCCTCTGATCATGGCAGCGCAGCAGTTTATGGCCGACAGGAGATACTAGCCCTGGAAGAGGCCACTTGTTGTTTTTTTGTAGTTGGTAGTTTTTTATAGTTGGGAGTTTTTTATAGTTTGTAGTTTACAGTTCATAGTTTGTAGTTTCTAATTTTTTAGATTGATAGTCAAAATAAATACTCTATAAAACTTTCATTGGAAGACTCGCTTTGTTCTCACCCTGTGAATAGGCTCTAAATTTGCTTCTGAATGGTCAGGTGGTGCGTAAACATGGGAAGACGCATGGATGGCATTTGTGGCATGGTTTGGAAGTGGGCAAAAGTCTGCTTTCTTCGTTATCTCCAGGCTACAACCTCGTGTGGAGATACAGGCTCACAGCTGTGAACAGAGGAGGGCAAAACGGGGCAGAGCAGTGGTGTCACTGCTGGGGACGCCGCCGCCGTGGCCCTGGTTGTGTTGCAGCTCCTGGAAAGGTTGGGAGTGTCTGTGTTGCTCTGGGCAGAGGGGCAGGGAGCCGGGCTTCTTTGCAGGCTGGGGCGCAGGTGAGCGTCCAGCGGGCACGCGAGTTCTGCCACGGGAACTGAGGCTGAGGCGAGGGAGTGACAACTTGTGCAGTTTGGATCTGCGTGAGCCACGGCTTCTCTCAGCTCAGCACCCAGCATGAGGGACGCAACTGCCCAGACAGAGCTGGCCTGGGGTCACGCTGCATGAGAGCTTGGGAGGGGACACAGCCAGGGCAGGTGACCTAAACTGGCCACAGGTATATTCCAGACCATTTGACATCCTGCTCAGTGTTTCAAGCTGGGCGCAGGAAGGAGGGAGGAGGGGACGTTTGGAGTGACGGCATTTGTCTTCCCAAGTCACTGTGAGGCGTGAGGGGACCCTGCCCTCCTGGAGACGCAAAACACCTGCCTGCCCTTGGGAAATGGTGAATGAGTTCTTTATTTTTCTTTGCTTGAGCGTGTGGCTTTTGCATTCCCTATGCAACTGAATCGATCTCAACCTGTGAGTTTTCCAGCTTTTACCCTTCCGATTGTCTCCCCAGGGAGCCAGAATGGCTGTGCGTGGTGCTTGGTTGCTGGCTGGGGTTAAACCACAGCATGAGAAATAGAGAAAAAGTGGTTTAAAAGCGAGAGGCAGAGGAATGAAGCTTCCAAACTTTGGGGCGGTGGTGGTTTTTCTGTTTTCCTAAGCCTGCCTTCCTGCAGCCCTCCCAGCACCTGCTCTATTTGCTCTCTGCCTCACAGCTTCCAGTTTTGCTGGGACCGGCCCATTTGGGCCCACTGCTTTCCTCCCAGCAGCACCTTCTGAGTTGTCCCACACTGTGTTGGTACTTTCTTTTCTTTCGTCCTTTCTTTACATCCATAGCAGGCAGCTCTCTGTGGTGCATGGATGAGCGCAGGGAGGCTCCCAGAGGTGCACCTCAGATGGGCAAGTCTCCTTGGAGATGCCACAGCACTGCAGCAGCAGGATGATGTGGATGCAGTGGATGAACTGTTGCTTGGCTTTCCATGTTTTCATCAATCCTACCCTTTGTAGGCCTGTGTCCCACCTTGTTCAGTGGCAAACATGTGGGGAAGAAGGTCTACAAAAGTGCTTCCTGAGGTTTTGTCCCCCAGCTATCATTGAAGGAGTGATTTCCTTTGTTGCTGCAATGTTCAGCTTCTCAGTGTTCAGCTTCTCAGCGTGGGCTATAGGGGCTTGGTGTGTTTTCAGAGTTACTCCTAGATGCCTTGAGGTTACGGGCTAGGAGGGCTTTTTGTGCTGCTTTGCAGGCTTTTTTTGGCGTTGGCTGTAGAGAAGGTCTGGTTCTATGCATGAATTCACAAAGCAGCCTAGAGCGGCCGCTATTGTGATGTCAGCGGCCGCATCCCGGCGTTGTCAAGGCAAAGCTGCCGTGCCGAGGCACGGAAGGCCTCAGTGTGCAGAGCAGCTCTGTGGCGTGCTCACTGCAGGCGGACCCTGCTGATCGCGGAGGGCTCTGCCAGCAGGCTGCACCCTGACGGGACTCTTGAGTCTTTTTGGTTTTCCCCAGGAGTCTTGTCCGGTGCAAACTTGAGCAGCGCTGCTCGAGCCATGGAGGGAGTGTGTGCTGCAGTTTGCACGGCATTTTCCGTGGCTTATTCTGGGTACTTTTTCACCCACCTGGCACGTAAGTAGACCTTTTTGTTCAGGGCAGCATATGGAAACCAAATTGCCATGAAGATGCCTTTAGTGGGGTAAAGCTGCTGTCAACAGCTCCAGCTAAGAAGGGCGTGTCTGTAGCCAGCAGGGCGTGGGCAGCATTTGTAATGTAGCCTGCAGGGGTTCTGCTCCCCCCCATCCCGGCAAGGCCTGTGGCAGTGGAGTGTGCAGTCTCCTCAGTTTGCTGGCTGAAGCAAGACATCTTCCAAGATGGGAAGATGCGGAGAGCCTGGCAGGAGTCCTTGTAGAAACTGTGCGCTGCTCTCTAGGACTGAGGGGAAGCATCTTCTCCTCTGCATTCCCTCATCCCAAGGATGTGCCTGTGGAACTTGACATTTCCTGCGTGCTAAAAGAGCCGTTGGCTCTGTGCTGAAATCCCAGAACCAGCTTGGCAAAGGCCTCTGAGATAGACATTTTTAGAAGAGTTCTTGTATGCTCCTGCACGCAGGAGCTGTTCCTGTGCTGTGTCACAGTAGAACTGCCACCACGGTTGAGGGGGACTTGGGGGAAGCTTTTCTGTGGAATCATTTTCAGCAAGCTCATGGGAATTGCTGTGTGCAATCTCTTCAGAAAACTGAAGTGCAGGAAGGGGAGGAGCTGTAGCTCCTGCTGGGTGGGGTGGGGTTGGGCAGAAGCATTGACTACTACAGAACCACTTGGGCTTTCTTAGTCTCACGTTTCTGTGGCTTGAGTGGCCAAAGAGGACAACAGGTAGACACAAGGCAGCATTTTGTGCTGTTGTCTTGCTTGCTGTGTGGCACACGGGTTGCTGCTGGAGGGATGTAGTGAAAGCAAAACGCTCTCCCTTGGGTTGACTTCTTGGTGGGCTTGCCCAGTGCAGGCAGTTTTCTTACAGCATCTGGTTCTTCTTCCCTTGTGTGTTGCAGGTCACATTGCCCATGCCTGGAGAGAATCCGGTCCGTGGGTGAGTGGGAAAGGAGCCTTTGGCGTTGGTAGCATTTGACGACTTGGAGCAAGCTGTGAGCTGGGCCTGTTGCAGTCCAGTGCCAGCCTGGTCAGATGAACGAAAGTACAGTCCAGGCTCTGTGCAACAGCAGCAGCAGCAGCAGCAGCAGCAGCAGCAGCAGCAGCAGCAGCAGCAGCAGCAGCAGCAGCTGCAGGGGATCCCTGCCTGTTTTGTCTCCATGTTCCATTTCAGAGCTTTTGATCAGATGAAAGTGGGGTTGCTTGGTGCTTTGAGCCATGATGGAATTTCTCCTGTACAAGAGAGTGCGGTCGCATCTACTTGGCCCATTTTACTTGAGTTTGAACAACTGAGGATCCCATTTCTCTGCAGATGATTTCTCCTTAGTGCATCTGGGTCTAGAGCAGAGTATAAAGAAGGTTGCTTGTCCCTCATGCTGCTGTCTGTCTGCAGAGCACAAAACAAACCTCGGAGCGTCCTCTGGCTGTGTGTCTTCCTGAAGACGAGGCCAAAGGGGAGGAAGATGCCAACCCAGCTGCATCTGCTGCCACCGCAGGGCCTGAGCATCCAGCATCAGTAAGTGGCAGCTCTGGGAAGCCCTGTGGCTGGAGCAAAGCAGAGCTGCAGGTTTCTGATCAGACAGCATCTCCCATGTGTGGCTGAAGATGCTGAGGCCTGGAATCTTTTCAGCGCTTCCAGAGCGCTTCCCCCAGCCACGAGCCCTTGAAAAGGGGTGTGGAACTCGGATGTTTAGACATCAGTTTCCCACTATTCTGACAGGGGCTGTGAATTTGTCTTAGCAAGAGACAAGAGGTAGCATTAGGATGTCTTTGCCCTGGGGTACAAGGGAGGCCCTTTGTGCCCTGTGGCTGTGCAGGCTCTCTGTCAAAGATGCAGTTCAAAGCAGTGCAAAGATGCAGTTCACAGCCTCGCAGGGCATGGAGGAGTCACTGTCCCCAGGAGGGACCTGGCGCTCTCCATGGAGCAGCTGTCAGTAGCTAAAGGAACAGCTGAGATACAGCGGGGTCTGCCGCTGAATATATCTAAAGGTTCTGCCTGACAGGTTCCTCCCTGTCCCTCATGCTGCTGTCTGTCCACAGAGCACAGGGGCAGCGTCAGCACCTGCTCTGGCTGCCTCTGTACCCGAGGAAGAGGCTAAAGAGGAGGAGGGTGCCAAGGAACCTGCCCCTGCGGTCAGCCCACGGCCTGAGCAGCTCACATCAGTAAGTGCCTGCTTTGGTTAGCAGTGTCTTTGGTGTCATTTAGTCCCTCGTGTAAAAGCAGCCTTTGGATTTTGCGCCTTGAGTTGGAGAAGTGGGCAGCAAAAGCCGAGAGGTGAAGAGCCCTGGATGTGGCCGGCAGCATCTTCCTAGGGGCTTGCATTTGAAATGGGATCAGAGGGGCATCTCTGCCAGGCACCCTTCTGACCCAAAGTCATTTCTTGTCCCAGAGCTCCACCTCCTCTGTCCTGGCACCTGCACGGGCTGCAGCTGCAGGCTCTGAAGAAGCCTCCAGTCCCCGAGCTGGAAACTCGAGCACGAGCAGCTCGTGCACCTGGAGCACAAGCAGCTCGTGCACCTGGAGCACAAGCAGTTCCTCTGGCAGCACTGAGGACCTGCAGGAGAAGACAGAGGAGGAGTGCCTGGCCATGCTGAGTATGTCCTGTGTATTCCTTGTCTGCTGGAGCAGTGCCTTGTGTGTGCATGTGTCAGCATGAGCTCCTCCCACCTCCTGTTCTCCTCAGCGGAGTGTCGGGTCCTGAGGCCTCCACACAGGACCTGTTGTTGTGCTTTGAGGTGGCGAGAGAGCACCTCAGAGGCTCTCCTGCCTCTGAGGGCAGCTCGGCCTGGCTTGGCTTTGCCTGAGCTGCCCTCTGTGCAGAAGGGAAGCAAGAGATTGTTTCTGGCTGAGCAGGAGGCTGTGACCTAGCGAATGAGTGGGCCTCAAGGAGCTCTCTGGGCCCAGCTCCTGGGGGGCACAGCCAAGGTCATCTTCAGAAGGTAGCCCGGTCCTAAAAGATGAGGGACCTCATTCCTAAAGCCCATGCAATGGGTTATAAGATGAGCTGCTGCTCTTGAAAGGGAGAAAGGCATTGTTTAGGCAAAGTGCTGAAAGGTGGAGATCGTGCCTCTGCTGGAAGCACTTTGCAATATTCTTCCTGTTCTGGAAAGGGCAGCTGTTGATAAAAATTGATTCCAGAACCCAAGATGCCTGCCTTTACATTTGCAAGGATTAAAGCTTTGGTTGAATGTCACAGAGTGTTTATTCCCAAGAACAGAAAGGTTTTGTTCTTCCTGCTGCCCTTAATGTTTCTAGACAACAATCACTTCTCTTGGTTACTGCTGTCTTTTCTGATCCGTGTCTCCTCTGACTGATTCTCCATGTGCTTAGTTTTTAGTTTGGACAGTCAGGCTTTGCGCAGGCAATCTGTGCTGCAGAGCTGACTGTTTTGTTGCTGTTTTGTTGCTGTGGTGGTAGTGGTGGTGGTGTTGTAGTGGTGCGGTTGTTGTTGTGGTTCGCTGAGTGACTGAGAAGAAAGGGCCTGGTGTCCCCAAGGAGAGCGGGGAGAGAGAGTGGGGCTGCCTTTCTGATCTGCTGCAGGGTGGGATCTCTGTTGTGAAGTGAGCATCTTTCCTTTGGTTTCTTTCAGGGATGCTGGTGAGCGAAGGAGATCCCGAGGCTAAATACACAGAACTGGAAACTATTGGCAAAGGGTGAGTGCAGCCACCGTTCCTTCTTCAAAGGGAGGGGCTGTGTATTTTGCTGGTGTCACATCTCCCCAGCGTGACGTCAGGCAAGCTCCAAAGCTGTTCAGACACTGCGTTGAGATGCTCCCGTCCCTCAGTACTGGTCAGCGTTTATAGCTGTGGTCCGAAGGCATGGCAAAGACACCTGGATGCTGGCAATGTCTTTTCTGCGGCAAAGAGCAGCGCCTGGCAGATCTCCTGTCCCTCAAGTGTGTGGCACCTCTTTGCCGCTTTTCTTCGCAGAAACCATTTTTACGTGTCCCAAAAGAATACAGAAGATGTGGGAATGAAAGGAGCAAAAAGTGTGCTGCCTCAAAGGTCAAGTTAGCAGCTGAGAGCTGCCAGAGAACAGCTGTCAGTAGCATTTCTTTCCAATATTTTGCTGAAAACAAGATTCAGTGCTCAGGATGACCGTCACCTAGTCTAGAAGCCAAAAGCAGAGGTGAAAGAAGCAACTCTCTTTTATAGCTGAGGTGGCAAAAGCCAAAGCTTCAGGGAAGCGCCGGTGCCGATGCACTCTAGAGGAAAAGGCATCACCTGCCTGATGGCAGAGCCCTCATGGATCCTGTGGGGATTTGGCCTTTCCTGCAAAGAATCCCCCAAGCTGTTCCCTTTTGAAAGCCAGCTCTGCTGACTGTAAATGGGATGGATTTGCAGCATTTCCTCTGGGAGCAGCCAAGTGTACAAGAACTCGCCTGAGGAGTAGAGTCCTTCCTGTGTCTGGGGCACCGAAGAGAAGCAGCTGCTGATGGCTCTGGACCCGGAATGAAGCTGTCTAGGGATGCCCTGTGTAGAGTACTTCTCCATTTGTGTGTGCAACAATGGAGGCCTTCGGCTGCTCTGGCTGTGGCTGGAGACTACTTTCCTTGGCAGCTGGAGGAAGGATCTGTCTCTAGATCTTTTCCTCCAATGGCTGTTCCGTGAGTTCAGGCTTCTCAGAAGGCCTGTGTGGTGTTGCCTGAGTTTGGCAGATAGACTCCAAGGAGAGGTGTGGGAAGGCCCAGCCGGAGTGTGTGTGCCTGGAAAAATCCCACCCACGTGCACACACGGAAAGAACAAAGGGAAAAAGACCCAGACCAGAATCTGTCGTGTCCCATTTGAGATTTGCCCCAGGCCTTTTCTTCCCGCTGGACCGCAGTGTCTTGCACTTGAAGGGACTAAAGGACTTCTCCTTTCTCCGCTGCTGTTTTGTTTCTAGGGGTTTCGGCACTGTGTGTACGGCAGTGGACACTGCCACAGGAGAAGAGGTAAGCGTCAGGCAGCGCCGCAGCTTCTGCAGCTCTCGAGTGCCCTCCCCTCTGCTGTCAGCTGTGGCTGAGCTTTGGCCGGCCAGTAGAGCTTTGCTTCCAAGGGCCACTGAAGTGCCGAGCAGTGTCCGCCTGCCAAATACAGTGGGGACAGATTTTGTCCTTCTCAGCTGCCCCAAGGAATGCGAGGAGGCCAGGCGGTTTCTCTCCTAGGAGGAGACGCAGCCAGCTGGGTCTTAGTGCCAAGGTGGTGTCTTAGAGCACGGCACTGCTCTTTGGGGCCGGCAGCTCAGGATTCCTGAATTCTCGTTTCTGGCTCGTAGCAAATACATGGGAATCGTGCTGGTAGCTCCTTAGCCACCTGCAGGGCTGCCCTTGGGAACTGTGCTTCGAGAGAGAGGTCTGCAAGGGGACTCTCAAGGGCCTATGCCATGCTCAGAGCCCGGCGTGCATGGCTAGAGGATCAAGGCGTGGGCTATTCCTTTTTGCAGTCAGGCAGTAATTGCAAATGTCCGTGGTGTGATGGAAAGTGTTTTAGTGCAGCAAAATGACAGCTCCTGAAGTGTGGAAGGGCTAGGGTTGTCTTTTTGGGAGGTAGCCTCAATGATGTTTTCATCATCACAGCATTTTTTCTGTAAAGTGAGTAGGGTTGTATTTCCTGGGGTTTAACCCTCCAGATGCTTTTAGGACGGCATTTTACCCGTCATGTCTGTAAGAGTTTGCTGTGTTGTTGTGCACTCAAGAATGCCAGCGGTTGCTGGAGTAATGATGTAACCCCCTAGAACTGCCAGTGGTTTCCCAGCAGTTTGGCTCCATTTTCACCGGCACAGAATGGCTTCCTGCTTGCAAGAGGTGTGTGAATGGAAATGCTGAAGATAAAGTAAGGCCCTGGGGGAAGGCTGTGGGCGTAGGGAGTGTTGTTAGAGCTTTGAGGTGGAGAGTTTAGAGCGTGTTTCGCCTGGGTGTACAAAGCAAAGGCTCTCTGGCTCTGTGTCCTGGGACTGGCGCCCAAGCGAGCGGCGTAAGAGGCTCTTGCAAGCTCAGCTACGAATTCCTCTGATGTCCAGTCGCAAGGCGGTTTGGCCCCGCCCAGCTCTGTCATCCCAAAATCACTGTCTCATCGTTCCCGTTGTGGTCTCCTGCCACAGCCTTCTTTGGTTCACGGTTTTCCATGTCGTTTCAGGTGGCCATAAAGAAAATCAGTCTCCTGCGAGAGAGCAGCACCGAACTGTGCGTGAACGAAATCCAGGTCATGCGCGACAGTAAGAACGCCAACCTCGTCAACTACATAGACAGGTGAGTGGTTCTGCTCTTCTGCCATGAAGGGTCATTGCCATCCTGCAAGCCAAAGGATCAACCACTCCTTTGGTGGCTGGCAGAGAACAGAGCTGTTAATTCCTGTTTCTCTGCTGATCTACGGCGTCTTGGGAGGAGATTGCACTGGGGCTGCATTAATCTTTCCTGGCATACCTAGTTTGAAGTGCGCTTTCAAAGACCTGACTCGGCCCTATCTTACTGAGCCAACAGCCTCAAAGTTCCCCCCTCCCTGCACTTCATTTTCCAACAGGTTTGGGGCTTGATTTTTTCCCTCGGGTCTTAAGTGCTGACAAAGCACTGTAGATCTTATTTCCTTTGCCTGTTCCCAGTGTTTTGCATTGGTGTGGATACCAAGAAGGCTTTTAGACTGCACAGAGTTCAAGGCCTGTGGAGCCTAGTGAATGACTATTCACTTGCTCCTGCCTTCCTCCAAGAGAGACACGGAGACAAGAATCCATCAGGTCATGTAACTGTGCGCATTCATCTCCACGCTGTTGTTTCCTCCTTTCAGCTACCTGGTGGACGAGGAGCTCTGGCTAGTGATGGAATACATGGACGGAGGCTCTTTACACGATGTCATTAGGGAGACTCGTATGGCAGAAGGAGAGATAGCAGCTGTCTCTCGGGAGGTGAGGGATGGCGCTTGTGCTTCCCGTGGCTTGGGCGGGATGGTCCTTCCCAACAGGTGGTAAGGAGAGGAGTGATTTCATCTTCCCAGCTTGCTTCCTGCCTTTCTGTTACGACTGGCAGCAGCAAGAGCATCCGAAGTGCCTGCCAGCGTGCCTGCCCTTCTCCAGCTGTGTTTGTTTGTGTCTGCCTCTCTGAACACTTGCCTGGACCCGAAGTGTACTGCATTCCTTCCCTGTAAGAGCAAACGGGTTGGTGGCACAATGTCAGACAAGTGGCAAAGACAAAGAGATACTCTCGGGACTCTCACAAAGCTCAGGCTCAAAGGAGATGCTTGCACCCAAAGTGGTGTTTGCAAAAGCATCCGCTGTCGTCTGGCTGGAGAGAGCACAGCCCCTGCAGCAGCGCTCCTTCAGTGTGTGCTTGCAGGCCACTGGCCAGAGGAACAGTTGCCCTTTCTGTCTCAGAAGCGAATATGCATGCCCTCACTTAAAAAGGCACTGCTGTCCTCATGTTGGAGCAGCAAGCTCTTGCCCTTGCCAGCAGCCTGTCCTGCCATGGCTCAGCATCCCCCAGCGAGTCGGTCTTGCAGGTTTGCCACTTCCCTGCTTGTAGGATGAAATCAGATGAGGAACTCTTAGGCTCGTGTTTCTTTTCTCTCTCTCAGTGCCTGCAAGGCCTGGATTTCCTTCACTCCAAGCAAGTGATCCACCGAGACATCAAAAGCCACAACATTCTCCTGGGCTTGGACGGATCTGTCAAGTTGGGTGGGTGTTGTTGGCCAGGCTCAGCCATGGCGGGCTGCGGTGTGGGGCTGCCTTTGAGTGACTGCCAGGTCCCCAAGAGTGGTGCCCGTGGCAGTGCAGGCTGCCCTGCTGCGAGCGCAGAGCACAGCTGCAACGTGCAGGGAGGTGTGGCTGGGAAGAAGGTGTCAGGAGTGGCTCTGGATTGTGCGTGTCCCTTCCCAAGTGAGGCCGTTACGGGCTAAAGCTTCAGGGGACTGAAAGCCACTGCCCGAAACTGGGGGCTTTTGCTCAGTGGCCAATTCCGTATTTCCTCGGCTGCAGGCCGGAGGAATGCCAGCATGGCCCCTTTTGCAGCCAGATTCCACACTGCCTTCTGGGACGTTGGTACAGCGGGGAGTTCTTTGGTTTGCTTTCCTAATTCACGCCGACTTGACCAGAGGGCTTTTTTCTCCTCAGCTGATTTTGGCCTCGCTGCTCAGCTCACCCCTGAGCAGAGCAAACGGAGATCAGCTGCCGGGACTACTCACTGGATGGCGCCAGAAATTTTCACCAGGAAGCCCTACGGCCCCAAAGTGGACATTTGGTCCTTTGGCATCGTGGGGATCGAGATGGTGGAAGGAGCGCCTCCTTACCTGATGAACACCTCTGCCATGGTACGCTGCAACTGCTCTCAGACTCTGCTGTCATTCTAACAAAGTCTGCCCCCGTTCTTCGGCCCGGGAAGCTTGCCTAACACCTGAAGACGATAGGTTCCAGGCCGCATAGTCTCTCGTGCTTCTTGTCCAGACCGTCCCCTTGGCATTTACTCACAAACAGCACTAAAAAATCCTTTTGTGATGCCTTTTGCTTGATGGAAGCTCTGCCTAAGGGAGCAGTGAGCAGTGTATAATAATAGATATTATTTTATGTAATAATCCTTGGAAACTGTAGAGTTCGACCAAAGTCCCTCTTCCAAATTGCCTGTAAGAGCTGGTGTCGTTCCTCAGAGAAGCAAAGTGTGCTTTTGCCAATGGAGTTGCTCCCAGTTTGGTCAGCCATTGACATCGGGGGCACAGCAGGAGCCTTTGCATAGTGGACTAGCTGTGGCTGTCTCTGGCTTTGGGCTCTTTTGTGTGGGGTAGGAAGGGCATGTCCAAGCCTGTGGCAGGGAGGGAAGTGCCACTGGAGAGTGGAGCTTCTCCCGTGGGGTCTGGGTGAGCGGTTTGGCATACGAAGGAGACAGGCAGAGCGCGGCGTTTCCTTCTTCTCTAGGTTCGACAGCTGATAAGCACCGGGGGCACCCCGAAGCTGCAGAACCCCAGGCAGCAGTCCGCTTGGTTGCGAGACTTCCTGCACTGCTGCCTGGAGACAGACGAGGACAGGCGCTGGTCTGCCCAGGAGCTTCTGCAGGTAAAAGGCCAAGCGGCTGCAGGGTGCGCCAGCTGCCCGCTGCCAGGGGCTTCCCATCCGCTCAATCCAAGGCGTCAGAGGGGCACCAGTCCTAGGAATCGCCAGTCTCGGGGCTTTTCAAAGAAAAACGAAGGAGAATCCTGGGTGGGGATGGGTTGGAAGGAGCCTTTCAAGGTCACCCAGACCAAGTGGTCCGCAAGGAGCAGGGACGTCGTCAAGTAGATCAGGTTGCTCAGGGCCTCATCTGAGCTGACCTCGAATGTTCCCAGGGATGGGGCTGCGAGCAGCTCTCTGGGCGACCTGTGCTGGTGTTGCAGCACTCTCGTCACAAAGAGTTTCTTCCTTAGACCTGATCTGAATCTGCCCTCTTTGTGTTGAGAGCTATTATCCCTTGTGCTAATGCGACTGTGCTTGCAAAAAAACATGTCCTCAACATGCTGTGAAGCCCCCTGGAAGTCTTGAAAGGCAGCAAGAAGGTGTGCCCAGGGCCTTCTCTTCTTGGGGCAGAACAAGCCCAGCTGTCTCAGCCTTTCCTCAGAGGAGAGGTGCTCCATGCTGAGATGGTCATTTCTGTGGCCCAGTTTTGCCCTTTGGGAACACACTCAGTGTAATGTGGTAGCAAAAGAAGTGAAGTAGAATAATAGCAGGTAGGGAGGGCTGAAAAGGTGGTGGAAGAAGCCAATGAAATCAGCTCCTGGCAATAATTTTGAGATTTGGGTGTGGGAAGGAAGGAAGGAAGCAAGCAAGAACGGAGGGAAGGGAGGGAGGGAGGGAGGGAGGGAGGGAGGGAGGGAAGGAGGGGCTTTGGGCAGCTCCCAGTGAGCCTCAGAGGGGCCTTGGCTTGGCCCTCCTGCCCCACTTGTAGAGGTTTGTGCCACCAAGGTGGGGACAGCTGAGCAGGACTTGGCCAGGCTGGCCCATTGCTGCCTGGCACAGCCATGTAGACGACGTTGTGGCAGAGAGGGAGCGGCAGAAGGTGCCGCTCGGCTGTCCCTGCTGTGGAAGGAGGTGCCAGCACTGCTCCCCCTTCAAGCCAGCGCTGAATCCGTCAGCCACTTGTGTCAGTGGTTTTCAGAACATGGGCCAAAATCCTACGGGGATCAGCCTTTCTCCAAGGGATTGGAGTTTCCTGAGGAATGCCTTACGCTCCTCACCTTTTTTTAGCAACTAAAATAGCCCATGACCTTAGAAAAGGGCAACCTCAAGAAGCCTGTTGAGTGTCCTGATGAAAGGAAGACATGCAAGCTGCATTCCCACAATGTGGGCACAACAAAAATCTCAAGAAGCTGCAGACACCTGCAGGATTAATGGATTTGTGGGATTGTGAGCCATGTTTTCCTATGGTAGCAAGGTCCTTGACGTGGAGACAGAGGTGCAGAGAGTGCCCTCATTTCTGCGTCTTTCTGGTAACCAGAGAAAGCCTGTTTGAGCCCATGAGGAGTGGAGTTGGGAAAGCAGAAGTTAATTTTTTCCTTTTCTCTTTGGGCAGCATCCGTTTGTAACCTCAGCCAAGCCGACCTCCAGCCTGACGCCTCTGATCATGGCAGCGCAGCAGTTTATGGCCGACAGGAGATACTAGCCCTGGAAGAGGCCACTTGTTGTTTTTTTGTAGTTGGTAGTTTTTTATAGTTGGGAGTTTTTTATAGTTTGTAGTTTACAGTTCATAGTTTGTAGTTTCTAATTTTTTAGATTGATAGTCAAAATAAATACTCTATAAAACTTTCATTGGAAGACTCGCTTTGTTCTCACCCTGTGAATAGGCTCTAAATTTGCTTCTGAATGGTCAGGTGGTGCGTAAACATGGGAAGACGCATGGATGGCATTTGTGGCATGGTTTGGAAGTGGGCAAAAGTCTGCTTTCTTCGTTATCTCCAGGCTACAACCTCGTGTGGAGATACAGGCTCACAGCTGTGAACAGAGGAGGGCAAAACGGGGCAGAGCAGTGGTGTCACTGCTGGGGACGCCGCCGCCGTGGCCCTGGTTGTGTTGCAGCTCCTGGAAAGGTTGGGAGTGTCTGTGTTGCTCTGGGCAGAGGGGCAGGGAGCCGGGCTTCTTTGCAGGCTGGGGCGCAGGTGAGCGTCCAGCGGGCACGCGAGTTCTGCCACGGGAACTGAGGCTGAGGCGAGGGAGTGACAACTTGTGCAGTTTGGATCTGCGTGAGCCACGGCTTCTCTCAGCTCAGCACCCAGCATGAGGGACGCAACTGCCCAGACAGAGCTGGCCTGGGGTCACGCTGCATGAGAGCTTGGGAGGGGACACAGCCAGGGCAGGTGACCTAAACTGGCCACAGGTATATTCCAGACCATTTGACATCCTGCTCAGTGTTTCAAGCTGGGCGCAGGAAGGAGGGAGGAGGGGACGTTTGGAGTGACGGCATTTGTCTTCCCAAGTCACTGTGAGGCGTGAGGGGACCCTGCCCTCCTGGAGACGCAAAACACCTGCCTGCCCTTGGGAAATGGTGAATGAGTTCTTTATTTTTCTTTGCTTGAGCGTGTGGCTTTTGCATTCCCTATGCAACTGAATCGATCTCAACCTGTGAGTTTTCCAGCTTTTACCCTTCCGATTGTCTCCCCAGGGAGCCAGAATGGCTGTGCGTGGTGCTTGGTTGCTGGCTGGGGTTAAACCACAGCATGAGAAATAGAGAAAAAGTGGTTTAAAAGCGAGAGGCAGAGGAATGAAGCTTCCAAACTTTGGGGCGGTGGTGGTTTTTCTGTTTTCCTAAGCCTGCCTTCCTGCAGCCCTCCCAGCACCTGCTCTATTTGCTCTCTGCCTCACAGCTTCCAGTTTTGCTGGGACCGGCCCATTTGGGCCCACTGCTTTCCTCCCAGCAGCACCTTCTGAGTTGTCCCACACTGTGTTGGTACTTTCTTTTCTTTCGTCCTTTCTTTACATCCATAGCAGGCAGCTCTCTGTGGTGCATGGATGAGCGCAGGGAGGCTCCCAGAGGTGCACCTCAGATGGGCAAGTCTCCTTGGAGATGCCACAGCACTGCAGCAGCAGGATGATGTGTATGCAGTGGATGAACTGTTGCTTGGCTTTCCATGTTTTCATCAATCCTACCCTTTGTAGGCCTGTGTCCCACCTTGTTCAGTGGCAAACATGTGGGGAAGAAGGTCTACAAAAGTGCTTCCTGAGGTTTTGTCCCCCAGCTATCATTGAAGGAGTGATTTCCTTTGTTGCTGCAATGTTCAGCTTCTCAGTGTTCAGCTTCTCAGCGTGGGCTATAGGGGCTTGGTGTGTTTTCAGAGTTACTCCTAGATGCCTTGAGGTTACGGGCTAGGAGGGCTTTTTGTGCTGCTTTGCAGGCTTTTTTTGGCGTTGGCTGTAGAGAAGGTCTGGTTCTATGCATGAATTCACAAAGCAGCCTAGAGCGGCCGCTATTGTGATGTCAGCGGCCGCATCCCGGCGTTGTCAAGGCAAAGCTGCCGTGCCGAGGCACGGAAGGCCTCAGTGTGCAGAGCAGCTCTGTGGCGTGCTCACTGCAGGCGGACCCTGCTGATCGCGGAGGGCTCTGCCAGCAGGCTGCACCCTGACGGGACTCTTGAGTCTTTTTGGTTTTCCCCAGGAGTCTTGTCCGGTGCAAACTTGAGCAGCGCTGCTCGAGCCATGGAGGGAGTGTGTGCTGCAGTTTGCACGGCATTTTCCGTGGCTTATTCTGGGTACTTTTTCACCCACCTGGCACGTAAGTAGACCTTTTTGTTCAGGGCAGCATATGGAAACCAAATTGCCATGAAGATGCCTTTAGTGGGGTAAAGCTGCTGTCAACAGCTCCAGCTAAGAAGGGCGTGTCTGTAGCCAGCAGGGCGTGGGCAGCATTTGTAATGTAGCCTGCAGGGGTTCTGCTCCCCCCCATCCCGGCAAGGCCTGTGGCAGTGGAGTGTGCAGTCTCCTCAGTTTGCTGGCTGAAGCAAGACATCTTCCAAGATGGGAAGATGCGGAGAGCCTGGCAGGAGTCCTTGTAGAAACTGTGCGCTGCTCTCTAGGACTGAGGGGAAGCATCTTCTCCTCTGCATTCCCTCATCCCAAGGATGTGCCTGTGGAACTTGACATTTCCTGCGTGCTAAAAGAGCCGTTGGCTCTGTGCTGAAATCCCAGAACCAGCTTGGCAAAGGCCTCTGAGATAGACATTTTTAGAAGAGTTCTTGTATGCTCCTGCACGCAGGAGCTGTTCCTGTGCTGTGTCACAGTAGAACTGCCACCACGGTTGAGGGGGACTTGGGGGAAGCTTTTCTGTGGAATCATTTTCAGCAAGCTCATGGGAATTGCTGTGTGCAATCTCTTCAGAAAACTGAAGTGCAGGAAGGGGAGGAGCTGTAGCTCCTGCTGGGTGGGGTGGGGTTGGGCAGAAGCATTGACTACTACAGAACCACTTGGGCTTTCTTAGTCTCACGTTTCTGTGGCTTGAGTGGCCAAAGAGGACAACAGGTAGACACAAGGCAGCATTTTGTGCTGTTGTCTTGCTTGCTGTGTGGCACACGGGTTGCTGCTGGAGGGATGTAGTGAAAGCAAAACGCTCTCCCTTGGGTTGACTTCTTGGTGGGCTTGCCCAGTGCAGGCAGTTTTCTTACAGCATCTGGTTCTTCTTCCCTTGTGTGTTGCAGGTCACATTGCCCATGCCTGGAGAGAATCCGGTCCGTGGGTGAGTGGGAAAGGAGCCTTTGGCGTTGGTAGCATTTGACGACTTGGAGCAAGCTGTGAGCTGGGCCTGTTGCAGTCCAGTGCCAGCCTGGTCAGATGAACGAAAGTACAGTCCAGGCTCTGTGCAACAGCAGCAGCAGCAGCAGCAGCAGCAGCAGCAGCAGCAGCAGCAGCAGCAGCAGCAGCAGCAGCTGCAGGGGATCCCTGCCTGTTTTGTCTCCATGTTCCATTTCAGAGCTTTTGATCAGATGAAAGTGGGGTTGCTTGGTGCTTTGAGCCATGATGGAATTTCTCCTGTACAAGAGAGTGCGGTCGCATCTACTTGGCCCATTTTACTTGAGTTTGAACAACTGAGGATCCCATTTCTCTGCAGATGATTTCTCCTTAGTGCATCTGGGTCTAGAGCAGAGTATAAAGAAGGTTGCTTGTCCCTCATGCTGCTGTCTGTCTGCAGAGCACAAAACAAACCTCGGAGCGTCCTCTGGCTGTGTGTCTTCCTGAAGACGAGGCCAAAGGGGAGGAAGATGCCAACCCAGCTGCATCTGCTGCCACCGCAGGGCCTGAGCATCCAGCATCAGTAAGTGGCAGCTCTGGGAAGCCCTGTGGCTGGAGCAAAGCAGAGCTGCAGGTTTCTGATCAGACAGCATCTCCCATGTGTGGCTGAAGATGCTGAGGCCTGGAATCTTTTCAGCGCTTCCAGAGCGCTTCCCCCAGCCACGAGCCCTTGAAAAGGGGTGTGGAACTCGGATGTTTAGACATCAGTTTCCCACTATTCTGACAGGGGCTGTGAATTTGTCTTAGCAAGAGACAAGAGGTAGCATTAGGATGTCTTTGCCCTGGGGTACAAGGGAGGCCCTTTGTGCCCTGTGGCTGTGCAGGCTCTCTGTCAAAGATGCAGTTCAAAGCAGTGCAAAGATGCAGTTCACAGCCTCGCAGGGCATGGAGGAGTCACTGTCCCCAGGAGGGACCTGGCGCTCTCCATGGAGCAGCTGTCAGTAGCTAAAGGAACAGCTGAGATACAGCGGGGTCTGCCGCTGAATATATCTAAAGGTTCTGCCTGACAGGTTCCTCCCTGTCCCTCATGCTGCTGTCTGTCCACAGAGCACAGGGGCAGCGTCAGCACCTGCTCTGGCTGCCTCTGTACCCGAGGAAGAGGCTAAAGAGGAGGAGGGTGCCAAGGAACCTGCCCCTGCGGTCAGCCCACGGCCTGAGCAGCTCACATCAGTAAGTGCCTGCTTTGGTTAGCAGTGTCTTTGGTGTCATTTAGTCCCTCGTGTAAAAGCAGCCTTTGGATTTTGCGCCTTGAGTTGGAGAAGTGGGCAGCAAAAGCCGAGAGGTGAAGAGCCCTGGATGTGGCCGGCAGCATCTTCCTAGGGGCTTGCATTTGAAATGGGATCAGAGGGGCATCTCTGCCAGGCACCCTTCTGACCCAAAGTCATTTCTTGTCCCAGAGCTCCACCTCCTCTGTCCTGGCACCTGCACGGGCTGCAGCTGCAGGCTCTGAAGAAGCCTCCAGTCCCCGAGCTGGAAACTCGAGCACGAGCAGCTCGTGCACCTGGAGCACAAGCAGCTCGTGCACCTGGAGCACAAGCAGTTCCTCTGGCAGCACTGAGGACCTGCAGGAGAAGACAGAGGAGGAGTGCCTGGCCATGCTGAGTATGTCCTGTGTATTCCTTGTCTGCTGGAGCAGTGCCTTGTGTGTGCATGTGTCAGCATGAGCTCCTCCCACCTCCTGTTCTCCTCAGCGGAGTGTCGGGTCCTGAGGCCTCCACACAGGACCTGTTGTTGTGCTTTGAGGTGGCGAGAGAGCACCTCAGAGGCTCTCCTGCCTCTGAGGGCAGCTCGGCCTGGCTTGGCTTTGCCTGAGCTGCCCTCTGTGCAGAAGGGAAGCAAGAGATTGTTTCTGGCTGAGCAGGAGGCTGTGACCTAGCGAATGAGTGGGCCTCAAGGAGCTCTCTGGGCCCAGCTCCTGGGGGGCACAGCCAAGGTCATCTTCAGAAGGTAGCCCGGTCCTAAAAGATGAGGGACCTCATTCCTAAAGCCCATGCAATGGGTTATAAGATGAGCTGCTGCTCTTGAAAGGGAGAAAGGCATTGTTTAGGCAAAGTGCTGAAAGGTGGAGATCGTGCCTCTGCTGGAAGCACTTTGCAATATTCTTCCTGTTCTGGAAAGGGCAGCTGTTGATAAAAATTGATTCCAGAACCCAAGATGCCTGCCTTTACATTTGCAAGGATTAAAGCTTTGGTTGAATGTCACAGAGTGTTTATTCCCAAGAACAGAAAGGTTTTGTTCTTCCTGCTGCCCTTAATGTTTCTAGACAACAATCACTTCTCTTGGTTACTGCTGTCTTTTCTGATCCGTGTCTCCTCTGACTGATTCTCCATGTGCTTAGTTTTTAGTTTGGACAGTCAGGCTTTGCGCAGGCAATCTGTGCTGCAGAGCTGACTGTTTTGTTGCTGTTTTGTTGCTGTGGTGGTAGTGGTGGTGGTGTTGTAGTGGTGCGGTTGTTGTTGTGGTTCGCTGAGTGACTGAGAAGAAAGGGCCTGGTGTCCCCAAGGAGAGCGGGGAGAGAGAGTGGGGCTGCCTTTCTGATCTGCTGCAGGGTGGGATCTCTGTTGTGAAGTGAGCATCTTTCCTTTGGTTTCTTTCAGGGATGCTGGTGAGCGAAGGAGATCCCGAGGCTAAATACACAGAACTGGAAACTATTGGCAAAGGGTGAGTGCAGCCACCGTTCCTTCTTCAAAGGGAGGGGCTGTGTATTTTGCTGGTGTCACATCTCCCCAGCGTGACGTCAGGCAAGCTCCAAAGCTGTTCAGACACTGCGTTGAGATGCTCCCGTCCCTCAGTACTGGTCAGCGTTTATAGCTGTGGTCCGAAGGCATGGCAAAGACACCTGGATGCTGGCAATGTCTTTTCTGCGGCAAAGAGCAGCGCCTGGCAGATCTCCTGTCCCTCAAGTGTGTGGCACCTCTTTGCCGCTTTTCTTCGCAGAAACCATTTTTACGTGTCCCAAAAGAATACAGAAGATGTGGGAATGAAAGGAGCAAAAAGTGTGCTGCCTCAAAGGTCAAGTTAGCAGCTGAGAGCTGCCAGAGAACAGCTGTCAGTAGCATTTCTTTCCAATATTTTGCTGAAAACAAGATTCAGTGCTCAGGATGACCGTCACCTAGTCTAGAAGCCAAAAGCAGAGGTGAAAGAAGCAACTCTCTTTTATAGCTGAGGTGGCAAAAGCCAAAGCTTCAGGGAAGCGCCGGTGCCGATGCACTCTAGAGGAAAAGGCATCACCTGCCTGATGGCAGAGCCCTCATGGATCCTGTGGGGATTTGGCCTTTCCTGCAAAGAATCCCCCAAGCTGTTCCCTTTTGAAAGCCAGCTCTGCTGACTGTAAATGGGATGGATTTGCAGCATTTCCTCTGGGAGCAGCCAAGTGTACAAGAACTCGCCTGAGGAGTAGAGTCCTTCCTGTGTCTGGGGCACCGAAGAGAAGCAGCTGCTGATGGCTCTGGACCCGGAATGAAGCTGTCTAGGGATGCCCTGTGTAGAGTACTTCTCCATTTGTGTGTGCAACAATGGAGGCCTTCGGCTGCTCTGGCTGTGGCTGGAGACTACTTTCCTTGGCAGCTGGAGGAAGGATCTGTCTCTAGATCTTTTCCTCCAATGGCTGTTCCGTGAGTTCAGGCTTCTCAGAAGGCCTGTGTGGTGTTGCCTGAGTTTGGCAGATAGACTCCAAGGAGAGGTGTGGGAAGGCCCAGCCGGAGTGTGTGTGCCTGGAAAAATCCCACCCACGTGCACACACGGAAAGAACAAAGGGAAAAAGACCCAGACCAGAATCTGTCGTGTCCCATTTGAGATTTGCCCCAGGCCTTTTCTTCCCGCTGGACCGCAGTGTCTTGCACTTGAAGGGACTAAAGGACTTCTCCTTTCTCCGCTGCTGTTTTGTTTCTAGGGGTTTCGGCACTGTGTGTACGGCAGTGGACACTGCCACAGGAGAAGAGGTAAGCGTCAGGCAGCGCCGCAGCTTCTGCAGCTCTCGAGTGCCCTCCCCTCTGCTGTCAGCTGTGGCTGAGCTTTGGCCGGCCAGTAGAGCTTTGCTTCCAAGGGCCACTGAAGTGCCGAGCAGTGTCCGCCTGCCAAATACAGTGGGGACAGATTTTGTCCTTCTCAGCTGCCCCAAGGAATGCGAGGAGGCCAGGCGGTTTCTCTCCTAGGAGGAGACGCAGCCAGCTGGGTCTTAGTGCCAAGGTGGTGTCTTAGAGCACGGCACTGCTCTTTGGGGCCGGCAGCTCAGGATTCCTGAATTCTCGTTTCTGGCTCGTAGCAAATACATGGGAATCGTGCTGGTAGCTCCTTAGCCACCTGCAGGGCTGCCCTTGGGAACTGTGCTTCGAGAGAGAGGTCTGCAAGGGGACTCTCAAGGGCCTATGCCATGCTCAGAGCCCGGCGTGCATGGCTAGAGGATCAAGGCGTGGGCTATTCCTTTTTGCAGTCAGGCAGTAATTGCAAATGTCCGTGGTGTGACGGAAAGTGTTTTAGTGCAGCAAAATGACAGCTCCTGAAGTGTGGAAGGGCTAGGGTTGTCTTTTTGGGAGGTAGCCTCAATGATGTTTTCATCATCACAGCATTTTTTCTGTAAAGTGAGTAGGGTTGTATTTCCTGGGGTTTAACCCTCCAGATGCTTTTAGGACGGCATTTTACCCGTCATGTCTGTAAGAGTTTGCTGTGTTGTTGTGCACTCAAGAATGCCAGCGGTTGCTGGAGTAATGATGTAACCCCCTAGAACTGCCAGTGGTTTCCCAGCAGTTTGGCTCCATTTTCACCGGCACAGAATGGCTTCCTGCTTGCAAGAGGTGTGTGAATGGAAATGCTGAAGATAAAGTAAGGCCCTGGGGGAAGGCTGTGGGCGTAGGGAGTGTTGTTAGAGCTTTGAGGTGGAGAGTTTAGAGCGTGTTTCGCCTGGGTGTACAAAGCAAAGGCTCTCTGGCTCTGTGTCCTGGGACTGGCGCCCAAGCGAGCGGCGTAAGAGGCTCTTGCAAGCTCAGCTACGAATTCCTCTGATGTCCAGTCGCAAGGCGGTTTGGCCCCGCCCAGCTCTGTCATCCCAAAATCACTGTCTCATCGTTCCCGTTGTGGTCTCCTGCCACAGCCTTCTTTGGTTCACGGTTTTCCATGTCGTTTCAGGTGGCCATAAAGAAAATCAGTCTCCTGCGAGAGAGCAGCACCGAACTGTGCGTGAACGAAATCCAGGTCATGCGCGACAGTAAGAACGCCAACCTCGTCAACTACATAGACAGGTGAGTGGTTCTGCTCTTCTGCCATGAAGGGTCATTGCCATCCTGCAAGCCAAAGGATCAACCACTCCTTTGGTGGCTGGCAGAGAACAGAGCTGTTAATTCCTGTTTCTCTGCTGATCTACGGCGTCTTGGGAGGAGATTGCACTGGGGCTGCATTAATCTTTCCTGGCATACCTAGTTTGAAGTGCGCTTTCAAAGACCTGACTCGGCCCTATCTTACTGAGCCAACAGCCTCAAAGTTCCCCCCTCCCTGCACTTCATTTTCCAACAGGTTTGGGGCTTGATTTTTTCCCTCGGGTCTTAAGTGCTGACAAAGCACTGTAGATCTTATTTCCTTTGCCTGTTCCCAGTGTTTTGCATTGGTGTGGATACCAAGAAGGCTTTTAGACTGCACAGAGTTCAAGGCCTGTGGAGCCTAGTGAATGACTATTCACTTGCTCCTGCCTTCCTCCAAGAGAGACACGGAGACAAGAATCCATCAGGTCATGTAACTGTGCGCATTCATCTCCACGCTGTTGTTTCCTCCTTTCAGCTACCTGGTGGACGAGGAGCTCTGGCTAGTGATGGAATACATGGACGGAGGCTCTTTACACGATGTCATTAGGGAGACTCGTATGGCAGAAGGAGAGATAGCAGCTGTCTCTCGGGAGGTGAGGGATGGCGCTTGTGCTTCCCGTGGCTTGGGCGGGATGGTCCTTCCCAACAGGTGGTAAGGAGAGGAGTGATTTCATCTTCCCAGCTTGCTTCCTGCCTTTCTGTTACGACTGGCAGCAGCAAGAGCATCCGAAGTGCCTGCCAGCGTGCCTGCCCTTCTCCAGCTGTGTTTGTTTGTGTCTGCCTCTCTGAACACTTGCCTGGACCCGAAGTGTACTGCATTCCTTCCCTGTAAGAGCAAACGGGTTGGTGGCACAATGTCAGACAAGTGGCAAAGACAAAGAGATACTCTCGGGACTCTCACAAAGCTCAGGCTCAAAGGAGATGCTTGCACCCAAAGTGGTGTTTGCAAAAGCATCCGCTGTCGTCTGGCTGGAGAGAGCACAGCCCCTGCAGCAGCGCTCCTTCAGTGTGTGCTTGCAGGCCACTGGCCAGAGGAACAGTTGCCCTTTCTGTCTCAGAAGCGAATATGCATGCCCTCACTTAAAAAGGCACTGCTGTCCTCATGTTGGAGCAGCAAGCTCTTGCCCTTGCCAGCAGCCTGTCCTGCCATGGCTCAGCATCCCCCAGCGAGTCGGTCTTGCAGGTTTGCCACTTCCCTGCTTGTAGGATGAAATCAGATGAGGAACTCTTAGGCTCGTGTTTCTTTTCTCTCTCTCAGTGCCTGCAAGGCCTGGATTTCCTTCACTCCAAGCAAGTGATCCACCGAGACATCAAAAGCCACAACATTCTCCTGGGCTTGGACGGATCTGTCAAGTTGGGTGGGTGTTGTTGGCCAGGCTCAGCCATGGCGGGCTGCGGTGTGGGGCTGCCTTTGAGTGACTGCCAGGTCCCCAAGAGTGGTGCCCGTGGCAGTGCAGGCTGCCCTGCTGCGAGCGCAGAGCACAGCTGCAACGTGCAGGGAGGTGTGGCTGGGAAGAAGGTGTCAGGAGTGGCTCTGGATTGTGCGTGTCCCTTCCCAAGTGAGGCCGTTACGGGCTAAAGCTTCAGGGGACTGAAAGCCACTGCCCGAAACTGGGGGCTTTTGCTCAGTGGCCAATTCCGTATTTCCTCGGCTGCAGGCCGGAGGAATGCCAGCATGGCCCCTTTTGCAGCCAGATTCCACACTGCCTTCTGGGACGTTGGTACAGCGGGGAGTTCTTTGGTTTGCTTTCCTAATTCACGCCGACTTGACCAGAGGGCTTTTTTCTCCTCAGCTGATTTTGGCCTCGCTGCTCAGCTCACCCCTGAGCAGAGCAAACGGAGATCAGCTGCCGGGACTACTCACTGGATGGCGCCAGAAATTTTCACCAGGAAGCCCTACGGCCCCAAAGTGGACATTTGGTCCTTTGGCATCGTGGGGATCGAGATGGTGGAAGGAGCGCCTCCTTACCTGATGAACACCTCTGCCATGGTACGCTGCAACTGCTCTCAGACTCTGCTGTCATTCTAACAAAGTCTGCCCCCGTTCTTCGGCCCGGGAAGCTTGCCTAACACCTGAAGACGATAGGTTCCAGGCCGCATAGTCTCTCGTGCTTCTTGTCCAGACCGTCCCCTTGGCATTTACTCACAAACAGCACTAAAAAATCCTTTTGTGATGCCTTTTGCTTGATGGAAGCTCTGCCTAAGGGAGCAGTGAGCAGTGTATAATAATAGATATTATTTTATGTAATAATCCTTGGAAACTGTAGAGTTCGACCAAAGTCCCTCTTCCAAATTGCCTGTAAGAGCTGGTGTCGTTCCTCAGAGAAGCAAAGTGTGCTTTTGCCAATGGAGTTGCTCCCAGTTTGGTCAGCCATTGACATCGGGGGCACAGCAGGAGCCTTTGCATAGTGGACTAGCTGTGGCTGTCTCTGGCTTTGGGCTCTTTTGTGTGGGGTAGGAAGGGCATGTCCAAGCCTGTGGCAGGGAGGGAAGTGCCACTGGAGAGTGGAGCTTCTCCCGTGGGGTCTGGGTGAGCGGTTTGGCGTACGAAGGAGACAGGCAGAGCGCGGCGTTTCCTTCTTCTCTAGGTTCGACAGCTGATAAGCACCGGGGGCACCCCGAAGCTGCAGAACCCCAGGCAGCAGTCCGCTTGGTTGCGAGACTTCCTGCACTGCTGCCTGGAGACAGACGAGGACAGGCGCTGGTCTGCCCAGGAGCTTCTGCAGGTAAAAGGCCAAGCGGCTGCAGGGTGCGCCAGCTGCCCGCTGCCAGGGGCTTCCCATCCGCTCAATCCAAGGCGTCAGAGGGGCACCAGTCCTAGGAATCGCCAGTCTCGGGGCTTTTCAAAGAAAAACGAAGGAGAATCCTGGGTGGGGATGGGTTGGAAGGAGCCTTTCAAGGTCACCCAGACCAAGTGGTCCGCAAGGAGCAGGGACGTCGTCAAGTAGATCAGGTTGCTCAGGGCCTCATCTGAGCTGACCTCGAATGTTCCCAGGGATGGGGCTGCGAGCAGCTCTCTGGGCGACCTGTGCTGGTGTTTCAGCACTCTCGTCACAAAGAGTTTCTTCCTTAGACCTGATCTGAATCTGCCCTCTTTGTGTTGAGAGCTATTATCCCTTGTGCTAATGCGACTGTGCTTGCAAAAAAACATGTCCTCAACATGCTGTGAAGCCCCCTGGAAGTCTTGAAAGGCAGCAAGAAGGTGTGCCCAGGGCCTTCTCTTCTTGGGGCAGAACAAGCCCAGCTGTCTCAGCCTTTCCTCAGAGGAGAGGTGCTCCATGCTGAGATGGTCATTTCTGTGGCCCAGTTTTGCCCTTTGGGAACACACTCAGTGTAATGTGGTAGCAAAAGAAGTGAAGTAGAATAAAAGCAGGTAGGGAGGGCTGAAAAGGTGGTGGAAGAAGCCAATGAAATCAGCTCCTGGCAATAATTTTGAGATTTGGGTGTGGGAAGGAAGGAAGGAAGCAAGCAAGAACGGAGGGAAGGGAGGGAGGGAGGGAGGGAGGGAGGGAAGGAGGGGCTTTGGGCAGCTCCCAGTGAGCCTCAGAGGGGCCTTGGCTTGGCCCTCCTGCCCCACTTGTAGAGGTTTGTGCCACCAAGGTGGGGACAGCTGAGCAGGACTTGGCCAGGCTGGCCCATTGCTGCCTGGCACAGCCATGTAGACGACGTTGTGGCAGAGAGGGAGCGGCAGAAGGTGCCGCTCGGCTGTCCCTGCTGTGGAGGGTGGTGCCAGCACTGCTCCCCCTTCAAGCCAGCGCTGAATCCGTCAGCCACTTGTGTCAGTGGTTTTCAGAACATGGGCCAAAATCCTACGGGGATCAGCCTTTCTCCAAGGGATTGGAGTTTCCTGAGGAATGCCTTACGCTCCTCACCTTTTTTTAGCAACTAAAATAGCCCATGACCTTAGAAAAGGGCAACCTCAAGAAGCCTGTTGAGTGTCCTGATGAAAGGAAGACATGCAAGCTGCATTCCCACAATGTGGGCACAACAAAAATCTCAAGAAGCTGCAGACACCTGCAGGATTAATGGATTTGTGGGATTGTGAGCCATGTTTTCCTATGGTAGCAAGGTCCTTGACGTGGAGACAGAGGTGCAGAGAGTGCCCTCATTTCTGCGTCTTTCTGGTAACCAGAGAAAGCCTGTTTGAGCCCATGAGGAGTGGAGTTGGGAAAGCAGAAGTTAATTTTTTCCTTTTCTCTTTGGGCAGCATCCGTTTGTAACCTCAGCCAAGCCGACCTCCAGCCTGACGCCTCTGATCATGGCAGCGCAGCAGTTTATGGCCGACAGGAGATACTAGCCCTGGAAGAGGCCACTTGTTGTTTTTTTGTAGTTGGTAGTTTTTTATAGTTGGGAGTTTTTTATAGTTTGTAGTTTACAGTTCATAGTTTGTAGTTTCTAATTTTTTAGATTGATAGTCAAAATAAATACGCTATAAAACTTTCATTGGAAGACTCGCTTTGTTCTCACCCTGTGAATAGGCTCTAAATTTGCTTCTGAATGGTCAGGTGCTGCGTAAACATGGGAAGACGCATGGATGGCATTTGTGGCATGGTTTGGAAGTGGGCAAAAGTCTGCTTTCTTCGTTATCTCCAGGCTACAACCTCGTGTGGAGATACAGGCTCACAGCTGTGAACAGAGGAGGGCAAAACGGGGCAGAGCAGTGGTGTCACTGCTGGGGACGCCGCCGCCGTGGCCCTGGTTGTGTTGCAGCTCCTGGAAAGGTTGGGAGTGTCTGTGTTGCTCTGGGCAGAGGGGCAGGGAGCCGGGCTTCTTTGCAGGCTGGGGCGCAGGTGAGCGTCCAGCGGGCACGCGAGTTCTGCCACGGGAACTGAGGCTGAGGCGAGGGAGTGACAACTTGTGCAGTTTGGATCTGCGTGAGCCACGGCTTCTCTCAGCTCAGCACCCAGCATGAGGGACGCAACTGCCCAGACAGAGCTGGCCTGGGGTCACGCTGCATGAGAGCTTGGGAGGGGACGCAGCCAGGGCAGGTGACCTAAACTGGCCACAGGTATATTCCAGACCATTTGACATCCTGCTCAGTGTTTCAAGCTGGGCGCAGGAAGGAGGGAGGAGGGGACGTTTGGAGTGACGGCATTTGTCTTCCCAAGTCACTGTGAGGCGTGAGGGGACCCTGCCCTCCTGGAGACGCAAAACACCTGCCTGCCCTTGGGAAATGGTGAATGAGTTCTTTATTTTTCTTTGCTTGAGCGTGTGGCTTTTGCATTCCCTATGCAACTGAATCGATCTCAACCTGTGAGTTTTCCAGCTTTTACCCTTCCGATTGTCTCCCCAGGGAGCCAGAATGGCTGTGCGTGGTGCTTGGTTGCTGGCTGGGGTTAAACCACAGCATGAGAAATAGAGAAAAAGTGGTTTAAAAGCGAGAGGCAGAGGAATGAAGCTTCCAAACTTTGGGGCGGTGGTGGTTTTTCTGTTTTCCTAAGCCTGCCTTCCTGCAGCCCTCCCAGCACCTGCTCTATTTGCTCTCTGCCTCACAGCTTCCAGTTTTGCTGGGACCGGCCCATTTGGGCCCACTGCTTTCCTCCCAGCAGCACCTTCTGAGTTGTCCCACACTGTGTTGGTACTTTCTTTTCTTTCGTCCTTTCTTTACATCCATAGCAGGCAGCTCTCTGTGGTGCATGGATGAGCGCAGGGAGGCTCCCAGAGGTGCACCTCAGATGGGCAAGTCTCCTTGGAGATGCCACAGCACTGCAGCAGCAGGATGATGTGTATGCAGTGGATGAACTGTTGCTTGGCTTTCCATGTTTTCATCAATCCTACCCTTTGTAGGCCTGTGTCCCACCTTGTTCAGTGGCAAACATGTGGGGAAGAAGGTCTACAAAAGTGCTTCCTGAGGTTTTGTCCCCCAGCTATCATTGAAGGAGTGATTTCCTTTGTTGCTGCAATGTTCAGCTTCTCAGTGTTCAGCTTCTCAGCGTGGGCTATAGGGGCTTGGTGTGTTTTCAGAGTTACTCCTAGATGCCTTGAGGTTACGGGCTAGGAGGGCTTTTTGTGCTGCTTTGCAGGCTTTTTTTGGCGTTGGCTGTAGAGAAGGTCTGGTTCTATGCATGAATTCACAAAGCAGCCTAGAGCGGCCGCTATTGTGATGTCAGCGGCCGCATCCCGGCGTTGTCAAGGCAAAGCTGCCGTGCCGAGGCACGGAAGGCCTCAGTGTGCAGAGCAGCTCTGTGGCGTGCTCACTGCAGGCGGACCCTGCTGATCGCGGAGGGCTCTGCCAGCAGGCTGCACCCTGACGGGACTCTTGAGTCTTTTTGGTTTTCCCCAGGAGTCTTGTCCGGTGCAAACTTGAGCAGCGCTGCTCGAGCCATGGAGGGAGTGTGTGCTGCAGTTTGCACGGCATTTTCCGTGGCTTATTCTGGGTACTTTTTCACCCACCTGGCACGTAAGTAGACCTTTTTGTTCAGTGCAGCATATGGAAACCAAATTGCCATGAAGATGCCTTTAGTGGGGTAAAGCTGCTGTCAACAGCTCCAGCTAAGAAGGGCGTGTCTGTAGCCAGCAGGGCGTGGGCAGCATTTGTAATGTAGCCTGCAGGGGTTCTGCTCCCCCCCATCCCGGCAAGGCCTGTGGCAGTGGAGTGTGCAGTCTCCTCAGTTTGCTGGCTGAAGCAAGACATCTTCCAAGATGGGAAGATGCGGAGAGCCTGGCAGGAGTCCTTGTAGAAACTGTGCGCTGCTCTCTAGGACTGAGGGGAAGCATCTTCTCCTCTGCATTCCCTCATCCCAAGGATGTGCCTGTGGAACTTGACATTTCCTGCGTGCTAAAAGAGCCGTTGGCTCTGTGCTGAAATCCCAGAACCAGCTTGGCAAAGGCCTCTGAGATAGACATTTTTAGAAGAGTTCTTGTATGCTCCTGCACGCAGGAGCTGTTCCTGTGCTGTGTCACAGTAGAACTGCCACCACGGTTGAGGGGGACTTGGGGGAAGCTTTTCTGTGGAATCATTTTCAGCAAGCTCATGGGAATTGCTGTGTGCAATCTCTTCAGAAAACTGAAGTGCAGGAAGGGGAGGAGCTGTAGCTCCTGCTGGGTGGGGTGGGGTTGGGCAGAAGCATTGACTACTACAGAACCACTTGGGCTTTCTTAGTCTCACGTTTCTGTGGCTTGAGTGGCCAAAGAGGACAACAGGTAGACACAAGGCAGCATTTTGTGCTGTTGTCTTGCTTGCTGTGTGGCACACGGGTTGCTGCTGGAGGGATGTAGTGAAAGCAAAACGCTCTGCCCTTGGGTTGACTTCTTGGTGGGCTTGCCCAGTGCAGGCAGTTTTCTTACAGCATCTGGTTCTTCTTCCCTTGTGTGTTGCAGGTCACATTGCCCATGCCTGGAGAGAATCCGGTCCGTGGGTGAGTGGGAAAGGAGCCTTTGGCGTTGGTAGCATTTGACAACTTGGAGCAAGCTGTGAGCTGGGCCTGTTGCAGTCCAGTGCCAGCCTGGTCAGATGAACGAAAGTACAGTCCAGGCTCTGTGCAACAGCAGCAGCAGCAGCAGCAGCAGCAGCAGCAGCAGCAGCAGCAGCAGCAGCAGCAGCTGCAGGGGATCCCTGCCTGTTTTGTCTCCATGTTCCATTTCAGAGCTTTTGATCAGATGAAAGTGGGGTTGCTTGGTGCTTTGAGCCATGATGGAATTTCTCCTGTACAAGAGAGTGCGGTCGCATCTACTTGGCCCATTTTACTTGAGTTTGAACAACTGAGGATCCCATTTCTCTGCAGATGATTTCTCCTTAGTGCATCTGGGTCTAGAGCAGAGTATAAAGAAGGTTGCTTGTCCCTCATGCTGCTGTCTGTCTGCAGAGCACAAAACAAACCTCGGAGCGTCCTCTGGCTGTGTGTCTTCCTGAAGACGAGGCCAAAGGGGAGGAAGATGCCAACCCAGCTGCATCTGCTGCCACCGCAGGGCCTGAGCATCCAGCATCAGTAAGTGGCAGCTCTGGGAAGCCCTGTGGCTGGAGCAAAGCAGAGCTGCAGGTTTCTGATCAGACAGCATCTCCCATGTGTGGCTGAAGATGCTGAGGCCTGGAATCTTTTCAGCGCTTCCAGAGCGCTTCCCCCAGCCACGAGCCCTTGAAAAGGGGTGTGGAACTCGGATGTTTAGACATCAGTTTCCCACTATTCTGACAGGGGCTGTGAATTTGTCTTAGCAAGAGACAAGAGGTAGCATTAGGATGTCTTTGCCCTGGGGTACAAGGGAGGCCCTTTGTGCCCTGTGGCTGTGCAGGCTCTCTGTCAAAGATGCAGTTCAAAGCAGTGCAAAGATGCAGTTCACAGCCTCGCAGGGCATGGAGGAGTCACTGTCCCCAGGAGGGACCTGGCGCTCTCCATGGAGCAGCTGTCAGTAGCTAAAGGAACAGCTGAGATACAGCGGGGTCTGCCGCTGAATATATCTAAAGGTTCTGCCTGACAGGTTCCTCCCTGTCCCTCATGCTGCTGTCTGTCCACAGAGCACAGGGGCAGCGTCAGCACCTGCTCTGGCTGCCTCTGTACCCGAGGAAGAGGCTAAAGAGGAGGAGGGTGCCAAGGAACCTGCCCCTGCGGTCAGCCCACGGCCTGAGCAGCTCACATCAGTAAGTGCCTGCTTTGGTTAGCAGTGTCTTTGGTGTCATTTAGTCCCTCGTGTAAAAGCAGCCTTTGGATTTTGCGCCTTGAGTTGGAGAAGTGGGCAGCAAAAGCCGAGAGGTGAAGAGCCCTGGATGTGGCCGGCAGCATCTTCCTAGGGGCTTGCATTTGAAATGGGATCAGAGGGGCATCTCTGCCAGGCACCCTTCTGACCCAAAGTCATTTCTTGTCCCAGAGCTCCACCTCCTCTGTCCTGGCACCTGCACGGGCTGCAGCTGCAGGCTCTGAAGAAGCCTCCAGTCCCCGAGCTGGAAACTCGAGCACGAGCAGCTCGTGCACCTGGAGCACAAGCAGCTCGTGCACCTGGAGCACAAGCAGTTCCTCTGGCAGCACTGAGGACCTGCAGGAGAAGACAGAGGAGGAGTGCCTGGCCATGCTGAGTATGTCCTGTGTATTCCTTGTCTGCTGGAGCAGTGCCTTGTGTGTGCATGTGTCAGCATGAGCTCCTCCCACCTCCTGTTCTCCTCAGCGGAGTGTCGGGTCCTGAGGCCTCCACACAGGACCTGTTGTTGTGCTTTGAGGTGGCGAGAGAGCACCTCAGAGGCTCTCCTGCCTCTGAGGGCAGCTCGGCCTGGCTTGGCTTTGCCTGAGCTGCCCTCTGTGCAGAAGGGAAGCAAGAGATTGTTTCTGGCTGAGCAGGAGGCTGTGACCTAGCGAATGAGTGGGCCTCAAGGAGCTCTCTGGGCCCAGCTCCTGGGGGGCACAGCCAAGGTCATCTTCAGAAGGTAGCCCGGTCCTAAAAGATGAGGGACCTCATTCCTAAAGCCCATGCAATGGGTTATAAGATGAGCTGCTGCTCTTGAAAGGGAGAAAGGCATTGTTTAGGCAAAGTGCTGAAAGGTGGAGATCGTGCCTCTGCTGGAAGCACTTTGCAATATTCTTCCTGTTCTGGAAAGGGCAGCTGTTGATAAAAATTGATTCCAGAACCCAAGATGCCTGCCTTTACATTTGCAAGGATTAAAGCTTTGGTTGAATGTCACAGAGTGTTTATTCCCAAGAACAGAAAGGTTTTGTTCTTCCTGCTGCCCTTAATGTTTCTAGACAACAATCACTTCTCTTGGTTACTGCTGTCTTTTCTGATCCGTGTCTCCTCTGACTGATTCTCCATGTGCTTAGTTTTTAGTTTGGACAGTCAGGCTTTGCGCAGGCAATCTGTGCTGCAGAGCTGACTGTTTTGTTGCTGTTTTGTTGCTGTGGTGGTAGTGGTGGTGGTGTTGTAGTGGTGCGGTTGTTGTTGTGGTTCGCTGAGTGACTGAGAAGAAAGGGCCTGGTGTCCCCAAGGAGAGCGGGGAGAGAGAGTGGGGCTGCCTTTCTGATCTGCTGCAGGGTGGGATCTCTGTTGTGAAGTGAGCATCTTTCCTTTGGTTTCTTTCAGGGATGCTGGTGAGCGAAGGAGATCCCGAGGCTAAATACACAGAACTGGAAACTATTGGCAAAGGGTGAGTGCAGCCACCGTTCCTTCTTCAAAGGGAGGGGCTGTGTATTTTGCTGGTGTCACATCTCCCCAGCGTGACGTCAGGCAAGCTCCAAAGCTGTTCAGACACTGCGTTGAGATGCTCCCGTCCCTCAGTACTGGTCAGCGTTTATAGCTGTGGTCCGAAGGCATGGCAAAGACACCTGGATGCTGGCAATGTCTTTTCTGCGGCAAAGAGCAGCGCCTGGCAGATCTCCTGTCCCTCAAGTGTGTGGCACCTCTTTGCCGCTTTTCTTCGCAGAAACCATTTTTACGTGTCCCAAAAGAATACAGAAGATGTGGGAATGAAAGGAGCAAAAAGTGTGCTGCCTCAAAGGTCAAGTTAGCAGCTGAGAGCTGCCAGAGAACAGCTGTCAGTAGCATTTCTTTCCAATATTTTGCTGAAAACAAGATTCAGTGCTCAGGATGACCGTCACCTAGTCTAGAAGCCAAAAGCAGAGGTGAAAGAAGCAACTCTCTTTTATAGCTGAGGTGGCAAAAGCCAAAGCTTCAGGGAAGCGCCGGTGCCGATGCACTCTAGAGGAAAAGGCATCACCTGCCTGATGGCAGAGCCCTCATGGATCCTGTGGGGATTTGGCCTTTCCTGCAAAGAATCCCCCAAGCTGTTCCCTTTTGAAAGCCAGCTCTGCTGACTGTAAATGGGATGGATTTGCAGCATTTCCTCTGGGAGCAGCCAAGTGTACAAGAACTCGCCTGAGGAGTAGAGTCCTTCCTGTGTCTGGGGCACCGAAGAGAAGCAGCTGCTGATGGCTCTGGACCCGGAATGAAGCTGTCTAGGGATGCCCTGTGTAGAGTACTTCTCCATTTGTGTGTGCAACAATGGAGGCCTTCGGCTGCTCTGGCTGTGGCTGGAGACTACTTTCCTTGGCAGCTGGAGGAAGGATCTGTCTCTAGATCTTTTCCTCCAATGGCTGTTCCGTGAGTTCAGGCTTCTCAGAAGGCCTGTGTGGTGTTGCCTGAGTTTGGCAGATAGACTCCAAGGAGAGGTGTGGGAAGGCCCAGCCGGAGTGTGTGTGCCTGGAAAAATCCCACCCACGTGCACACACGGAAAGAACAAAGGGAAAAAGACCCAGACCAGAATCTGTCGTGTCCCATTTGAGATTTGCCCCAGGCCTTTTCTTCCCGCTGGACCGCAGTGTCTTGCACTTGAAGGGACTAAAGGACTTCTCCTTTCTCCGCTGCTGTTTTGTTTCTAGGGGTTTCGGCACTGTGTGTACGGCAGTGGACACTGCCACAGGAGAAGAGGTAAGCGTCAGGCAGCGCCGCAGCTTCTGCAGCTCTCGAGTGCCCTCCCCTCTGCTGTCAGCTGTGGCTGAGCTTTGGCCGGCCAGTAGAGCTTTGCTTCCAAGGGCCACTGAAGTGCCGAGCAGTGTCCGCCTGCCAAATACAGTGGGGACAGATTTTGTCCTTCTCAGCTGCCCCAAGGAATGCGAGGAGGCCAGGCGGTTTCTCTCCTAGGAGGAGACGCAGCCAGCTGGGTCTTAGTGCCAAGGTGGTGTCTTAGAGCACGGCACTGCTCTTTGGGGCCGGCAGCTCAGGATTCCTGAATTCTCGTTTCTGGCTCGTAGCAAATACATGGGAATCGTGCTGGTAGCTCCTTAGCCACCTGCAGGGCTGCCCTTGGGAACTGTGCTTCGAGAGAGAGGTCTGCAAGGGGACTCTCAAGGGCCTATGCCATGCTCAGAGCCCGGCGTGCATGGCTAGAGGATCAAGGCGTGGGCTATTCCTTTTTGCAGTCAGGCAGTAATTGCAAATGTCCGTGGTGTGATGGAAAGTGTTTTAGTGCAGCAAAATGACAGCTCCTGAAGTGTGGAAGGGCTAGGGTTGTCTTTTTGGGAGGTAGCCTCAATGATGTTTTCATCATCACAGCATTTTTTCTGTAAAGTGAGTAGGGTTGTATTTCCTGGGGTTTAACCCTCCAGATGCTTTTAGGACGGCATTTTACCCGTCATGTCTGTAAGAGTTTGCTGTGTTGTTGTGCACTCAAGAATGCCAGCGGTTGCTGGAGTAATGATGTAACCCCCTAGAACTGCCAGTGGTTTCCCAGCAGTTTGGCTCCATTTTCACCGGCACAGAATGGCTTCCTGCTTGCAAGAGGTGTGTGAATGGAAATGCTGAAGATAAAGTAAGGCCCTGGGGGAAGGCTGTGGGCGTAGGGAGTGTTGTTAGAGCTTTGAGGTGGAGAGTTTAGAGCGTGTTTCGCCTGGGTGTACAAAGCAAAGGCTCTCTGGCTCTGTGTCCTGGGACTGGCGCCCAAGCGAGCGGCGTAAGAGGCTCTTGCAAGCTCAGCTACGAATTCCTCTGATGTCCAGTCGCAAGGCGGTTTGGCCCCGCCCAGCTCTGTCATCCCAAAATCACTGTCTCATCGTTCCCGTTGTGGTCTCCTGCCACAGCCTTCTTTGGTTCACGGTTTTCCATGTCGTTTCAGGTGGCCATAAAGAAAATCAGTCTCCTGCGAGAGAGCAGCACCGAACTGTGCGTGAACGAAATCCAGGTCATGCGCGACAGTAAGAACGCCAACCTCGTCAACTACATAGACAGGTGAGTGGTTCTGCTCTTCTGCCATGAAGGGTCATTGCCATCCTGCAAGCCAAAGGATCAACCACTCCTTTGGTGGCTGGCAGAGAACAGAGCTGTTAATTCCTGTTTCTCTGCTGATCTACGGCGTCTTGGGAGGAGATTGCACTGGGGCTGCATTAATCTTTCCTGGCATACCTAGTTTGAAGTGCGCTTTCAAAGACCTGACTCGGCCCTATCTTACTGAGCCAACAGCCTCAAAGTTCCCCCCTCCCTGCACTTCATTTTCCAACAGGTTTGGGGCTTGATTTTTTCCCTCGGGTCTTAAGTGCTGACAAAGCACTGTAGATCTTATTTCCTTTGCCTGTTCCCAGTGTTTTGCATTGGTGTGGATACCAAGAAGGCTTTTAGACTGCACAGAGTTCAAGGCCTGTGGAGCCTAGTGAATGACTATTCACTTGCTCCTGCCTTCCTCCGAGAGAGACACGGAGACAAGAATCCATCAGGTCATGTAACTGTGTGCATTCATCTCCATGCTGTTGTTTCCTCCTTTCAGCTACCTGGTGGACGAGGAGCTCTGGCTAGTGATGGAATACATGGACGGAGGCTCTTTACACGATGTCATTAGGGAGACTCGTATGGCAGAAGGAGAGATAGCAGCTGTCTCTCGGGAGGTGAGGGATGGCGCTTGTGCTTCCCGTGGCTTGGGCGGGATGGTCCTTCCCAACAGGTGGTAAGGAGAGGAGTGATTTCATCTTCCCAGCTTGCTTCCTGCCTTTCTGTTACGACTGGCAGCAGCAAGAGCATCCGAAGTGCCTGCCAGCGTGCCTGCCCTTCTCCAGCTGTGTTTGTTTGTGTCTGCCTCTCTGAACACTTGCCTGGACCCGAAGTGTACTGCATTCCTTCCCTGTAAGAGCAAACGGGTTGGTGGCACAATGTCAGACAAGTGGCAAAGACAAAGAGATACTCTCGGGACTCTCACAAAGCTCAGGCTCAAAGGAGATGCTTGCACCCAAAGTGGTGTTTGCAAAAGCATCCGCTGTCGTCTGGCTGGAGAGAGCACAGCCCCTGCAGCAGCGCTCCTTCAGTGTGTGCTTGCAGGCCACTGGCCAGAGGAACAGTTGCCCTTTCTGTCTCAGAAGCGAATATGCATGCCCTCACTTAAAAAGGCACTGCTGTCCTCGTGTTGGAGCAGCAAGCTCTTGCCCTTGCCAGCAGCCTGTCCTGCCATGGCTCAGCATCCCCCAGCGAGTCGGTCTTGCAGGTTTGCCACTTCCCTGCTTGTGGGATGAAATCAGATGAGGAACTCTTAGGCTCGTGTTTCTTTTCTCTCTCTCAGTGCCTGCAAGGCCTGGATTTCCTTCACTCCAAGCAAGTGATCCACCGAGACATCAAAAGCCACAACATTCTCCTGGGCTTGGACGGATCTGTCAAGTTGGGTGGGTGTTGTTGGCCAGGCTCAGCCATGGCGGGCTGCGGTGTGGGGCTGCCTTTGAGTGACTGCCAGGTCCCCAAGAGTGGTGCCCGTGGCAGTGCAGGCTGCCCTGCTGCGAGCGCAGAGCACAGCTGCAACGTGCAGGGAGGTGTGGCTGGGAAGAAGGTGTCAGGAGTGGCTCTGGATTGTGCGTGTCCCTTCCCAAGCGAGGCCGTTACGGGCTAAAGCTTCAGGGGACTGAAAGCCACTGCCCGAAACTGGGGGCTTTTGCTCAGTGGCCAATTCCGTATTTCCTCGGCTGCAGGCCGGAGGAATGCCAGCATGGCCCCTTTTGCAGCCAGATTCCACACTGCCTTCTGGGACGTTGGTACAGCGGGGAGTTCTTTGGTTTGCTTTCCTAATTCACGCCGACTTGACCAGAGGGCTTTTTTCTCCTCAGCTGATTTTGGCCTCGCTGCTCAGCTCACCCCTGAGCAGAGCAAACGGAGATCAGCTGCCGGGACTACTCACTGGATGGCGCCAGAAATTTTCACCAGGAAGCCCTACGGCCCCAAAGTGGACATTTGGTCCTTTGGCATCGTGGGGATCGAGATGGTGGAAGGAGCGCCTCCTTACCTGATGAACACCTCTGCCATGGTACGCTGCAACTGCTCTCAGACTCTGCTGTCATTCTAACAAAGTCTGCCCCCGTTCTTCGGCCCGGGAAGCTTGCCTAACACCTGAAGACGATAGGTTCCAGGCCGCATAGTCTCTCGTGCTTCTTGTCCAGACCGTCCCCTTGGCATTTACTCACAAACAGCACTAAAAAATCCTTTTGTGATGCCTTTTGCTTGATGGAAGCTCTGCCTAAGGGAGCAGTGAGCAGTGTATAATAATAGATATTATTTTATGTAATAATCCTTGGAAACTGTAGAGTTCGACCAAAGTCCCTCTTCCAAATTGCCTGTAAGAGCTGGTGTCGTTCCTCAGAGAAGCAAAGTGTGCTTTTGCCAATGGAGTTGCTCCCAGTTTGGTCAGCCATTGACATCGGGGGCACAGCAGGAGCCTTTGCATAGTGGACTAGCTGTGGCTGTCTCTGGCTTTGGGCTCTTTTGTGTGGGGTAGGAAGGGCATGTCCAAGCCTGTGGCAGGGAGGGAAGTGCCACTGGAGAGTGGAGCTTCTCCCGTGGGGTCTGGGTGAGCGGTTTGGCGTACGAAGGAGACAGGCAGAGCGCGGCGTTTCCTTCTTCTCTAGGTTCGACAGCTGATAAGCACCGGGGGCACCCCGAAGCTGCAGAACCCCAGGCAGCAGTCCGCTTGGTTGCGAGACTTCCTGCACTGCTGCCTGGAGACAGACGAGGACAGGCGCTGGTCTGCCCAGGAGCTTCTGCAGGTAAAAGGCCAAGCGGCTGCAGGGTGCGCCAGCTGCCCGCTGCCAGGGGCTTCCCATCCGCTCAATCCAAGGCGTCAGAGGGGCACCAGTCCTAGGAATCGCCAGTCTCGGGGCTTTTCAAAGAAAAACGAAGGAGAATCCTGGGTGGGGATGGGTTGGAAGGAGCCTTTCAAGGTCACCCAGACCAAGTGGTCCGCAAGGAGCAGGGACGTCGTCAAGTAGATCAGGTTGCTCAGGGCCTCATCTGAGCTGACCTCGAATGTTCCCAGGGATGGGGCTGCGAGCAGCTCTCTGGGCGACCTGTGCTGGTGTTTCAGCACTCTCGTCACAAAGAGTTTCTTCCTTAGACCTGATCTGAATCTGCCCTCTTTGTGTTGAGAGCTATTATCCCTTGTGCTAATGCGACTGTGCTTGCAAAAAAACATGTCCTCAACATGCTGTGAAGCCCCCTGGAAGTCTTGAAAGGCAGCAAGAAGGTGTGCCCAGGGCCTTCTCTTCTTGGGGCAGAACAAGCCCAGCTGTCTCAGCCTTTCCTCAGAGGAGAGGTGCTCCATGCTGAGATGGTCATTTCTGTGGCCCAGTTTTGCCCTTTGGGAACACACTCAGTGTAATGTGGTAGCAAAAGAAGTGAAGTAGAATAATAGCAGGTAGGGAGGGCTGAAAAGGTGGTGGAAGAAGCCAATGAAATCAGCTCCTGGCAATAATTTTGAGATTTGGGTGTGGGAAGGAAGGAAGGAAGCAAGCAAGAACGGAGGGAAGGGAGGGAGGGAGGGAGGGAGGGAGGGAGGGAGGGAGGGAGGGAGGGAGGGAGGGAGGGAAGGAGGGGCTTTGGGCAGCTCCCAGTGAGCCTCAGAGGGGCCTTGGCTTGGCCCTCCTGCCCCACTTGTAGAGGTTTGTGCCACCAAGGTGGGGACAGCTGAGCAGGACTTGGCCAGGCTGGCCCATTGCTGCCTGGCACAGCCATGTAGACGACATTGTGGCAGAGAGGGAGCGGCAGAAGGTGCCGCTCGGCTGTCCCTGCTGTGGAGGGAGGTGCCAGCACTGCTCCCCCTTCAAGCCAGCGCTGAATCCGTCAGCCACTTGTGTCAGTGGTTTTCAGAACATGGGCCAAAATCCTACGGGGATCAGCCTTTCTCCAAGGGATTGGAGTTTCCTGAGGAATGCCTTACGCTCCTCACCTTTTTTTAGCAACTAAAATAGCCCATGACCTTAGAAAAGGGCAACCTCAAGAAGCCTGTTGAGTGTCCTGATGAAAGGAAGACATGCAAGCTGCATTCCCACAATGTGGGCACAACAAAAATCTCAAGAAGCTGCAGACACCTGCAGGATTAATGGATTTGTGGGATTGTGAGCCATGTTTTCCTATGGTAGCAAGGTCCTTGACGTGGAGACAGAGGTGCAGAGAGTGCCCTCATTTCTGCGTCTTTCTGGTAACCAGAGAAAGCCTGTTTGAGCCCATGAGGAGTGGAGTTGGGAAAGCAGAAGTTAATTTTTTCCTTTTCTCTTTGGGCAGCATCCGTTTGTAACCTCAGCCAAGCCGACCTCCAGCCTGACGCCTCTGATCATGGCAGCGCAGCAGTTTATGGCCGACAGGAGATACTAGCCCTGGAAGAGGCCACTTGTTGTTTTTTTGTAGTTGGTAGTTTTTTATAGTTAGGAGTTTTTTATAGTTTGTAGTTTACAGTTCATAGTTTGTAGTTTCTAATTTTTTAGATTGATAGTCAAAATAAATACTCTATAAAACTTTCATTGGAAGACTCGCTTTGTTCTCACCCTGTGAATAGGCTCTAAATTTGCTTCTGAATGGTCAGGTGCTGCGTAAACATGGGAAGACGCATGGATGGCATTTGTGGCATGGTTTGGAAGTGGGCAAAAGTCTGCTTTCTTCGTTATCTCCAGGCTACAACCTCGTGTGGAGATACAGGCTCACAGCTGTGAACAGAGGAGGGCAAAACGGGGCAGAGCAGTGGTGTCACTGCTGGGGACGCCGCCGCCGTGGCCCTGGTTGTGTTGCAGCTCCTGGAAAGGTTGGGAGTGTCTGTGTTGCTCTGGGCAGAGGGGCAGGGAGCCGGGCTTCTTTGCAGGCTGGGGCGCAGGTGAGCGTCCAGCGGGCACGCGAGTTCTGCCACGGGAACTGAGGCTGAGGCGAGGGAGTGACAACTTGTGCAGTTTGGATCTGCGTGAGCCACGGCTTCTCTCAGCTCAGCACCCACCATGAGGGACGCAACTGCCCAGACAGAGCTGGCCTGGGGTCACGCTGCATGAGAGCTTGGGAGGGGACACAGCCAGGGCAGGTGACCTAAACTGGCCACAGGTATATTCCAGACCATTTGACATCCTGCTCAGTGTTTCAAGCTGGGCGCAGGAAGGAGGGAGGAGGGGACATTTGGAGTGACGGCATTTGTCTTCCCAAGTCACTGTGAGGCGTGAGGGGACCCTGCCCTCCTGGAGACGCAAAACACCTGCCTGCCCTTGGGAAATGGTGAATGAGTTCTTTATTTTTCTTTGCTTGAGCGTGTGGCTTTTGCATTCCCTATGCAACTGAATCGATCTCAACCTGTGAGTTTTCCAGCTTTTACCCTTCTGATTGTCTCCCCAGGGAGCCAGAATGGCTGTGCGTGGTGCTTGGTTGCTGGCTGGGGTTAAACCACAGCATGAGAAATAGAGAAAAAGTGGTTTAAAAGCAAGAGGCAGAGGAATGAAGCTTCCAAACTTTGGGGCGGTGGTGGTTTTTCTGTTTTCCTAAGCCTGCCTTCCTGCAGCCCTCCCAGCACCTGCTCTATTTGCTCTCTGCCTCACAGCTTCCAGTTTTGCTGGGACCGGCCCATTTGGGCCCACTGCTTTCCTCCCAGCAGCACCTTCTGAGTTGTCCCACACTGTGTTGGTACTTTCTTTTCTTTCGTCCTTTCTTTACATCCATAGCAGGCAGCTCTCTGTGGTGCATGGATGAGCGCAGGGAAGCTCCCAGAGGTGCACCTGAGATGGGCAAGTCTCCTTGGAGATGCCACAGCACTGCAGCAGCAGGATGATGTGGATGCAGTGGATGAACTGTTGCTTGGCTTTCCATGTTTTCATCAATCCTACCCTTTGTAGGCCTGTGTCCCACCTTGTTCAGTGGCAAACATGTGGGGAAGAAGGTCTACAAAAGTGCTTCCTGAGGTTTTGTCCCCCAGCTATCATTGAAGGAGTGATTTCCTTTGTTGCTGCAATGTTCAGCTTCTCAGTGTTCAGCTTCTCAGCGTGGGCTATAGGGGCTTGGTGTGTTTTCAGAGTTACTCCTAGATGCCTTGAGGTTACGGGCTAGGAGGGCATTTTGTGCTGCTTTGCAGGCTTTTTTTGGCGTTGGCTGTAGAGAAGGTCTGGTTCTATGCATGAATTCACAAAGCAGCCTAGAGCGGCCGCTATTGTGATGTCAGCGGCCGCATCCCGGCGTTGTCAAGGCAAAGCTGCCATGCCGAGGCACGGAAGGCCTCAGTGTGCAGAGCAGCTCTGTGGCGTGCTCACTGCAGGCGGACCCTGCTGATCGCGGAGGGCTCTGCCAGCAGGCTGCACCCTGACGGGACTCTTGAGTCTTTTTGGTTTTCCCCAGGAGTCTTGTCCGGTGCAAACTTGAGCAGCGCTGCTCGAGCCATGGAGGGAGTGTGTGCTGCAGTTTGCACGGCATTTTCCGTGGCTTATTCTGGGTACTTTTTCACCCACCTGGCACGTAAGTAGACCTTTTTGTTCAGTGCAGCATATGGAAACCAAATTGCCGTGAAGATGCCTTTAGTGGGGTAAAGCTGCTGTCAACAGCTCCAGCTAAGAAGGGCGTGTCTGTAGCCAGCAGGGCGTGGGCAGCATTTGTAATGTAGCCTGCAGGGGTTCTGCTCCCCCCCATCCCGGCAAGGCCTGTGGCAGTGGAGTGTGCAGTCTCCTCAGTTTGCTGGCTGAAGCAAGACATCTTCCAAGATGGGAAGATGCGGAGAGCCTGGCAGGAGTCCTTGTAGAAACTGTGCGCTGCTCTCTAGGACTGAGGGGAAGCATCTTCTCCTCTGCATTCCCTCATCCCAAGGATGTGCCTGTGGAACTTGACATTTCCTGCGTGCTAAAAGAGCCGTTGGCTCTGTGCTGAAATCCCAGAACCAGCTTGGCAAAGGCCTCTGAGATAGACATTTTTAGAAGAGTTCTTGTATGCTCCTGCACGCAGGAGCTGTTCCTGTGCTGTGTCACAGTAGAACTGCCACCACGGTTGAGGGGGACTTGGGGGAAGCTTTTCTGTGGAATCATTTTCAGCAAGCTCATGGGAATTGCTGTGTGCAATCTCTTCAGAAAACTGAAGTGCAGGAAGGGGAGGAGCTGTAGCTCCTGCTGGGTGGGGTGGGGTTGGGCAGAAGCATTGACTACTACAGAACCACTTGGGCTTTCTTAGTCTCACGTTTCTGTGGCTTGAGTGGCCAAAGAGGACAACAGGTAGACACAAGGCAGCATTTTGTGCTGTTGTCTTGCTTGCTGTGTGGCACACGGGTTGCTGCTGGAGGGATGTAGTGAAAGCAAAACGCTCTGCCCTTGGGTTGACTTCTTGGTGGGCTTGCCCAGTGCAGGCAGTTTTCTTACAGCATCTGGTTCTTCTTCCCTTGTGTGTTGCAGGTCACATTGCCCATGCCTGGAGAGAATCCGGTCCGTGGGTGAGTGGGAAAGGAGCCTTTGGCGTTGGTAGCATTT
Organism: Aphelocoma coerulescens; assembly: GCF_041296385.1. Lineage (NCBI taxonomy): Eukaryota > Metazoa > Chordata > Aves > Passeriformes > Corvidae > Aphelocoma > Aphelocoma coerulescens. The sequence continues at coordinate 45,949,787 of NW_027184085.1, forward strand.
GACGACTTGGAGCAAGCTGTGAGCTGGGCCTGTTGCAGTCCAGTGCCAGCCTGGTCAGATGAACGAAAGTACAGTCCAGGCTCTGTGCAACAGCAGCAGCAGCAGCAGCAGCAGCAGCAGCAGCAGCAGCAGCAGCTGCAGGGGATCCCTGCCTGTTTTGTCTCCATGTTCCATTTCAGAGCTTTTGATCAGATGAAAGTGGGGTTGCTTGGTGCTTTGAGCCATGATGGAATTTCTCCTGTACAAGAGAGTGCGGTCGCATCTACTTGGCCCATTTTACTTGAGTTTGAACAACTGAGGATCCCATTTCTCTGCAGATGATTTCTCCTTAGTGCATCTGGGTCTAGAGCAGAGTATAAAGAAGGTTGCTTGTCCCTCATGCTGCTGTCTGTCTGCAGAGCACAAAACAAACCTCGGAGCGTCCTCTGGCTGTGTGTCTTCCTGAAGACGAGGCCAAAGGGGAGGAAGATGCCAACCCAGCTGCATCTGCTGCCACTGCAGGGCCTGAGCATCCAGCATCAGTAAGTGGCAGCTCTGGGAAGCCCTGTGGCTGGAGCAAAGCAGAGCTGCAGGTTTCTGATCAGACAGCATCTCCCATGTGTGGCTGAAGATGCTGAGGCCTGGAATCTTTTCAGCGCTTCCAGAGCGCTTCCCCCAGCCACGAGCCCTTGAAAAGGGGTGTGGAACTCGGATGTTTAGACATCAGTTTCCCACTATTCTGACAGGGGCTGTGAATTTGTCTTAGCAAGAGACAAGAGGTAGCATTAGGATGTCTTTGCCCTGGGGAACAAGGGAGGCCCTTTGTGCCCTGTGGCTGTGCAGGCTCTCTGTCAAAGATGCAGTTCAAAGCAGTGCAAAGATGCAGTTCACAGCCTCGCAGGGCATGGAGGAGTCACTGTCCCCAGGAGGGACCTGGCGCTCTCCATGGAGCAGCTGTCAGTAGCTAAAGGAACAGCTGAGATACAGCGGGGTCTGCCGCTGAATATATCTAAAGGTTCTGCCTGACAGGTTCCTCCCTGTCCCTCATGCTGCTGTCTGTCCACAGAGCACAGGGGCAGCGTCAGCACCTGCTCTGGCTGCCTCTGTACCCGAGGAAGAGGCTAAAGAGGAGGAGGGTGCCAAGGAACCTGCCCCTGCGGTCAGCCCACGGCCTGAGCAGCTCACATCAGTAAGTGCCTGCTTTGGTTAGCAGTGTCTTTGGTGTCATTTAGTCCCTCGTGTAAAAGCAGCCTTTGGATTTTGCGCCTTGAGTTGGAGAAGTGGGCAGCAAAAGCCGAGAGGTGAAGAGCCCTGGATGTGGCCGGCAGCATCTTCCTAGGGGCTTGCATTTGAAATGGGATCAGAGGGGCATCTCTGCCAGGCACCCTTCTGACCCAAAGTCATTTCTTGTCCCAGAGCTCCACCTCCTCTGTCCTGGCACCTGCACGGGCTGCAGCTGCAGGCTCTGAAGAAGCCTCCAGTCCCCGAGCTGGAAACTCGAGCACGAGCAGCTCGTGCACCTGGAGCACAAGCAGCTCGTGCACCTGGAGCACAAGCAGTTCCTCTGGCAGCACTGAGGACCTGCAGGAGAAGACAGAGGAGGAGTGCCTGGCCATGCTGAGTATGTCCTGTGTATTCCTTGTCTGCTGGAGCAGTGCCTTGTGTGTGCATGTGTCAGCATGAGCTCCTCCCACCTCCTGTTCTCCTCAGCGGAGTGTCGGGTCCTGAGGCCTCCACACAGGACCTGTTGTTGTGCTTTGAGGTGGCGAGAGAGCACCTCAGAGGCTCTCCTGCCTCTGAGGGCAGCTCGGCCTGGCTTGGCTTTGCCTGAGCTGCCCTCTGTGCAGAAGGGAAGCAAGAGATTGTTTCTGGCTGAGCAGGAGGCTGTGACCTAGCGAATGAGTGGGCCTCAAGGAGCTCTCTGGGCCCAGCTCCTGGGGGGCACAGCCAAGGTCATCTTCAGAAGGTAGCCCGGTCCTAAAAGATGAGGGACCTCATTCCTAAAGCCCATGCAATGGGTTATAAGATGAGCTGCTGCTCTTGAAAGGGAGAAAGGCATTGTTTAGGCAAAGTGCTGAAAGGTGGAGATCGTGCCTCTGCTGGAAGCACTTTGCAATATTCTTCCTGTTCTGGAAAGGGCAGCTGTTGATAAAAATTGATTCCAGAACCCAAGATGCCTGCCTTTACATTTGCAAGGATTAAAGCTTTGGTTGAATGTCACAGAGTGTTTATTCCCAAGAACAGAAAGATTTTGTTCTTCCTGCTGCCCTTAATGTTTCTAGACAACAATCACTTCTCTTGGTTACTGCTGTCTTTTCTGATCCGTGTCTCCTCTGACTGATTCTCCATGTGCTTAGTTTTTAGTTTGGACAGTCAGGCTTTGCGCAGGCAATCTGTGCTGCAGAGCTGACTGTTTTGTTGCTGTTTTGTTGCTGTGGTGGTAGTGGTGGTGGTGTTGTAGTGGTGCGGTTGTTGTTGTGGTTCGCTGAGTGACTGAGAAGAAAGGGCCTGGTGTCCCCAAGGAGAGCGGGGAGAGAGAGTGGGGCTGCCTTTCTGATCTGCTGCAGGGTGGGATCTCTGTTGTGAAGTGAGCATCTTTCCTTTGGTTTCTTTCAGGGATGCTGGTGAGCGAAGGAGATCCCGAGGCTAAATACACAGAACTGGAAACTATTGGCAAAGGGTGAGTGCAGCCACCGTTCCTTCTTCAAAGGGAGGGGCTGTGTATTTTGCTGGTGTCACATCTCCCCAGCGTGACGTCAGGCAAGCTCCAAAGCTGTTCAGACACTGCGTTGAGATGCTCCCGTCCCTCAGTACTGGTCAGCGTTTATAGCTGTGGTCCGAAGGCATGGCAAAGACACCTGGATGCTGGCAATGTCTTTTCTGCGGCAAAGAGCAGCGCCTGGCAGATCTCCTGTCCCTCAAGTGTGTGGCACCTCTTTGCCGCTTTTCTTCGCAGAAACCATTTTTACGTGTCCCAAAAGAATACAGAAGATGTGGGAATGAAAGGAGCAAAAAGTGTGCTGCCTCAAAGGTCAAGTTAGCAGCTGAGAGCTGCCAGAGAACAGCTGTCAGTAGCATTTCTTTCCAATATTTTGCTGAAAACAAGATTCAGTGCTCAGGATGACCGTCACCTAGTCTAGAAGCCAAAAGCAGAGGTGAAAGAAGCAACTCTCTTTTATAGCTGAGGTGGCAAAAGCCAAAGCTTCAGGGAAGCGCCGGTGCCGATGCACTCTAGAGGAAAAGGCATCACCTGCCTGATGGCAGAGCCCTCATGGATCCTGTGGGGATTTGGCCTTTCCTGCAAAGAATCCCCCAAGCTGTTCCCTTTTGAAAGCCAGCTCTGCTGACTGTAAATGGGATGGATTTGCAGCATTTCCTCTGGGAGCAGCCAAGTGTACAAGAACTCGCCTGAGGAGTAGAGTCCTTCCTGTGTCTGGGGCACCGAAGAGAAGCAGCTGCTGATGGCTCTGGACCCGGAATGAAGCTGTCTAGGGATGCCCTGTGTAGAGTACTTCTCCATTTGTGTGTGCAACAATGGAGGCCTTCGGCTGCTCTGGCTGTGGCTGGAGACTACTTTCCTTGGCAGCTGGAGGAAGGATCTGTCTCTAGATCTTTTCCTCCAATGGCTGTTCCGTGAGTTCAGGCTTCTCAGAAGGCCTGTGTGGTGTTGCCTGAGTTTGGCAGATAGACTCCAAGGAGAGGTGTGGGAAGGCCCAGCCGGAGTGTGTGTGCCTGGAAAAATCCCACCCACGTGCACACACGGAAAGAACAAAGGGAAAAAGACCCAGACCAGAATCTGTCGTGTCCCATTTGAGATTTGCCCCAGGCCTTTTCTTCCCGCTGGACCGCAGTGTCTTGCACTTGAAGGGACTAAAGGACTTCTCCTTTCTCCGCTGCTGTTTTGTTTCTAGGGGTTTCGGCACTGTGTGTACGGCAGTGGACACTGCCACAGGAGAAGAGGTAAGCGTCAGGCAGCGCCGCAGCTTCTGCAGCTCTCGAGTGCCCTCCCCTCTGCTGTCAGCTGTGGCTGAGCTTTGGCTGGCCAGTAGAGCTTTGCTTCCAAGGGCCACTGAAGTGCCGAGCAGTGTCCGCCTGCCAAATACAGTGGGGACAGATTTTGTCCTTCTCAGCTGCCCCAAGGAATGCGAGGAGGCCAGGCGGTTTCTCTCCTAGGAGGAGACGCAGCCAGCTGGGTCTTAGTGCCAAGGTGGTGTCTTAGAGCACGGCACTGCTCTTTGGGGCCGGCAGCTCAGGATTCCTGAATTCTCGTTTCTGGCTCGTAGCAAATACATGGGAATCGTGCTGGTAGCTCCTTAGCCACCTGCAGGGCTGCCCTTGGGAACTGTGCTTCGAGAGAGAGGTCTGCAAGGGGACTCTCAAGGGCCTATGCCATGCTCAGAGCCCGGCGTGCATGGCTAGAGGATCAAGGCGTGGGCTATTCCTTTTTGCAGTCAGGCAGTAATTGCAAATGTCCGTGGTGTGACGGAAAGTGTTTTAGTGCAGCAAAATGACAGCTCCTGAAGTGTGGAAGGGCTAGGGTTGTCTTTTTGGGAGGTAGCCTCAATGATGTTTTCATCATCACAGCATTTTTTCTGTAAAGTGAGTAGGGTTGTATTTCCTGGGGTTTAACCCTCCAGATGCTTTTAGGACGGCATTTTACCCGTCATGTCTGTAAGAGTTTGCTGTGTTGTTGTGCACTCAAGAATGCCAGCGGTTGCTGGAGTAATGATGTAACCCCCTAGAACTGCCAGTGGTTTCCCAGCAGTTTGGCTCCATTTTCACCGGCACAGAATGGCTTCCTGCTTGCAAGAGGTGTGTGAATGGAAATGCTGAAGATAAAGTAAGGCCCTGGGGGAAGGCTGTGGGCGTAGGGAGTGTTGTTAGAGCTTTGAGGTGGAGAGTTTAGAGCGTGTTTCGCCTGGGTGTACAAAGCAAAGGCTCTCTGGCTCTGTGTCCTGGGACTGGCGCCCAAGCGAGCGGCGTAAGAGGCTCTTGCAAGCTCAGCTACGAATTCCTCTGATGTCCAGTCGCAAGGCGGTTTGGCCCCGCCCAGCTCTGTCATCCCAAAATCACTGTCTCATCGTTCCCGTTGTGGTCTCCTGCCACAGCCTTCTTTGGTTCACGGTTTTCCATGTCGTTTCAGGTGGCCATAAAGAAAATCAGTCTCCTGCGAGAGAGCAGCACCGAACTGTGCGTGAACGAAATCCAGGTCATGCGCGACAGTAAGAACGCCAACCTCGTCAACTACATAGACAGGTGAGTGGTTCTGCTCTTCTGCCATGAAGGGTCATTGCCATCCTGCAAGCCAAAGGATCAACCACTCCTTTGGTGGCTGGCAGAGAACAGAGCTGTTAATTCCTGTTTCTCTGCTGATCTACGGCGTCTTGGGAGGAGATTGCACTGGGGCTGCATTAATCTTTCCTGGCATACCTAGTTTGAAGTGCGCTTTCAAAGACCTGACTCGGCCCTATCTTACTGAGCCAACAGCCTCAAAGTTCCCCCCTCCCTGCACTTCATTTTCCAACAGGTTTGGGGCTTGATTTTTTCCCTCGGGTCTTAAGTGCTGACAAAGCACTGTAGATCTTATTTCCTTTGCCTGTTCCCAGTGTTTTGCATTGGTGTGGATACCAAGAAGGCTTTTAGACTGCACAGAGTTCAAGGCCTGTGGAGCCTAGTGAATGACTATTCACTTGCTCCTGCCTTCCTCCGAGAGAGACACGGAGACAAGAATCCATCAGGTCATGTAACTGTGCGCATTCATCTCCATGCTGTTGTTTCCTCCTTTCAGCTACCTGGTGGACGAGGAGCTCTGGCTAGTGATGGAATACATGGACGGAGGCTCTTTACACGATGTCATTAGGGAGACTCGTATGGCAGAAGGAGAGATAGCAGCTGTCTCTCGGGAGGTGAGGGATGGCGCTTGTGCTTCCCGTGGCTTGGGCGGGATGGTCCTTCCCAACAGGTGGTAAGGAGAGGAGTGATTTCATCTTCCCAGCTTGCTTCCTGCCTTTCTGTTACGACTGGCAGCAGCAAGAGCATCCGAAGTGCCTGCCAGCGTGCCTGCCCTTCTCCAGCTGTGTTTGTTTGTGTCTGCCTCTCTGAACACTTGCCTGGACCCGAAGTGTACTGCATTCCTTCCCTGTAAGAGCAAACGGGTTGGTGGCACAATGTCAGACAAGTGGCAAAGACAAAGAGATACTCTCGGGACTCTCACAAAGCTCAGGCTCAAAGGAGATGCTTGCACCCAAAGTGGTGTTTGCAAAAGCATCCGCTGTCGTCTGGCTGGAGAGAGCACAGCCCCTGCAGCAGCGCTCCTTCAGTGTGTGCTTGCAGGCCACTGGCCAGAGGAACAGTTGCCCTTTCTGTCTCAGAAGCGAATATGCATGCCCTCACTTAAAAAGGCACTGCTGTCCTCGTGTTGGAGCAGCAAGCTCTTGCCCTTGCCAGCAGCCTGTCCTGCCATGGCTCAGCATCCCCCAGCGAGTCGGTCTTGCAGGTTTGCCACTTCCCTGCTTGTAGGATGAAATCAGATGAGGAACTCTTAGGCTCGTGTTTCTTTTCTCTCTCTCAGTGCCTGCAAGGCCTGGATTTCCTTCACTCCAAGCAAGTGATCCACCGAGACATCAAAAGCCACAACATTCTCCTGGGCTTGGACGGATCTGTCAAGTTGGGTGGGTGTTGTTGGCCAGGCTCAGCCATGGCGGGCTGCGGTGTGGGGCTGCCTTTGAGTGACTGCCAGGTCCCCAAGAGTGGTGCCCGTGGCAGTGCAGGCTGCCCTGCTGCGAGCACAGAGCACAGCTGCAACGTGCAGGGAGGTGTGGCTGGGAAGAAGGTGTCAGGAGTGGCTCTGGATTGTGCGTGTCCCTTCCCAAGTGAGGCCGTTACGGGCTAAAGCTTCAGGGGACTGAAAGCCACTGCCCGAAACTGGGGGCTTTTGCTCAGTGGCCAATTCCGTATTTCCTCGGCTGCAGGCCGGAGGAATGCCAGCATGGCCCCTTTTGCAGCCAGATTCCACACTGCCTTCTGGGACGTTGGTACAGCGGGGAGTTCTTTGGTTTGCTTTCCTAATTCGGGGCCGACTTGACCAGAGGGCTTTTTTCTCCTCAGCTGATTTTGGCCTCGCTGCTCAGCTCACCCCTGAGCAGAGCAAACGGAGATCAGCTGCCGGGACTACTCACTGGATGGCGCCAGAAATTTTCACCAGGAAGCCCTACGGCCCCAAAGTGGACATTTGGTCCTTTGGCATCGTGGGGATCGAGATGGTGGAAGGAGCGCCTCCTTACCTGATGAACACCTCTGCCATGGTACGCTGCAACTGCTCTCAGACTCTGCTGTCATTCTAACAAAGTCTGCCCCCGTTCTTCGGCCCGGGAAGCTTGCCTAACACCTGAAGACGATAGGTTCCAGGCCGCATAGTCTCTCGTGCTTCTTGTCCAGACCGTCCCCTTGGCATTTACTCACAAACAGCACTAAAAAATCCTTTTGTGATGCCTTTTGCTTGATGGAAGCTCTGCCTAAGGGAGCAGTGAGCAGTGTATAATAATAGATATTATTTTATGTAATAATCCTTGGAAACTGTAGAGTTCGACCAAAGTCCCTCTTCCAAATTGCCTGTAAGAGCTGGTGTCGTTCCTCAGAGAAGCAAAGTGTGCTTTTGCCAATGGAGTTGCTCCCAGTTTGGTCAGCCATTGACATCGGGGGCACAGCAGGAGCCTTTGCATAGTGGACTAGCTGTGGCTGTCTCTGGCTTTGGGCTCTTTTGTGTGGGGTAGGAAGGGCATGTCCAAGCCTGTGGCAGGGAGGGAAGTGCCACTGGAGAGTGGAGCTTCTCCCGTGGGGTCTGGGTGAGCGGTTTGGCGTACGAAGGAGACAGGCAGAGCGCGGCGTTTCCTTCTTCTCTAGGTTCGACAGCTGATAAGCACCGGGGGCACCCCGAAGCTGCAGAACCCCAGGCAGCAGTCCGCTTGGTTGCGAGACTTCCTGCACTGCTGCCTGGAGACAGACGAGGACAGGCGCTGGTCTGCCCAGGAGCTTCTGCAGGTAAAAGGCCAAGCGGCTGCAGGGTGCGCCAGCTGCCCGCTGCCAGGGGCTTCCCATCCGCTCAATCCAAGGCGTCAGAGGGGCACCAGTCCTAGGAATCGCCAGTCTCGGGGCTTTTCAAAGAAAAACGAAGGAGAATCCTGGGTGGGGATGGGTTGGAAGGAGCCTTTCAAGGTCACCCAGACCAAGTGGTCCGCAAGGAGCAGGGACGTCGTCAAGTAGATCAGGTTGCTCAGGGCCTCATCTGAGCTGACCTCGAATGTTCCCAGGGATGGGGCTGCGAGCAGCTCTCTGGGCGACCTGTGCTGGTGTTTCAGCACTCTCGTCACAAAGAGTTTCTTCCTTAGACCTGATCTGAATCTGCCCTCTTTGTGTTGAGAGCTATTATCCCTTGTGCTAATGCGACTGTGCTTGCAAAAAAACATGTCCTCAACATGCTGTGAAGCCCCCTGGAAGTCTTGAAAGGCAGCAAGAAGGTGTGCCCAGGGCCTTCTCTTCTTGGGGCAGAACAAGCCCAGCTGTCTCAGCCTTTCCTCAGAGGAGAGGTGCTCCATGCTGAGATGGTCATTTCTGTGGCCCAGTTTTGCCCTTTGGGAACACACTCAGTGTAATGTGGTAGCAAAAGAAGTGAAGTAGAATAATAGCAGGTAGGGAGGGCTGAAAAGGTGGTGGAAGAAGCCAATGAAATCAGCTCCTGGCAATAATTTTGAGATTTGGGTGTGGGAAGGAAGGAAGGAAGGAAACAAGAACGGAGGGAAGGGAGGGAGGGAGGGAGGGAGGGAGGGAGGGAGGGAGGGAGGGAGGGAGGGAAGGAGGGGCTTTGGGCAGCTCCCAGTGAGCCTCAGAGGGGCCTTGGCTTGGCCCTCCTGCCCCACTTGTAGAGGTTTGTGCCACCAAGGTGGGGACAGCTGAGCAGGACTTGGCCAGGCTGGCCCATTGCTGCCTGGCACAGCCATGTAGACGACGTTGTGGCAGAGAGGGAGCGGCAGAAGGTGCCGCTCGGCTGTCCCTGCTGTGGAGGGAGGTGCCAGCACTGCTCCCCCTTCAAGCCAGCGCTGAATCCGTCAGCCACTTGTGTCAGTGGTTTTCAGAACATGGGCCAAAATCCTACGGGGATCAGCCTTTCTCCAAGGGATTGGAGTTTCCTGAGGAATGCCTTACGCTCCTCACCTTTTTTTAGCAACTAAAATAGCCCATGACCTTAGAAAAGGGCAACCTCAAGAAGCCTGTTGAGTGTCCTGATGAAAGGAAGACATGCAAGCTGCATTCCCACAATGTGGGCACAACAAAAATCTCAAGAAGCTGCAGACACCTGCAGGATTAATGGATTTGTGGGATTGTGAGCCATGTTTTTCTATGGTAGCAAGGTCCTTGACGTGGAGACAGAGGTGCAGAGAGTGCCCTCATTTCTGCGTCTTTCTGGTAACCAGAGAAAGCCTGTTTGAGCCCATGAGGAGTGGAGTTGGGAAAGCAGAAGTTAATTTTTTCCTTTTCTCTTTGGGCAGCATCCGTTTGTAACCTCAGCCAAGCCGACCTCCAGCCTGACGCCTCTGATCATGGCAGCGCAGCAGTTTATGGCCGACAGGAGATACTAGCCCTGGAAGAGGCCACTTGTTGTTTTTTTGTAGTTGGTAGTTTTTTATAGTTGGGAGTTTTTTATAGTTTGTAGTTTACAGTTCATAGTTTGTAGTTTCTAATTTTTTAGATTGATAGTCAAAATAAATACTCTATAAAACTTTCATTGGAAGACTCGCTTTGTTCTCACCCTGTGAATAGGCTCTAAATTTGCTTCTGAATGGTCAGGTGCTGCGTAAACATGGGAAGACGCATGGATGGCATTTGTGGCATGGTTTGGAAGTGGGCAAAAGTCTGCTTTCTTCGTTATCTCCAGGCTACAACCTCGTGTGGAGATACAGGCTCACAGCTGTGAACAGAGGAGGGCAAAACGGGGCAGAGCAGTGGTGTCACTGCTGGGGACGCCGCCGCCGTGGCCCTGGTTGTGTTGCAGCTCCTGGAAAGGTTGGGAGTGTCTGTGTTGCTCTGGGCAGAGGGGCAGGGAGCCGGGCTTCTTTGCAGGCTGGGGCGCAGGTGAGCGTCCAGCGGGCACGCGAGTTCTGCCACGGGAACTGAGGCTGAGGCGAGGGAGTGACAACTTGTGCAGTTTGGATCTGCGTGAGCCACGGCTTCTCTCAGCTCAGCACCCAGCATGAGGGACGCAACTGCCCAGACAGAGCTGGCCTGGGGTCACGCTGCATGAGAGCTTGGGAGGGGACACAGCCAGGGCAGGTGATCTAAACTGGCCACAGGTATATTCCAGACCATTTGACATCCTGCTCAGTGTTTCAAGCTGGGCGCAGGAAGGAGGGAGGAGGGGACGTTTGGAGTGACGGCATTTGTCTTCCCAAGTCACTGTGAGGCGTGAGGGAACCCTGCCCTCCTGGAGACGCAAAACACCTGCCTGCCCTTGGGAAATGGTGAATGAGTTCTTTATTTTTCTTTGCTTGAGCGTGTGGCTTTTGCATTCCCTATGCAACTGAATCGATCTCAACCTGTGAGTTTTCCAGCTTTTACCCTTCCGATTGTCTCCCCAGGGAGCCAGAATGGCTGTGCGTGGTGCTTGGTTGCTGGCTGGGGTTAAACCACAGCATGAGAAATAGAGAAAAAGTGGTTTAAAAGCGAGAGGCAGAGGAATGAAGCTTCCAAACTTTGGGGCGGTGGTGGTTTTTCTGTTTTCCTAAGCCTGCCTTCCTGCAGCCCTCCCAGCACCTGCTCTATTTGCTCTCTGCCTCACAGCTTCCAGTTTTGCTGGGACCGGCCCATTTGGGCCCACTGCTTTCCTCCCAGCAGCACCTTCTGAGTTGTCCCACACTGTGTTGGTACTTTCTTTTCTTTCGTCCTTTCTTTACATCCATAGCAGGCAGCTCTCTGTGGTGCATGGATGAGCGCAGGGAAGCTCCCAGAGGTGCACCTGAGATGGGCAAGTCTCCTTGGAGATGCCACAGCACTGCAGCAGCAGGATGATGTGGATGCAGTGGATGAACTGTTGCTTGGCTTTCCATGTTTTCATCAATCCTACCCTTTGTAGGCCTGTGTCCCACCTTGTTCAGTGGCAAACATGTGGGGAAGAAGGTCTACAAAAGTGCTTCCTGAGGTTTTGTCCCGCAGCTATCACTGAAGGAGTGATTTCCTTTGTTGCTGCAATGTTCAGCTTCTCAGTGTTCAGCTTCTCAGCGTGGGCTATAGGGACTTGGTGTGTTTTCAGAGTTACTCCTAGATGCCTTGAGGTTACGGGCTAGGAGGGCTTTTTGTGCTGCTTTGCAGGCTTTTTTTGGCGTTGGCTGTAGAGAAGGTCTGGTTCTATGCATGAATTCACAAAGCAGCCTAGAGCGGCCGCTATTGTGATGTCAGCGGCCGCATCCCGGCGTTGTCAAGGCAAAGCTGCCGTGCCGAGGCACGGAAGGCCTCAGTGTGCAGAGCAGCTCTGTGGCGTGCTCACTGCAGGCGGACCCTGCTGATCGCGGAGGGCTCTGCCAGCAGGCTGCACCCTGACGGGACTCTTGAGTCTTTTTGGTTTTCCCCAGGAGTCTTGTCCGGTGCAAACTTGAGCAGCGCTGCTCGAGCCATGGAGGGAGTGTGTGCTGCAGTTTGCACGGCATTTTCCGTGGCTTATTCTGGGTACTTTTTCACCCACCTGGCACGTAAGTAGACCTTTTTGTTCAGTGCAGCATATGGAAACCAAATTGCCGTGAAGATGCCTTTAGTGGGGTAAAGCTGCTGTCAACAGCTCCAGCTAAGAAGGGCGTGTCTGTAGCCAGCAGGGCGTGGGCAGCATTTGTAATGTAGCCTGCAGGGGTTCTGCTCCCCCCCATCCCGGCAAGGCCTGTGGCAGTGGAGTGTGCAGTCTCCTCAGTTTGCTGGCTGAAGCAAGACATCTTCCAAGATGGGAAGATGCGGAGAGCCTGGCAGGAGTCCTTGTAGAAACTGTGCGCTGCTCTCTAGGACTGAGGGGAAGCATCTTCTCCTCTGCATTCCCTCATCCCAAGGATGTGCCTGTGGAACTTGACATTTCCTGCGTGCTAAAAGAGCCGTTGGCTCTGTGCTGAAATCCCAGAACCAGCTTGGCAAAGGCCTCTGAGATAGACATTTTTAGAAGAGTTCTTGTATGCTCCTGCACGCAGGAGCTGTTCCTGTGCTGTGTCACAGTAGAACTGCCACCACGGTTGAGGGGGACTTGGGGGAAGCTTTTCTGTGGAATCATTTTCAGCAAGCTCATGGGAATTGCTGTGTGCAATCTCTTCAGAAAACTGAAGTGCAGGAAGGGGAGGAGCTGTAGCTCCTGCTGGGTGGGGTGGGGTTGGGCAGAAGCATTGACTACTACAGAACCACTTGGGCTTTCTTAGTCTCACGTTTCTGTGGCTTGAGTGGCCAAAGAGGACAACAGGTAGACACAAGGCAGCATTTTGTGCTGTTGTCTTGCTTGCTGTGTGGCACACGGGTTGCTGCTGGAGGGATGTAGTGAAAGCAAAACGCTCTGCCCTTGGGTTGACTTCTTGGTGGGCTTGCCCAGTGCAGGCAGTTTTCTTACAGCATCTGGTTCTTCTTCCCTTGTGTGTTGCAGGTCACATTGCCCATGCCTGGAGAGAATCCGGTCCGTGGGTGAGTGGGAAAGGAGCCTTTGGCGTTGGTAGCATTTGACGACTTGGAGCAAGCTGTGAGCTGGGCCTGTTGCAGTCCAGTGCCAGCCTGGTCAGATGAACGAAAGTACAGTCCAGGCTCTGTGCAACAGCAGCAGCAGCAGCAGCAGCAGCAGCAGCAGCAGCAGCAGCAGCAGCTGCAGGGGATCCCTGCCTGTTTTGTCTCCATGTTCCATTTCAGAGCTTTTGATCAGATGAAAGTGGGGTTGCTTGGTGCTTTGAGCCATGATGGAATTTCTCCTGTACAAGAGAGTGCGGTCGCATCTACTTGGCCCATTTTACTTGAGTTTGAACAACTGAGGATCCCATTTCTCTGCAGATGATTTCTCCTTAGTGCATCTGGGTCTAGAGCAGAGTATAAAGAAGGTTGCTTGTCCCTCATGCTGCTGTCTGTCTGCAGAGCACAAAACAAACCTCGGAGCGTCCTCTGGCTGTGTGTCTTCCTGAAGACGAGGCCAAAGGGGAGGAAGATGCCAACCCAGCTGCATCTGCTGCCACCGCAGGGCCTGAGCATCCAGCATCAGTAAGTGGCAGCTCTGGGAAGCCCTGTGGCTGGAGCAAAGCAGAGCTGCAGGTTTCTGATCAGACAGCATCTCCCATGTGTGGCTGAAGATGCTGAGGCCTGGAATCTTTTCAGCGCTTCCAGAGCGCTTCCCCCAGCCACGAGCCCTTGAAAAGGGGTGTGGAACTCGGATGTTTAGACATCAGTTTCCCACTATTCTGACAGGGGCTGTGAATTTGTCTTAGCAAGAGACAAGAGGTAGCATTAGGATGTCTTTGCCCTGGGGAACAAGGGAGGCCCTTTGTGCCCTGTGGCTGTGCAGGCTCTCTGTCAAAGATGCAGTTCAAAGCAGTGCAAAGATGCAGTTCACAGCCTCGCAGGGCATGGAGGAGTCACTGTCCCCAGGAGGGACCTGGCGCTCTCCATGGAGCAGCTGTCAGTAGCTAAAGGAACAGCTGAGATACAGCGGGGTCTGCCGCTGAATATATCTAAAGGTTCTGCCTGACAGGTTCCTCCCCGTCCCTCATGCTGCTGTCTGTCCACAGAGCACAGGGGCAGCGTCAGCACCTGCTCTGGCTGCCTCTGTACCCGAGGAAGAGGCTAAAGAGGAGGAGGGTGCCAAGGAACCTGCCCCTGCGGTCAGCCCACGGCCTGAGCAGCTCACATCAGTAAGTGCCTGCTTTGGTTAGCAGTGTCTTTGGTGTCATTTAGTCCCTCGTGTAAAAGCAGCCTTTGGATTTTGCGCCTTGAGTTGGAGAAGTGGGCAGCAAAAGCCGAGAGGTGAAGAGCCCTGGATGTGGCCGGCAGCATCTTCCTAGGGGCTTGCATTTGAAATGGGATCAGAGGGGCATCTCTGCCAGGCACCCTTCTGACCCAAAGTCATTTCTTGTCCCAGAGCTCCACCTCCTCTGTCCTGGCACCTGCACGGGCTGCAGCTGCAGGCTCTGAAGAAGCCTCCAGTCCCCAAGCTGGAAACTCGAGCACGAGCAGCTCGTGCACCTGGAGCACAAGCAGCTCGTGCACCTGGAGCACAAGCAGTTCCTCTGGCAGCACTGAGGACCTGCAGGAGAAGACAGAGGAGGAGTGCCTGGCCATGCTGAGTATGTCCTGTGTATTCCTTGTCTGCTGGAGCAGTGCCTTGTGTGTGCATGTGTCAGCATGAGCTCCTCCCACCTCCTGTTCTCCTCAGCGGAGTGTCGGGTCCTGAGGCCTCCACACAGGACCTGTTGTTGTGCTTTGAGGTGGCGAGAGAGCACCTCAGAGGCTCTCCTGCCTCAGAGGGCAGCTCGGCCTGGCTTGGCTTTGCCTGAGCTGCCCTCTGTGCAGAAGGGAAGCAAGAGATTGTTTCTGGCTGAGCAGGAGGCTGTGACCTAGCGAATGAGTGGGCCTCAAGGAGCTCTCTGGGCCCAGCTCCTGGGGGGCACAGCCAAGGTCATCTTCAGAAGGTAGCCCAGTCCTAAAAGATGAGGGACCTCATTCCTAAAGCCCATGCAATGGGTTATAAGATGAGCTGCTGCTCTTGAAAGGGAGAAAGGCATTGTTTAGGCAAAGTGCTGAAAGGTGGAGATCGTGCCTCTGCTGGAAGCACTTTGCAATATTCTTCCTGTTCTGGAAAGGGCAGCTGTTGATAAAAGTTGATTCCAGAACCCAAGATGCCTGCCTTTACATTTGCAAGGATTAAAGCTTTGGTTGAATGTCACAGAGTGTTTATTCCCAAGAACAGAAAGATTTTGTTCTTCCTGCTGCCCTTAATGTTTCTAGACAACAATCACTTCTCTTGGTTACTGCTGTCTTTTCTGATCCGTGTCTCCTCTGACTGATTCTCCATGTGCTTAGTTTTTAGTTTGGACAGTCAGGCTTTGCGCAGGCAATCTGTGCTGCAGAGCTGACTGTTTTGTTGCTGTTTTGTTGCTGTGGTGGTAGTGGTGGTGGTGTTGTAGTGGTGCGGTTGTTGTTGTGGTTCGCTGAGTGACTGAGAAGAAAGGGCCTGGTGTCCCCAAGGAGAGCGGGGAGAGAGAGTGGGGCTGCCTTTCTGATCTGCTGCAGGGTGGGATCTCTGTTGTGAAGTGAGCATCTTTCCTTTGGTTTCTTTCAGGGATGCTGGTGAGCGAAGGAGATCCCGAGGCTAAATACACAGAACTGGAAACTATTGGCAAAGGGTGAGTGCAGCCACCGTTCCTTCTTCAAAGGGAGGGGCTGTGTATTTTGCTGGTGTCACATCTCCCCAGCGTGACGTCAGGCAAGCTCCAAAGCTGTTCAGACACTGCGTTGAGATGCTCCCGTCCCTCAGTACTGGTCAGCGTTTATAGCTGTGGTCCGAAGGCATGGCAAAGACACCTGGATGCTGGCAATGTCTTTTCTGCGGCAAAGAGCAGCGCCTGGCAGATCTCCTGTCCCTCAAGTGTGTGGCACCTCTTTGCCGCTTTTCTTCGCAGAAACCATTTTTACGTGTCCCAAAAGAATACAGAAGATGTGGGAATGAAAGGAGCAAAAAGTGTGCTGCCTCAAAGGTCAAGTTAGCAGCTGAGAGCTGCCAGAGAACAGCTGTCAGTAGCATTTCTTTCCAATATTTTGCTGAAAACAAGATTCAGTGCTCAGGATGACCGTCACCTAGTCTAGAAGCCAAAAGCAGAGGTGAAAGAAGCAACTCTCTTTTATAGCTGAGGTGGCAAAAGCCAAAGCTTCAGGGAAGCGCCGGTGCCGATGCACTCTAGAGGAAAAGGCATCACCTGCCTGATGGCAGAGCCCTCATGGATCCTGTGGGGATTTGGCCTTTCCTGCAAAGAATCCCCCAAGCTGTTCCCTTTTGAAAGCCAGCTCTGCTGACTGTAAATGGGATGGATTTGCAGCATTTCCTCTGGGAGCAGCCAAGTGTACAAGAACTCGCCTGAGGAGTAGAGTCCTTCCTGTGTCTGGGGCACCGAAGAGAAGCAGCTGCTGATGGCTCTGGACCCGGAATGAAGCTGTCTAGGGATGCCCTGTGTAGAGTACTTCTCCATTTGTGTGTGCAACAATGGAGGCCTTCGGCTGCTCTGGCTGTGGCTGGAGACTACTTTCCTTGGCAGCTGGAGGAAGGATCTGTCTCTAGATCTTTTCCTCCAATGGCTGTTCCGTGAGTTCAGGCTTCTCAGAAGGCCTGTGTGGTGTTGCCTGAGTTTGGCAGATAGACTCCAAGGAGAGGTGTGGGAAGGCCCAGCCGGAGTGTGTGTGCCTGGAAAAATCCCACCCACGTGCACACACGGAAAGAACAAAGGGAAAAAGACCCAGACCAGAATCTGTCGTGTCCCATTTGAGATTTGCCCCAGGCCTTTTCTTCCCGCTGGACCGCAGTGTCTTGCACTTGAAGGGACTAAAGGACTTCTCCTTTCTCCGCTGCTGTTTTGTTTCTAGGGGTTTCGGCACTGTGTGTACGGCAGTGGACACTGCCACAGGAGAAGAGGTAAGCGTCAGGCAGCGCCGCAGCTTCTGCAGCTCTCGAGTGCCCTCCCCTCTGCTGTCAGCTGTGGCTGAGCTTTGGCTGGCCAGTAGAGCTTTGCTTCCAAGGGCCACTGAAGTGCCGAGCAGTGTCCGCCTGCCAAATACAGTGGGGACAGATTTTGTCCTTCTCAGCTGCCCCAAGGAATGCGAGGAGGCCAGGCGGTTTCTCTCCTAGGAGGAGACGCAGCCAGCTGGGTCTTAGTGCCAAGGTGGTGTCTTAGAGCACGGCACTGCTCTTTGGGGCCGGCAGCTCAGGATTCCTGAATTCTCGTTTCTGGCTCGTAGCAAATACATGGGAATCGTGCTGGTAGCTCCTTAGCCACCTGCAGGGCTGCCCTTGGGAACTGTGCTTCGAGAGAGAGGTCTGCAAGGGGACTCTCAAGGGCCTATGCCATGCTCAGAGCCCGGCGTGCATGGCTAGAGGATCAAGGCGTGGGCTATTCCTTTTTGCAGTCAGGCAGTAATTGCAAATGTCCGTGGTGTGACGGAAAGTGTTTTAGTGCAGCAAAATGACAGCTCCTGAAGTGTGGAAGGGCTAGGGTTGTCTTTTTGGGAGGTAGCCTCAATGATGTTTTCATCATCACAGCATTTTTTCTGTAAAGTGAGTAGGGTTGTATTTCCTGGGGTTTAACCCTCCAGATGCTTTTAGGACGGCATTTTACCCGTCATGTCTGTAAGAGTTTGCTGTGTTGTTGTGCACTCAAGAATGCCAGCGGTTGCTGGAGTAATGATGTAACCCCCTAGAACTGCCAGTGGTTTCCCAGCAGTTTGGCTCCATTTTCACCGGCACAGAATGGCTTCCTGCTTGCAAGAGGTGTGTGAATGGAAATGCTGAAGATAAAGTAAGGCCCTGGGGGAAGGCTGTGGGCGTAGGGAGTGTTGTTAGAGCTTTGAGGTGGAGAGTTTAGAGCGTGTTTCGCCTGGGTGTACAAAGCAAAGGCTCTCTGGCTCTGTGTCCTGGGACTGGCGCCCAAGCGAGCGGCGTAAGAGGCTCTTGCAAGCTCAGCTACGAATTCCTCTGATGTCCAGTCGCAAGGCGGTTTGGCCCCGCCCAGCTCTGTCATCCCAAAATCACTGTCTCATCGTTCCCGTTGTGGTCTCCTGCCACAGCCTTCTTTGGTTCACGGTTTTCCATGTCGTTTCAGGTGGCCATAAAGAAAATCAGTCTCCTGCGAGAGAGCAGCACCGAACTGTGCGTGAACGAAATCCAGGTCATGCGCGACAGTAAGAACGCCAACCTCGTCAACTACATAGACAGGTGAGTGGTTCTGCTCTTCTGCCATGAAGGGTCATTGCCATCCTGCAAGCCAAAGGATCAACCACTCCTTTGGTGGCTGGCAGAGAACAGAGCTGTTAATTCCTGTTTCTCTGCTGATCTACGGCGTCTTGGGAGGAGATTGCACTGGGGCTGCATTAATCTTTCCTGGCATACCTAGTTTGAAGTGCGCTTTCAAAGACCTGACTCGGCCCTACCTTACTGAGCCAACAGCCTCAAAGTTCCCCCCTCCCTGCACTTCATTTTCCAACAGGTTTGGGGCTTGATTTTTTCCCTCGGGTCTTAAGTGCTGACAAAGCACTGTAGATCTTATTTCCTTTGCCTGTTCCCAGTGTTTTGCATTGGTGTGGATACCAAGAAGGCTTTTAGACTGCACAGAGTTCAAGGCCTGTGGAGCCTAGTGAATGACTATTCACTTGCTCCTGCCTTCCTCCGAGAGAGACACGGAGACAAGAATCCATCAGGTCATGTAACTGTGCGCATTCATCTCCATGCTGTTGTTTCCTCCTTTCAGCTACCTGGTGGACGAGGAGCTCTGGCTAGTGATGGAATACATGGACGGAGGCTCTTTACACGATGTCATTAGGGAGACTCGTATGGCAGAAGGAGAGATAGCAGCTGTCTCTCGGGAGGTGAGGGATGGCGCTTGTGCTTCCCGTGGCTTGGGCGGGATGGTCCTTCCCAACAGGTGGTAAGGAGAGGAGTGATTTCATCTTCCCAGCTTGCTTCCTGCCTTTCTGTTACGACTGGCAGCAGCAAGAGCATCCGAAGTGCCTGCCAGCGTGCCTGCCCTTCTCCAGCTGTGTTTGTTTGTGTCTGCCTCTCTGAACACTTGCCTGGACCCGAAGTGTACTGCATTCCTTCCCTGTAAGAGCAAACGGGTTGGTGGCACAATGTCAGACAAGTGGCAAAGACAAAGAGATACTCTCGGGACTCTCACAAAGCTCAGGCTCAAAGGAGATGCTTGCACCCAAAGTGGTGTTTGCAAAAGCATCCGCTGTCGTCTGGCTGGAGAGAGCACAGCCCCTGCAGCAGCGCTCCTTCAGTGTGTGCTTGCAGGCCACTGGCCAGAGGAACAGTTGCCCTTTCTGTCTCAGAAGCGAATATGCATGCCCTCACTTAAAAAGGCACTGCTGTCCTCGTGTTGGAGCAGCAAGCTCTTGCCCTTGCCAGCAGCCTGTCCTGCCATGGCTCAGCATCCCCCAGCGAGTCGGTCTTGCAGGTTTGCCACTTCCCTGCTTGTAGGATGAAATCAGATGAGGAACTCTTAGGCTCGTGTTTCTTTTCTCTCTCTCAGTGCCTGCAAGGCCTGGATTTCCTTCACTCCAAGCAAGTGATCCACCGAGACATCAAAAGCCACAACATTCTCCTGGGCTTGGACGGATCTGTCAAGTTGGGTGGGTGTTGTTGGCCAGGCTCAGCCATGGCGGGCTGCGGTGTGGGGCTGCCTTTGAGTGACTGCCAGGTCCCCAAGAGTGGTGCCCGTGGCAGTGCAGGCTGCCCTGCTGCGAGCACAGAGCACAGCTGCAACGTGCAGGGAGGTGTGGCTGGGAAGAAGGTGTCAGGAGTGGCTCTGGATTGTGCGTGTCCCTTCCCAAGTGAGGCCGTTACGGGCTAAAGCTTCAGGGGACTGAAAGCCACTGCCCGAAACTGGGGGCTTTTGCTCAGTGGCCAATTCCGTATTTCCTCGGCTGCAGGCCGGAGGAATGCCAGCATGGCCCCTTTTGCAGCCAGATTCCACACTGCCTTCTGGGACGTTGGTACAGCGGGGAGTTCTTTGGTTTGCTTTCCTAATTCGGGGCCGACTTGACCAGAGGGCTTTTTTCTCCTCAGCTGATTTTGGCCTCGCTGCTCAGCTCACCCCTGAGCAGAGCAAACGGAGATCAGCTGCCGGGACTACTCACTGGATGGCGCCAGAAATTTTCACCAGGAAGCCCTACGGCCCCAAAGTGGACATTTGGTCCTTTGGCATCGTGGGGATCGAGATGGTGGAAGGAGCGCCTCCTTACCTGATGAACACCTCTGCCATGGTACGCTGCAACTGCTCTCAGACTCTGCTGTCATTCTAACAAAGTCTGCCCCCGTTCTTCGGCCCGGGAAGCTTGCCTAACACCTGAAGACGATAGGTTCCAGGCCGCATAGTCTCTCGTGCTTCTTGTCCAGACCGTCCCCTTGGCATTTACTCACAAACAGCACTAAAAAATCCTTTTGTGATGCCTTTTGCTTGATGGAAGCTCTGCCTAAGGGAGCAGTGAGCAGTGTATAATAATAGATATTATTTTATGTAATAATCCTTGGAAACTGTAGAGTTCGACCAAAGTCCCTCTTCCAAATTGCCTGTAAGAGCTGGTGTCGTTCCTCAGAGAAGCAAAGTGTGCTTTTGCCAATGGAGTTGCTCCCAGTTTGGTCAGCCATTGACATCGGGGGCACAGCAGGAGCCTTTGCATAGTGGACTAGCTGTGGCTGTCTCTGGCTTTGGGCTCTTTTGTGTGGGGTAGGAAGGGCATGTCCAAGCCTGTGGCAGGGAGGGAAGTGCCACTGGAGAGTGGAGCTTCTCCCGTGGGGTCTGGGTGAGCGGTTTGGCGTACGAAGGAGACAGGCAGAGCGCGGCGTTTCCTTCTTCTCTAGGTTCGACAGCTGATAAGCACCGGGGGCACCCCGAAGCTGCAGAACCCCAGGCAGCAGTCCGCTTGGTTGCGAGACTTCCTGCACTGCTGCCTGGAGACAGACGAGGACAGGCGCTGGTCTGCCCAGGAGCTTCTGCAGGTAAAAGGCCAAGCGGCTGCAGGGTGCGCCAGCTGCCCGCTGCCAGGGGCTTCCCATCCGCTCAATCCAAGGCGTCAGAGGGGCACCAGTCCTAGGAATCGCCAGTCTCGGGGCTTTTCAAAGAAAAACAAAGGAGAATCCTGGGTGGGGATGGGTTGGAAGGAGCCTTTCAAGGTCACCCAGACCAAGTGGTCCGCAAGGAGCAGGGACGTCGTCAAGTAGATCAGGTTGCTCAGGGCCTCATCTGAGCTGACCTCGAATGTTCCCAGGGATGGGGCTGCGAGCAGCTCTCTGGGCGACCTGTGCTGGTGTTTCAGCACTCTCGTCACAAAGAGTTTCTTCCTTAGACCTGATCTGAATCTGCCCTCTTTGTGTTGAGAGCTATTATCCCTTGTGCTAATGCGACTGTGCTTGCAAAAAAACATGTCCTCAACATGCTGTGAAGCCCCCTGGAAGTCTTGAAAGGCAGCAAGAAGGTGTGCCCAGGGCCTTCTCTTCTTGGGGCAGAACAAGCCCAGCTGTCTCAGCCTTTCCTCAGAGGAGAGGTGCTCCATGCTGAGATGGTCATTTCTGTGGCCCAGTTTTGCCCTTTGGGAACACACTCAGTGTAATGTGGTAGCAAAAGAAGTGAAGTAGAATAATAGCAGGTAGGGAGGGCTGAAAAGGTGGTGGAAGAAGCCAATGAAATCAGCTCCTGGCAATAATTTTGAGATTTGGGTGTGGGAAGGAAGGAAGGAAGGAAACAAGAACGGAGGGAAGGGAGGGAGGGAGGGAGGGAGGGAGGGAGGGAGGGAGGGAAGGAGGGGCTTTGGGCAGCTCCCAGTGAGCCTCAGAGGGGCCTTGGCTTGGCCCTCCTGCCCCACTTGTAGAGGTTTGTGCCACCAAGGTGGGGACAGCTGAGCAGGACTTGGCCAGGCTGGCCCATTGCTGCCTGGCACAGCCATGTAGACGACGTTGTGGCAGAGAGGGAGCGGCAGAAGGTGCCGCTCGGCTGTCCCTGCTGTGGAGGGAGGTGCCAGCACTGCTCCCCCTTCAAGCCAGCGCTGAATCCGTCAGCCACTTGTGTCAGTGGTTTTCAGAACATGGGCCAAAATCCTACGGGGATCAGCCTTTCTCCAAGGGATTGGAGTTTCCTGAGGAATGCCTTACGCTCCTCACCTTTTTTTAGCAACTAAAATAGCCCATGACCTTAGAAAAGGGCAACCTCAAGAAGCCTGTTGAGTGTCCTGATGAAAGGAAGACATGCAAGCTGCATTCCCACAATGTGGGCACAACAAAAATCTCAAGAAGCTGCAGACACCTGCAGGATTAATGGATTTGTGGGATTGTGAGCCATGTTTTTCTATGGTAGCAAGGTCCTTGACGTGGAGACAGAGGTGCAGAGAGTGCCCTCATTTCTGCGTCTTTCTGGTAACCAGAGAAAGCCTGTTTGAGCCCATGAGGAGTGGAGTTGGGAAAGCAGAAGTTAATTTTTTCCTTTTCTCTTTGGGCAGCATCCGTTTGTAACCTCAGCCAAGCCGACCTCCAGCCTGACGCCTCTGATCATGGCAGCGCAGCAGTTTATGGCCGACAGGAGATACTAGCCCTGGAAGAGGCCACTTGTTGTTTTTTTGTAGTTGGTAGTTTTTTATAGTTGGGAGTTTTTTATAGTTTGTAGTTTACAGTTCATAGTTTGTAGTTTCTAATTTTTTAGATTGATAGTCAAAATAAATACTCTATAAAACTTTCATTGGAAGACTCGCTTTGTTCTCACCCTGTGAATAGGCTCTAAATTTGCTTCTGAATGGTCAGGTGCTGCGTAAACATGGGAAGACGCATGGATGGCATTTGTGGCATGGTTTGGAAGTGGGCAAAAGTCTGCTTTCTTCGTTATCTCCAGGCTACAACCTCGTGTGGAGATACAGGCTCACAGCTGTGAACAGAGGAGGGCAAAACGGGGCAGAGCAGTGGTGTCACTGCTGGGGACGCCGCCGCCGTGGCCCTGGTTGTGTTGCAGCTCCTGGAAAGGTTGGGAGTGTCTGTGTTGCTCTGGGCAGAGGGGCAGGGAGCCGGGCTTCTTTGCAGGCTGGGGCGCAGGTGAGCGTCCAGCGGGCACGCGAGTTCTGCCACGGGAACTGAGGCTGAGGCGAGGGAGTGACAACTTGTGCAGTTTGGATCTGCGTGAGCCACGGCTTCTCTCAGCTCAGCACCCAGCATGAGGGACGCAACTGCCCAGACAGAGCTGGCCTGGGGTCACGCTGCATGAGAGCTTGGGAGGGGACACAGCCAGGGCAGGTGATCTAAACTGGCCACAGGTATATTCCAGACCATTTGACATCCTGCTCAGTGTTTCAAGCTGGGCGCAGGAAGGAGGGAGGAGGGGACGTTTGGAGTGACGGCATTTGTCTTCCCAAGTCACTGTGAGGCGTGAGGGAACCCTGCCCTCCTGGAGACGCAAAACACCTGCCTGCCCTTGGGAAATGGTGAATGAGTTCTTTATTTTTCTTTGCTTGAGCGTGTGGCTTTTGCATTCCCTATGCAACTGAATCGATCTCAACCTGTGAGTTTTCCAGCTTTTACCCTTCCGATTGTCTCCCCAGGGAGCCAGAATGGCTGTGCGTGGTGCTTGGTTGCTGGCTGGGGTTAAACCACAGCATGAGAAATAGAGAAAAAGTGGTTTAAAAGCGAGAGGCAGAGGAATGAAGCTTCCAAACTTTGGGGCGGTGGTGGTTTTTCTGTTTTCCTAAGCCTGCCTTCCTGCAGCCCTCCCAGCACCTGCTCTATTTGCTCTCTGCCTCACAGCTTCCAGTTTTGCTGGGACCGGCCCATTTGGGCCCACTGCTTTCCTCCCAGCAGCACCTTCTGAGTTGTCCCACACTGTGTTGGTACTTTCTTTTCTTTCGTCCTTTCTTTACATCCATAGCAGGCAGCTCTCTGTGGTGCATGGATGAGCGCAGGGAAGCTCCCAGAGGTGCACCTGAGATGGGCAAGTCTCCTTGGAGATGCCACAGCACTGCAGCAGCAGGATGATGTGGATGCAGTGGATGAACTGTTGCTTGGCTTTCCATGTTTTCATCAATCCTACCCTTTGTAGGCCCCTGGGTCCCACCTTGTTCAGTGGCAAACATGTGGGGAAGAAGGTCTACAAAAGTGCTTCCTGAGGTTTTGTCCCGCAGCTATCACTGAAGGAGTGATTTCCTTTGTTGCTGCAATGTTCAGCTTCTCAGTGTTCAGCTTCTCAGCGTGGGCTATAGGGACTTGGTGTGTTTTCAGAGTTACTCCTAGATGCCTTGAGGTTACGGGCTAGGAGGGCTTTTTGTGCTGCTTTGCAGG
Source organism: Aphelocoma coerulescens (assembly GCF_041296385.1). Classification (NCBI taxonomy): domain Eukaryota; kingdom Metazoa; phylum Chordata; class Aves; order Passeriformes; family Corvidae; genus Aphelocoma; species Aphelocoma coerulescens. The sequence goes on from NW_027184085.1 coordinate 45,973,833, forward strand.
CTTTTTTTGGCGTTGGCTGTAGAGAAGGTCTGGTTCTATGCATGAATTCACAAAGCAGCCTAGAGCGGCCGCTATTGTGATGTCAGCGGCCGCATCCCGGCGTTGTCAAGGCAAAGCTGCCGTGCCGAGGCACGGAAGGCCTCAGTGTGCAGAGCAGCTCTGTGGCGTGCTCACTGCAGGCGGACCCTGCTGATCGCGGAGGGCTCTGCCAGCAGGCTGCACCCTGACGGGACTCTTGAGTCTTTTTGGTTTTCCCCAGGAGTCTTGTCCGGTGCAAACTTGAGCAGCGCTGCTCGAGCCATGGAGGGAGTGTGTGCTGCAGTTTGCACGGCATTTTCCGTGGCTTATTCTGGGTACTTTTTCACCCACCTGGCACGTAAGTAGACCTTTTTGTTCAGTGCAGCATATGGAAACCAAATTGCCGTGAAGATGCCTTTAGTGGGGTAAAGCTGCTGTCAACAGCTCCAGCTAAGAAGGGCGTGTCTGTAGCCAGCAGGGCGTGGGCAGCATTTGTAATGTAGCCTGCAGGGGTTCTGCTCCCCCCCATCCCGGCAAGGCCTGTGGCAGTGGAGTGTGCAGTCTCCTCAGTTTGCTGGCTGAAGCAAGACATCTTCCAAGATGGGAAGATGCGGAGAGCCTGGCAGGAGTCCTTGTAGAAACTGTGCGCTGCTCTCTAGGACTGAGGGGAAGCATCTTCTCCTCTGCATTCCCTCATCCCAAGGATGTGCCTGTGGAACTTGACATTTCCTGCGTGCTAAAAGAGCCGTTGGCTCTGTGCTGAAATCCCAGAACCAGCTTGGCAAAGGCCTCTGAGATAGACATTTTTAGAAGAGTTCTTGTATGCTCCTGCACGCAGGAGCTGTTCCTGTGCTGTGTCACAGTAGAACTGCCACCACGGTTGAGGGGGACTTGGGGGAAGCTTTTCTGTGGAATCATTTTCAGCAAGCTCATGGGAATTGCTGTGTGCAATCTCTTCAGAAAACTGAAGTGCAGGAAGGGGAGGAGCTGTAGCTCCTGCTGGGTGGGGTGGGGTTGGGCAGAAGCATTGACTACTACAGAACCACTTGGGCTTTCTTAGTCTCACGTTTCTGTGGCTTGAGTGGCCAAAGAGGACAACAGGTAGACACAAGGCAGCATTTTGTGCTGTTGTCTTGCTTGCTGTGTGGCACACGGGTTGCTGCTGGAGGGATGTAGTGAAAGCAAAACGCTCTGCCCTTGGGTTGACTTCTTGGTGGGCTTGCCCAGTGCAGGCAGTTTTCTTACAGCATCTGGTTCTTCTTCCCTTGTGTGTTGCAGGTCACATTGCCCATGCCTGGAGAGAATCCGGTCCGTGGGTGAGTGGGAAAGGAGCCTTTGGCGTTGGTAGCATTTGACGACTTGGAGCAAGCTGTGAGCTGGGCCTGTTGCAGTCCAGTGCCAGCCTGGTCAGATGAACGAAAGTACAGTCCAGGCTCTGTGCAACAGCAGCAGCAGCAGCAGCAGCAGCAGCAGCAGCAGCAGCAGCAGCAGCTGCAGGGGATCCCTGCCTGTTTTGTCTCCATGTTCCATTTCAGAGCTTTTGATCAGATGAAAGTGGGGTTGCTTGGTGCTTTGAGCCATGATGGAATTTCTCCTGTACAAGAGAGTGCGGTCGCATCTACTTGGCCCATTTTACTTGAGTTTGAACAACTGAGGATCCCATTTCTCTGCAGATGATTTCTCCTTAGTGCATCTGGGTCTAGAGCAGAGTATAAAGAAGGTTGCTTGTCCCTCATGCTGCTGTCTGTCTGCAGAGCACAAAACAAACCTCGGAGCGTCCTCTGGCTGTGTGTCTTCCTGAAGACGAGGCCAAAGGGGAGGAAGATGCCAACCCAGCTGCATCTGCTGCCACCGCAGGGCCTGAGCATCCAGCATCAGTAAGTGGCAGCTCTGGGAAGCCCTGTGGCTGGAGCAAAGCAGAGCTGCAGGTTTCTGATCAGACAGCATCTCCCATGTGTGGCTGAAGATGCTGAGGCCTGGAATCTTTTCAGCGCTTCCAGAGCGCTTCCCCCAGCCACGAGCCCTTGAAAAGGGGTGTGGAACTCGGATGTTTAGACATCAGTTTCCCACTATTCTGACAGGGGCTGTGAATTTGTCTTAGCAAGAGACAAGAGGTAGCATTAGGATGTCTTTGCCCTGGGGAACAAGGGAGGCCCTTTGTGCCCTGTGGCTGTGCAGGCTCTCTGTCAAAGATGCAGTTCAAAGCAGTGCAAAGATGCAGTTCACAGCCTCGCAGGGCATGGAGGAGTCACTGTCCCCAGGAGGGACCTGGCGCTCTCCATGGAGCAGCTGTCAGTAGCTAAAGGAACAGCTGAGATACAGCGGGGTCTGCCGCTGAATATATCTAAAGGTTCTGCCTGACAGGTTCCTCCCCGTCCCTCATGCTGCTGTCTGTCCACAGAGCACAGGGGCAGCGTCAGCACCTGCTCTGGCTGCCTCTGTACCCGAGGAAGAGGCTAAAGAGGAGGAGGGTGCCAAGGAACCTGCCCCTGCGGTCAGCCCACGGCCTGAGCAGCTCACATCAGTAAGTGCCTGCTTTGGTTAGCAGTGTCTTTGGTGTCATTTAGTCCCTCGTGTAAAAGCAGCCTTTGGATTTTGCGCCTTGAGTTGGAGAAGTGGGCAGCAAAAGCCGAGAGGTGAAGAGCCCTGGATGTGGCCGGCAGCATCTTCCTAGGGGCTTGCATTTGAAATGGGATCAGAGGGGCATCTCTGCCAGGCACCCTTCTGACCCAAAGTCATTTCTTGTCCCAGAGCTCCACCTCCTCTGTCCTGGCACCTGCACGGGCTGCAGCTGCAGGCTCTGAAGAAGCCTCCAGTCCCCAAGCTGGAAACTCGAGCACGAGCAGCTCGTGCACCTGGAGCACAAGCAGCTCGTGCACCTGGAGCACAAGCAGTTCCTCTGGCAGCACTGAGGACCTGCAGGAGAAGACAGAGGAGGAGTGCCTGGCCATGCTGAGTATGTCCTGTGTATTCCTTGTCTGCTGGAGCAGTGCCTTGTGTGTGCATGTGTCAGCATGAGCTCCTCCCACCTCCTGTTCTCCTCAGCGGAGTGTCGGGTCCTGAGGCCTCCACACAGGACCTGTTGTTGTGCTTTGAGGTGGCGAGAGAGCACCTCAGAGGCTCTCCTGCCTCAGAGGGCAGCTCGGCCTGGCTTGGCTTTGCCTGAGCTGCCCTCTGTGCAGAAGGGAAGCAAGAGATTGTTTCTGGCTGAGCAGGAGGCTGTGACCTAGCGAATGAGTGGGCCTCAAGGAGCTCTCTGGGCCCAGCTCCTGGGGGGCACAGCCAAGGTCATCTTCAGAAGGTAGCCCAGTCCTAAAAGATGAGGGACCTCATTCCTAAAGCCCATGCAATGGGTTATAAGATGAGCTGCTGCTCTTGAAAGGGAGAAAGGCATTGTTTAGGCAAAGTGCTGAAAGGTGGAGATCGTGCCTCTGCTGGAAGCACTTTGCAATATTCTTCCTGTTCTGGAAAGGGCAGCTGTTGATAAAAGTTGATTCCAGAACCCAAGATGCCTGCCTTTACATTTGCAAGGATTAAAGCTTTGGTTGAATGTCACAGAGTGTTTATTCCCAAGAACAGAAAGATTTTGTTCTTCCTGCTGCCCTTAATGTTTCTAGACAACAATCACTTCTCTTGGTTACTGCTGTCTTTTCTGATCCGTGTCTCCTCTGACTGATTCTCCATGTGCTTAGTTTTTAGTTTGGACAGTCAGGCTTTGCGCAGGCAATCTGTGCTGCAGAGCTGACTGTTTTGTTGCTGTTTTGTTGCTGTGGTGGTAGTGGTGGTGGTGTTGTAGTGGTGCGGTTGTTGTTGTGGTTCGCTGAGTGACTGAGAAGAAAGGGCCTGGTGTCCCCAAGGAGAGCGGGGAGAGAGAGTGGGGCTGCCTTTCTGATCTGCTGCAGGGTGGGATCTCTGTTGTGAAGTGAGCATCTTTCCTTTGGTTTCTTTCAGGGATGCTGGTGAGCGAAGGAGATCCCGAGGCTAAATACACAGAACTGGAAACTATTGGCAAAGGGTGAGTGCAGCCACCGTTCCTTCTTCAAAGGGAGGGGCTGTGTATTTTGCTGGTGTCACATCTCCCCAGCGTGACGTCAGGCAAGCTCCAAAGCTGTTCAGACACTGCGTTGAGATGCTCCCGTCCCTCAGTACTGGTCAGCGTTTATAGCTGTGGTCCGAAGGCATGGCAAAGACACCTGGATGCTGGCAATGTCTTTTCTGCGGCAAAGAGCAGCGCCTGGCAGATCTCCTGTCCCTCAAGTGTGTGGCACCTCTTTGCCGCTTTTCTTCGCAGAAACCATTTTTACGTGTCCCAAAAGAATACAGAAGATGTGGGAATGAAAGGAGCAAAAAGTGTGCTGCCTCAAAGGTCAAGTTAGCAGCTGAGAGCTGCCAGAGAACAGCTGTCAGTAGCATTTCTTTCCAATATTTTGCTGAAAACAAGATTCAGTGCTCAGGATGACCGTCACCTAGTCTAGAAGCCAAAAGCAGAGGTGAAAGAAGCAACTCTCTTTTATAGCTGAGGTGGCAAAAGCCAAAGCTTCAGGGAAGCGCCGGTGCCGATGCACTCTAGAGGAAAAGGCATCACCTGCCTGATGGCAGAGCCCTCATGGATCCTGTGGGGATTTGGCCTTTCCTGCAAAGAATCCCCCAAGCTGTTCCCTTTTGAAAGCCAGCTCTGCTGACTGTAAATGGGATGGATTTGCAGCATTTCCTCTGGGAGCAGCCAAGTGTACAAGAACTCGCCTGAGGAGTAGAGTCCTTCCTGTGTCTGGGGCACCGAAGAGAAGCAGCTGCTGATGGCTCTGGACCCGGAATGAAGCTGTCTAGGGATGCCCTGTGTAGAGTACTTCTCCATTTGTGTGTGCAACAATGGAGGCCTTCGGCTGCTCTGGCTGTGGCTGGAGACTACTTTCCTTGGCAGCTGGAGGAAGGATCTGTCTCTAGATCTTTTCCTCCAATGGCTGTTCCGTGAGTTCAGGCTTCTCAGAAGGCCTGTGTGGTGTTGCCTGAGTTTGGCAGATAGACTCCAAGGAGAGGTGTGGGAAGGCCCAGCCGGAGTGTGTGTGCCTGGAAAAATCCCACCCACGTGCACACACGGAAAGAACAAAGGGAAAAAGACCCAGACCAGAATCTGTCGTGTCCCATTTGAGATTTGCCCCAGGCCTTTTCTTCCCGCTGGACCGCAGTGTCTTGCACTTGAAGGGACTAAAGGACTTCTCCTTTCTCCGCTGCTGTTTTGTTTCTAGGGGTTTCGGCACTGTGTGTACGGCAGTGGACACTGCCACAGGAGAAGAGGTAAGCGTCAGGCAGCGCCGCAGCTTCTGCAGCTCTCGAGTGCCCTCCCCTCTGCTGTCAGCTGTGGCTGAGCTTTGGCTGGCCAGTAGAGCTTTGCTTCCAAGGGCCACTGAAGTGCCGAGCAGTGTCCGCCTGCCAAATACAGTGGGGACAGATTTTGTCCTTCTCAGCTGCCCCAAGGAATGCGAGGAGGCCAGGCGGTTTCTCTCCTAGGAGGAGACGCAGCCAGCTGGGTCTTAGTGCCAAGGTGGTGTCTTAGAGCACGGCACTGCTCTTTGGGGCCGGCAGCTCAGGATTCCTGAATTCTCGTTTCTGGCTCGTAGCAAATACATGGGAATCGTGCTGGTAGCTCCTTAGCCACCTGCAGGGCTGCCCTTGGGAACTGTGCTTCGAGAGAGAGGTCTGCAAGGGGACTCTCAAGGGCCTATGCCATGCTCAGAGCCCGGCGTGCATGGCTAGAGGATCAAGGCGTGGGCTATTCCTTTTTGCAGTCAGGCAGTAATTGCAAATGTCCGTGGTGTGACGGAAAGTGTTTTAGTGCAGCAAAATGACAGCTCCTGAAGTGTGGAAGGGCTAGGGTTGTCTTTTTGGGAGGTAGCCTCAATGATGTTTTCATCATCACAGCATTTTTTCTGTAAAGTGAGTAGGGTTGTATTTCCTGGGGTTTAACCCTCCAGATGCTTTTAGGACGGCATTTTACCCGTCATGTCTGTAAGAGTTTGCTGTGTTGTTGTGCACTCAAGAATGCCAGCGGTTGCTGGAGTAATGATGTAACCCCCTAGAACTGCCAGTGGTTTCCCAGCAGTTTGGCTCCATTTTCACCGGCACAGAATGGCTTCCTGCTTGCAAGAGGTGTGTGAATGGAAATGCTGAAGATAAAGTAAGGCCCTGGGGGAAGGCTGTGGGCGTAGGGAGTGTTGTTAGAGCTTTGAGGTGGAGAGTTTAGAGCGTGTTTCGCCTGGGTGTACAAAGCAAAGGCTCTCTGGCTCTGTGTCCTGGGACTGGCGCCCAAGCGAGCGGCGTAAGAGGCTCTTGCAAGCTCAGCTACGAATTCCTCTGATGTCCAGTCGCAAGGCGGTTTGGCCCCGCCCAGCTCTGTCATCCCAAAATCACTGTCTCATCGTTCCCGTTGTGGTCTCCTGCCACAGCCTTCTTTGGTTCACGGTTTTCCATGTCGTTTCAGGTGGCCATAAAGAAAATCAGTCTCCTGCGAGAGAGCAGCACCGAACTGTGCGTGAACGAAATCCAGGTCATGCGCGACAGTAAGAACGCCAACCTCGTCAACTACATAGACAGGTGAGTGGTTCTGCTCTTCTGCCATGAAGGGTCATTGCCATCCTGCAAGCCAAAGGATCAACCACTCCTTTGGTGGCTGGCAGAGAACAGAGCTGTTAATTCCTGTTTCTCTGCTGATCTACGGCGTCTTGGGAGGAGATTGCACTGGGGCTGCATTAATCTTTCCTGGCATACCTAGTTTGAAGTGCGCTTTCAAAGACCTGACTCGGCCCTACCTTACTGAGCCAACAGCCTCAAAGTTCCCCCCTCCCTGCACTTCATTTTCCAACAGGTTTGGGGCTTGATTTTTTCCCTCGGGTCTTAAGTGCTGACAAAGCACTGTAGATCTTATTTCCTTTGCCTGTTCCCAGTGTTTTGCATTGGTGTGGATACCAAGAAGGCTTTTAGACTGCACAGAGTTCAAGGCCTGTGGAGCCTAGTGAATGACTATTCACTTGCTCCTGCCTTCCTCCGAGAGAGACACGGAGACAAGAATCCATCAGGTCATGTAACTGTGCGCATTCATCTCCACGCTGTTGTTTCCTCCTTTCAGCTACCTGGTGGACGAGGAGCTCTGGCTAGTGATGGAATACATGGACGGAGGCTCTTTACACGATGTCATTAGGGAGACTCGCATGGCAGAAGGAGAGATAGCAGCTGTCTCTCGGGAGGTGAGGGATGGCGCTTGTGCTTCCCGTGGCTTGGGCGGGATGGTCCTTCCCAACAGGTGGTAAGGAGAGGAGTGATTTCATCTTCCCAGCTTGCTTCCTGCCTTTCTGTTACGACTGGCAGCAGCAAGAGCATCCGAAGTGCCTGCCAGCGTGCCTGCCCTTCTCCAGCTGTGTTTGTTTGTGTCTGCCTCTCTGAACACTTGCCTGGACCCGAAGTGTACTGCATTCCTTCCCTGTAAGAGCAAACGGGTTGGTGGCACAATGTCAGACAAGTGGCAAAGACAAAGAGATACTCTCGGGACTCTCACAAAGCTCAGGCTCAAAGGAGATGCTTGCACCCAAAGTGGTGTTTGCAAAAGCATCCGCTGTCGTCTGGCTGGAGAGAGCACAGCCCCTGCAGCAGCGCTCCTTCAGTGTGTGCTTGCAGGCCACTGGCCAGAGGAACAGTTGCCCTTTCTGTCTCAGAAGCGAATATGCATGCCCTCACTTAAAAAGGCACTGCTGTCCTCGTGTTGGAGCAGCAAGCTCTTGCCCTTGCCAGCAGCCTGTCCTGCCATGGCTCAGCATCCCCCAGCGAGTCGGTCTTGCAGGTTTGCCACTTCCCTGCTTGTGGGATGAAATCAGATGAGGAACTCTTAGGCTCGTGTTTCTTTTCTCTCTCTCAGTGCCTGCAAGGCCTGGATTTCCTTCACTCCAAGCAAGTGATCCACCGAGACATCAAAAGCCACAACATTCTCCTGGGCTTGGACGGATCTGTCAAGTTGGGTGGGTGTTGTTGGCCAGGCTCAGCCATGGCGGGCTGCGGTGTGGGGCTGCCTTTGAGTGACTGCCAGGTCCCCAAGAGTGGTGCCCGTGGCAGTGCAGGCTGCCCTGCTGCGAGCACAGAGCACAGCTGCAACGTGCAGGGAGGTGTGGCTGGGAAGAAGGTGTCAGGAGTGGCTCTGGATTGTGCGTGTCCCTTCCCAAGTGAGGCCGTTACGGGCTAAAGCTTCAGGGGACTGAAAGCCACTGCCCGAAACTGGGGGCTTTTGCTCAGTGGCCAATTCCGTATTTCCTCGGCTGCAGGCCGGAGGAATGCCAGCATGGCCCCTTTTGCAGCCAGATTCCACACTGCCTTCTGGGACGTTGGTACAGCGGGGAGTTCTTTGGTTTGCTTTCCTAATTCGGGGCCGACTTGACCAGAGGGCTTTTTTCTCCTCAGCTGATTTTGGCCTCGCTGCTCAGCTCACCCCTGAGCAGAGCAAACGGAGATCAGCTGCCGGGACTACTCACTGGATGGCGCCAGAAATTTTCACCAGGAAGCCCTACGGCCCCAAAGTGGACATTTGGTCCTTTGGCATCGTGGGGATCGAGATGGTGGAAGGAGCGCCTCCTTACCTGATGAACACCTCTGCCATGGTACGCTGCAACTGCTCTCAGACTCTGCTGTCATTCTAACAAAGTCTGCCCCCGTTCTTCGGCCCGGGAAGCTTGCCTAACACCTGAAGACGATAGGTTCCAGGCCACATAGTCTCTCGTGCTTCTTGTCCAGACCGTCCCCTTGGCATTTACTCACAAATAGCACAAAAAAATCCTTTTGTGATGCCTTTTGCTTGATGGAAGCTCTGCCTAAGGGAGCAGTGAGCAGTGTATAATAATAGATATTATTTTATGTAATAATCCTTGGAAACTGTAGAGTTCGACCAAAGTCCCTCTTCCAAATTGCCTGTAAGAGCTGGTGTCGTTCCTCAGAGAAGCAAAGTGTGCTTTTGCCAATGGAGTTGCTCCCAGTTTGGTCAGCCATTGACATCGGGGGCACAGCAGGAGCCTTTGCATAGTGGACTAGCTGTGGCTGTCTCTGGCTTTGGGCTCTTTTGTGTGGGGTAGGAAGGGCATGTCCAAGCCTGTGGCAGGGAGGGAAGTGCCACTGGAGAGTGGAGCTTCTCCCGTGGGGTCTGGGTGAGCGGTTTGGCATACGAAGGAGACAGGCAGAGCGCGGCGTTTCCTTCTTCTCTAGGTTCGACAGCTGATAAGCACCGGGGGCACCCCGAAGCTGCAGAACCCCAGGCAGCAGTCCGCTTGGTTGCGAGACTTCCTGCACTGCTGCCTGGAGACAGACGAGGACAGGCGCTGGTCTGCCCAGGAGCTTCTGCAGGTAAAAGGCCAAGCGGCTGCAGGGTGCGCCAGCTGCCCGCTGCCAGGGGCTTCCCATCCGCTCAATCCAAGGCATCAGAGGGGCACCAGTCCTAGGAATCACCAGTCTCGGGGCTTTTCAAAGAAAAACGAAGGAGAATCCTGGGTGGGGATGGGTTGGAAGGAGCCTTTCAAGGTCACCCAGACCAAGTGGTCCGCAAGGAGCAGGGACGTCGTCAAGTAGATCAGGTTGCTCAGGGCCTCATCTGAGCTGACCTCGAATGTTCCCAGGGATGGGGCTGCGAGCAGCTCTCTGGGCGACCTGTGCTGGTGTTTCAGCACTCTCGTCACAAAGAGTTTCTTCCTTAGACCTGATCTGAATCTGCCCTCTTTGTGTTGAGAGCTATTATCCCTTGTGCTAATGCGACTGTGCTTGCAAAAAAACATGTCCTCAACATGCTGTGAAGCCCCCTGGAAGTCTTGAAAGGCAGCAAGAAGGTGTGCCCAGGGCCTTCTCTTCTTGGGGCAGAACAAGCCCAGCTGTCTCAGCCTTTCCTCAGAGGAGAGGTGCTCCATGCTGAGATGGTCGTTTCTGTGGCCCAGTTTTGCCCTTTGGGAACACACTCAGTGTAATGTGGTAGCAAAAGAAGTGAAGTAGAATAATAGCAGGTAGGGAGGGCTGAAAAGGTGGTGGAAGAAGCCAATGAAATCAGCTCCTGGCAATAATTTTGAGATTTGGGTGTGGGAAGGAAGGAAGGAAGGAAGCAAGAACGGAGGGAGGGAGGGAGGGAGGGAGGGAAGGAGGGGCTTTGGGCAGCTCCCAGTGAGCCTCAGAGGGGCCTTGGCTTGGCCCCCCTGCCCCACTTGTAGAGGTTTGTGCCACCAAGGTGGGGACAGCTGAGCAGGACTTGGCCAGGCTGGCCCATTGCTGCCTGGCACAGCCACGTAGACGACGTTGTGGCAGAGAGGGAGCGGCAGAAGGTGCCGCTCGGCTGTCCCTGCTGTGGAGGGAGGTGCCAGCACTGCTCCCCCTTCAAGCCAGCGCTGAATCCGTCAGCCACTTGTGTCAGTGGTTTTCAGAACATGGGCCAAAATCCTACGGGGATCAGCCTTTCTCCAAGGGATTGGAGTTTCCTGAGGAATGCCTTATGCTCCTCACCTTTTTTTAGCAACTAAAATAGCCCATGACCTTAGAAAAGGGCAACCTCAAGAAGCCTGTTGAGTGCCCTGATGAAAGGAAAACATGCAAGCTGCATTCCCACAATGTGGGCACAACAAAAATCTCAAGAAGCTGCAGACACCTGCAGGATTAATGGATTTGTGGGATTGTGAGCCATGTTTTCCTATGGTAGCAAGGTCCTTGACGTGGAGACAGAGGTGCAGAGAGTGCCCTCATTTCTGCGTCTTTTTGGTAACCAGAGAAAGCCTGTTTGAGCCCGTGAGGAGCGGAGTTGGGAAAGCAGAAGTTAATTTTTTCCTTTTCTCTTTGGGCAGCATCCGTTTGTAACCTCAGCCAAGCCGACCTCCAGCCTGACACCTCTGATCATGGCAGCGCAGCAGTTTATGGCCGACAGGAGATACTAGCCCTGGAAGAGGCCACTTGTTGTTTTTTTGTAGTTGGTAGTTTTTTATAGATGGTAGTTTTTTATAGTTTGTAGTTTACAGTTCATAGTTTGTAGTTTCTAATTTTTTAGATTGATAGTCAAAATAAATACTCTATAAAACTTTCATTGGAAGACTCGCTTTGTTCTCACCCTGTGAATAGGCTCTAAATTTGCTTCTGAATGGTCAGGTGGTGCGTAAACATGGGAAGACGCATGGATGGCATTTGTGGCATGGTTTGGAAGTGGGCAAAAGTCTGCTTTCTTCGTTATCTCCAGGCTACAACCTCGTGTGGAGATACAGGCTCACAGCTGTGAACAGAGGAGGGCAAAACGGGGCAGAGCAGTGGTGTCACTGCTGGGGATGCCGCCGCCGTGGCCCTGGTTGTGTTGCAGCTCCTGGAAAGGTTGGGAGTGTCTGTGTTGCTCTGGGCAGAGGGGCAGGGAGCCGGGCTTCTTTGCAGGCTGGGGCGCAGGTGAGCGTCCAGCGGGCACGCGAGTTCTGCCACGGGAACTGAGGCTGAGGCGAGGGAGTGACAACTTGTGCAGTTTGGATCTGCGTGAGCCACGGCTTCTCTCAGCTCAGCACCCAGCATGAGGGACGCAACTGCCCAGACAGAGCTGGCCTGGGGTCACGCTGCATGAGAGCTTGGGAGGGGACACAGCCAGGGCAGGTGATCTAAACTGGCCACAGGTATATTCCAGACCATTTGACATCCTGCTCAGTGTTTCAAGCTGGGCGCAGGAAGGAGGGAGGAGGGGACGTTTGGAGTGATGGCATTTGTCTTCCCAAGTCACTGTGAGGCGTGAGGGGACCCTGCTCTCCTGGAGATGCAAAACACCTGCCTGCCCTTGGGAAATGGTGAATGAGTTCTTTATTTTTCTTTGCTTGAGCGTGTGGCTTTTGCATTCCCTATGCAACTGAATCGATCTCAACCTGTGAGTTTTCCAGCTTTTACCCTTCCAATTGTCTCCCCAGTTCTTCCCACTGGTGGGGCAGGGAGCCAGAATGGCTGTGTGTGGTGCTTGGCTTGTGGCTGTGGTTGGACCACAACACACAGTCACAGAGATTCCTCATCTATGCAAATGAATGCATTGGTCCCAGTGACTTAGTTGGAACTGCATTGGAACTGTGAAACTGATCTCCAACTGTAACATTCAGCTCTCCATAGCAGCAGAGGCACTCGCCAATGACAGGTAAGGATTTCTTCAAAATTCCATTTTCTTTTCAAATCCTTTATTTGTTTGAGTATTAAAGTGAACATTTGAATGCACAAAAGATGAAATCTAAACCTTTGCTAGGATGTTAAGTGAAAGGCTATGTCACTGTGTACTGACATAGGGTCACTGAACCATAGAATCACAGGATCACAGAATAGTTTGGGTTGGAGGGGACCTTAAAGATAATCTAGTTGCAATGACCCTGCCATGGGCAGGGACACCTTTCACTTGACCAGGTTACTCAGAGCCCCATCCAACCTGGCCTTGAAGACTTTCAGGAACAGGGCATCCACAACTTTTCTAGGAAACCTGTTCCTGTATCTCACCATCCTCACAGTAAAGAAGTTCTTTCCAACATCTAATTTAACTCTCCTCTCGAAGTTTAAAACCCTTTCCCCTTGTCTTACACAATCTGCCCTACTATAATGCTGTACTTCATAGATGGCAGAAATCTCTACCTGAAACACCATCAAGACTACTTTTTCTCCTCCACAATTTCACAAAACATTCCAAGAAACTTATTTTGCCTTTTTGTTTTGCTTTTTCCTGCCTTTTTTTTTTCAATGAAAAAGGTCTTTCAATTCCTTTTTTTGGCATGAAATTTCTGGGAAAAAAAACCCCAGTTCTATTTGTTGACAAAAATAGCTGAATGTACAGCTTTAACCTTGAGGGATGCAGCCAATTAAAGGATATTGAGATTCCTGAGGATACCTACCCATTTTTATGTTCTATCATTGAATGTTAATAATGGATGTGCCTTGAAAATTTTGGAATGCAATGTCATGTGTCTGAAAGCCAAGAGTGTCACGGATAAAATCTTTAAATTTATTTTGATTAGAACTCACTGTACCTTGTCATGTATACTTTCCCTTTCTGGATGTTGTGTAACTATGCAAATTATTTCAACAAAAATAATTTTCTGTATAGGGAAATAGATACTCCTAAAAGCACAGTACCATATTCCTGTCCTTGGTCTGGAATTTAGATCCTGTTTTCTCTCATAAAGGGATTTAAAAACCTAAGAATATATAATGTCTGTATGAGCTAAGCATGTGTTCTGAAAACCAAAAACGTTGAACTTTCTCTTTTTTTTCAGTAATATCTCTTTTTAGAGCTTGCCATCAGAATGAATGCATGTTTTTTTACTAGCATTCAGCTCTTTTTCCCCTGCATTCTAATTGTATTTGCATTTTTTTTTTGTTCAACACATTTTTCCCTTTAGTCAGACAAGTCCATCTGGTTTGCGTCAAAACTATGTTTTACTTGGGAAGGTCTTCATCAGTTTCTTCCATTAAATGAAAATCTACAGGGCAGTGTGCTGACAGCTTGTGTAACAACTCAGAGGCTTCTGTTCACAAAATAAATTCTCTATGTGTTGAAGAACTAGTAAACTTTCTTTTCCAAAATTGTCTGTGACATGATGAAAATATTCCCAATATTAAAATAACTGTGCCATGATTAGGACTTTGATTGCTAATAATGATCATGATTATCACCATAAAGACTTTTTTTATTCATACTTAATCAGCTAACAATCCTGACATTTTGCTTTGTCACATGAAAGGTGTTTTTTTAAAGTGATTGAGACTACTAGATTCATTTATATGCTAGAGATTAACAAGGAGTAATAAATATGCCAGTAATATATTAGGGAAACTGAATTCTCTGTTATTGGATGTTAAGATTAAGCACCTTTTGAAAGCACTTGAGACACAGCCACTCTTGCTCCCATACTGGGACAGGAGAAAAAAGGTGTGAATTATTTGTATGATTCAACAGACTTGACAAGGAGTCGGAGTTAGAGATCTGAAGACCATCTGAATGGTGGCAGAAAGCAGTTGTGATGGAGTGTAGCTTTAACAGCTGTGTTATCAAACACAAACCAAAGATGCACTTCTACTCTCGACGGTGCAAAGCCCTTCTTATCCTCTAGCTCATTCAACAAGAAAGAAAAGGAAACAGCTTTCTGAGCCCATGCTTTCTTACCCACACTGAAACTTGGAGTTTCGAATGTTTCGTGTCCTTTCTCCCTTAGCCTGTTTGTCATCAAGAAAAAAAATCAAAACGCCAGGAAATCCTTATTTAGCATCTAATTCCAAACTAAATATATAATTCTGGGAAGCCTTTCAGCCAGAGGATCACTGCTCAGCCCAATCTCTTAACCTAGATGTAACCTCACCAAGTGTTTTACAGAGTTCTAAATTTTCCTTCCAAATTCTGCCAAGAGGAGCCTCACAAAAGGGAAGGCATTTCAGCAGGCTTTGCCTTTATTTGTATCTGTGGGGATTTCACAGTATTTGGGGATTTCTGAGTATTTGACATTCTCATTGTCTAAAATCCCAGATTAGTCCTGTTCTTCATTAACTATTTTCTGATTCATAGCATCCTCTTTTCCTAGGCACTTGGTAATTTACAATAATGGGTTTAGATCATGATCCTCTACTTCTTTATTATCGTCAATACTGAAAAGTTAATTTCAAATGAAAGAAGTATATAGCTTTATTGTAATATAGAAATACTTGATATTCGCTGTTGGCAGTTATACCTCTGTATTTCTCATGGTGGCAGATAAAATAGAAAACCTGCAAGACAAAAATGTTCTAACAAGAACAAAAAAATCCTCATTGCCTTGGGTATATCAAGATATGTTAAAGTAACTCATGAGTCGAAGAAAAAATGATGTCTGATTATATGAACAGTTCTTTACGTTTGATGAATAAACCAGGGCAGATTCTCATCTTCTCACGCTGAATAACTTCACAGCAGAAACCCACCATGCCTTCTGGGAAATAAGGTGCTCCTCAGCAAGATAAAGTGCACAAGGACCTTTACAATCACGTTCCAGTATTACATGGGATGGCAAGGTCATTACCCCTTGTGTAACATTTCTGTAAGTGCCTGGATTTTGCAAAGGATATTATGAGTTAGTTTCTCGTTGCCATTTAATCTTTGTGATCAATTTGGGATTTTTTCATTCTGTTTGAATTAAATACACCATGACACTAACTGGTGATGCCAGGGAGAGCCGTGAATCAGTATGTATCAATCTTTCCAAGTGCACTGTAACTCTCAGGAAAATCTTAAATTGGTTCACACTGTATTCTGCAATGTTCTCTATGTACAGTAACCATTTTTCTGTGCTATTCTACACCAGTTCGTTCTACAAATTTTGTGGTAACAATGTTATTACCTTTCAAAAGGCCAAGTGATAAGTGGATAGGAAAAGAATCTGCCCCATATGTGATCTAAAAAGTAATCAGCAAGTAGTTTCAGTCCAGTGTAGAGAGTTGTAAACTGCATACCACTGATACAATTTGAGTTTTAGGACATTTCAACGAGAGACAATCCAGCTTTGGCAATCTAACAGTATAAAGTCATAGCCTATAAATGGAATTCTTTTATTTGCACCAACTTCTAGATATTAAAAAAGTTATTTAAACTAATTTTTCACTGTTGTTTTCAGAGAGTTTTCCTTCTGATCTGAAGGTGTACGCAGCCAGTTAAAAATACTCTTATACAACTTGTTCATGTAAGGGAACATGCTTTGCATTAGGAGGCTAAGGTATTGTGACTATGTGCTTTAACATTAGCTGTTACCTTTTTTATCCTGTCACTGGAAATTACCTTAAAAAATGCTTTTCAATCAAAAATATTAGTCGTCCTTGAACAAATGCCTCAAAGTTCATTTAGCGTCCTTCATCACAAGTTGCAGAAATAATTGGATATTTAGACTTCTAACTAAGAGAAAAATGAAATGAGTATTTCAGCTGCTGTTCAAGAAAAGAGCCTAGTATAACTAACATGAACTTCCAAACTAATTATGCTGTTCATTGAGGTGTTTCAGTTAGGAAAAACCCTCTTGAATTACATTCTGTACTTCAGCAAGGACAATTTTGTAAGCAGAAGCAGCAAAATGGGCAGGAAACAGAACCATATATAAAGGGATTTTTCTCCTGCAGGCTTGGAAAGAGTTACTCAGAGCACTAGTGCTCTTTGAAAGAAAATAAGATCTCTCTGAAATATGGATAGAATTTTCAGTAGGGGATTTTACTATCAGCCATTGTTACTACTTGGAGTTGCAGATGGAGCTGAAGTAACCACAAAAGCTATGTGAAATACAAAACTGGTCATGGTAGTCATGACCTTCTTAAGTCGACCTTCTTAAGTCGACCTTCTTGGGTGCTTTTTTGAACATAACTGCAAGAAGTAGGATAAATCCATGGTTGTGATGATCTAATCTTACAGCTACAGAGGTTTAACGTTCAAAATAGTAAAGTCTCTGTTTAAAGTCAATTATCACCCCCTAGTAAAGGCGATAGTGGAAAAGCTGAGGGACCTTTTCCTCAAAGAAATAGTAGCATATTGCTTCAGTCTGTAGAATTACCAGCTTCACCATCACCTTTTTGATGGAAGTACTTTCCATTGAGTAAAATCATGATCATCTTCTTTCTCTCCAAACAGTGATGGTGGGAAGGATCCCATCATGCAGATAGGGGAAATGTTGGTTTTTTTACTAACCCTGGAAGAACAGAGAAGTGCTGTGTTACCCCCAAAGAGGAAAGGTGTCTACATCAGACCATCATGTTCTTTTGTAGCTCTGCTGTCATCAGCAGGGAAAATAAAATCACACAGAGGTGTCATTCCCACCCACAGTACTGGGTAGAAAAGAGCTGCTATTGAGAATAATGCTTTTTTTACCCCTTATATTCTGAGAAGTGGCATAATTCAATTATATTTTATTAATACAAAGCCATTATATTAGAGAATATTTAGGGACAGCAAATTGATAATAAATGTTGATACATTAAAGTTTAGCAAAATAAAATTAGTCTTTTATACACTCCTTTTAACAAAGCCTACTTACCACATGGAAAGGAGACTGTACTAATAGAATTTTCAAAAAATACTGCTTTGGTGGTATAGACTAGGTAGGAAATCTGAGCCAAATTAAATTTGTGGACCATTTCCTACATGTTATGGAGACAGAAGATTCTGCCCTAATTGCACAGAGTTAGTCAGTATTAGGTTGGCAACTGTGTTCCAAGAGAGCAGAGATATTTTAAATTAATTAACGTTTCAAGGTGACAGAAACAGTTAAGAAGTGAGACAGCTAAGAAGGCATTGTTAACGATATATATGATTGTCAGCAAGGAGAAAGAATTTTCTTTTCAATGTCACAACCTGTATGTCCTAATTAAAAGAAAAAAAAGTTATTTTCTGAGAAAGATGCATTATTAACAAGTTTACCAAGAAAACATTCCAGTCATTGTGCTAGTTTGAGCTAATATGATGACAGTTTATTTTCATAAATACAATATACAGCATCATGAGACTGTGGAGATATGTCTTTCAAATCTGAGAAGTGCATGTCACAGCCACACCAAATAATTATAAAACACAAACGTACTGAAAACAACAAAATTATGCAAAACTCATAGTCATCAATGATTATTTGAATTAACAATATCTGAAGGTTCACAAATTCATAGTAACACATTGATACTAATGTTAATTTGTAATAAATACATCGTAGTATTTTAATGTATTGAATTCTTGTCTATCACCTACCACAGATCATGACATAATTACATGTGGCACTAGTCTATGAAATAAGTAACAGAGTTCAATATATTTACTATTCAGTAACTACAATCACTAACATCAGGAATAATTATGCCCTGAAATTATTTTAATCCCCTTCTGTGTATGGTAGCACATATAAGTACACTTCTCTATTTGAGTTAAATTATCTAGTAAAATTACTGGCAATATTCACTTTTTGATTATCATGCTCATCTTTGAAAACCTTATGCAAAATCCTTTGAAACAGCTTCTATAAAATTTGGAGCAGACATGAGTATTGTGAATGTGCAAATGATGGCAAAAAGGGTAAATGCAACCAGACATAATCTGTCTATGACAGCAGCTGCAAACTTCCACTCACTGCAGATCTCTTCGCCCTCATCTTGTTTCCTGAACCGC
This sequence comes from Aphelocoma coerulescens, assembly GCF_041296385.1. Classification (NCBI taxonomy): domain Eukaryota; kingdom Metazoa; phylum Chordata; class Aves; order Passeriformes; family Corvidae; genus Aphelocoma; species Aphelocoma coerulescens. Next base: position 45,992,008 of record NW_027184085.1, read on the forward strand.
ATTGCTATGAACTGGACTTCCTCCAGGATCTTCACCATCACTGGAAGAGTATCCATTAAAGCTTTCTTTTGCACAAGCTCAATATCTTCTGCTAAGGGGCAACTCATCTTTCCACCCTTGCTGCCCAGGTCGTTCTTCTGGGGGCAGCACGGGCTGTCCATGGCGTGGTAGCTGTAGATGGTGTTGCCGTTGCTGGACTGGTGCCCGGGAAGGACGTTCACCTCCATGCTGTTTACACTCAGGTGGTGACTGGAATAGCTGTATTTGCACGAGAGGGGCTTTATATTTTCCCCAGGTTTTTTCATTCGTAAGAACCAAGCACACCAATTCAGCAGGATGACACGGACCTGAAAGAGAGTTACCGTGGCAGGAATACTGAAGACTCTTTGGCATTTTAAATGCTTTTGAAACATTTTGTGACTATTATAGTTAGGCTGCACAGTCTCTTAGAAATACGGATGGATTTCTGTGTTCTCCAGCTATTTTCTTTCAAAACTTTTCTTTGGGGGTCTTGCTTTTTACTAAGGATGGCCTTTTTTTGGATCTGTCTTGAGCACAGGGCTGTTCAATGTGCACTCAACTTATCAAGCAAAAGAGATGTAAAATCTTACTTCACAAAATGGTTCTTGATGACCCATCTTTATCAAACAATCCCAGATCTCTGCAATTGAGCAGGCAGCACAAAACTGGCTGTATGGTTTTCAAACATTTCTCAGATTGTAAGAAAAGAGATACAGTTAAACATTTTTAGGGGCCAATGTTTAGATTTTTCTGAAAAAAATCCCTATATGACAGATTGTAGAACATTTCCCACCCCCATTTCTATTGCTTACATCTAAATAAAAGACCTTGCTTACGTGTTGATGGTTTTTTGAATGCTATTTTATACTCCTTTGAGGAGTTCAACCACATAATACAGCAGGCTTTTTTTCAAAAGAGTAAATCAATTACATTTAGTAGTTCAAAATCTGAGCGCCACTATCAACTGCTGTCATTTCCCTGTGCGCTGGTGTATCACAAGAGTGCTCTAACTTGCACATGGCAGATTGTGCCTCATATGTTTCTTGTCAAGGTCATTAAGTGAGCTAACTCCAGAGAGTGCATCCAGAATTTTTTTCCAGTGAACTGATCTTCAGATGTTTTGTCTGAAATCTGGGCCTGCTAGAATTTCTGTTGGTAACACTGTTAACTGCGAAAGGCAGGAAAAATTTGGCTGTGGATTCAGTAAGGTCTTGTGTGAAGAGCAGAGAACTAAATCAGCAAAATCTTGTAATTACAAGACCCTCCACGTGTTATGCATACAAAATGGACATTTGCAATATGCTTGAGAGGGACCCTTCATGCAGACATGCCTCTTTGATGACTTTATCATCCTGGCTGCAAGCCAAATAATCTGACATTAAGGAGAGAACAGATGTGGCCTCTGGTTTTGCTCCTGAGCCTTGACTCAGAAGGACTCCCTGTGTAATCCTGCTCCTGTTACTTTGGTCATGTTCAACTTGGGACCACACTTTGCCTCCAAAGCTGTTTTAGATGCAGGAAAAGTTGGCTCCTGTGTTTGCACAGTACAGATACAGGGGAAATCACAGTTAACACTTCGAGTTCCTGCTGTAATGGCAAGCATAATTTCAGAAAGGAGGAAGCATTGATAACCACAGATAGGAACAATAATAATAATAATAGTAATAATAATAGTAATAATAATAATAACAACAACCACAGCCAATGACCAGTGAAAGGCAGTTACACAATTTTTTAATTTTGTAGTGTGAGCTCTTCTAGGTCACAGCCCTGTGCCATTTTCTGTGAGCCATTTTTCTTCTCTCCCCCTAATGACTGTTTTGTTCTTCATCATTGTCATGGTTTTGGCTGGAATTGAGTTAATTTTTTTCCTAGTAGCCGGTACAGTGTGGTATTTTAGAATCAATATGAGAATAATGTTGGTAAAACACTGATGCTTTAGTTGTTGCAAAGTAGTGCTTACCCTGAATCAAGGACTTTTCAGTTTCCTGTGCTCTGCCCCTGAGCAGGTGGACACAAAACCATGAGGAAGCATGGCCAGGACAGCTGACCTGAACTAGCCAAAGGGATATTCCAAAAGGATATAAAGTGTGGGGAGTTGGTTGGAGGCTGTCAATTGCTGCTCAACATCAGGCTGTGCATCAATCAGCAGGTGGTGAGCAATTGTATTGTGCATCACTTGTTTCTCTTGCATTTTATTACTCTCTCTCTTTTCCTTGCTGTTATTATTATATTTATTTTTGTTATTCATCACTATAATTAATATTATTCATATTACTGTGTTGCATTCTGTTTCAATTATTAAGCTGTTCTTCTCTCAACCCACAAAGTGTTGGAGTTTTTTTCTGATTCTCGTCCTCATGAGGGAAGGGAGCTGGGGTGTGAGCAAGTGGCTGTCTGGCACTTAGATGCCGGCTGGGCTTAAATTATGACAGTCCTGAAAGACTGTTTTCCCATTATTCTTATTATGTTGCTTAAATATTTCATTATTTCCTCCATAGTCACCACAAACAAATAGCAACCTGTAGTGTTGCAGCCTAAAAAACTGATTCTGGTTTTAATTGAACCTACGTAATTACAATGTGTTCAGACTGCTCATGGACACAAAATGGGACAACATGGAACAAAATAAAGGTCTTAATTGCTAGCGATGTATCAATAGTGTTGGCACCAAAGGGGAGAGAGAAATTAGTTCTCCAGGACTGGGAAATTCCAAAACACTAAGTCAGAAAAACTTTCTTATTAGAAAATGTTAATATGTCAGCCTTAACTCTGAAAGGAGATGTGAGGTGAAAAAGCACTTTTATATAGGAATGCTGCTTTTTCTTTCAAGACAGAGTTTTTACTCCTTAGGGAAATTACATTTATAACTACAGTCAAACCCATTTCCCACAGAAAAATAAATACCCAGAAGACAGCAACACAGCTCTTAATTAGCTTGAATTTCAAATGCCCTATTTCCTTGAAAACACAGACATTCAGGCATCAATCTGTTCTTGTCATACCAATTAATTCAAGAGACAGCTGCAGGATACAGGTTTTTGGAAAACAGCTGAGTATGATAATATGAATCTATACTCTCACCTGCACTGTCATGTATGGGTTTCTGTGAAGGAAGTACACAGGTACAGATGTCTTCAGAGCTCAGCAACCCTTCTGTGAGCCTCTCCTAATTATAATGCAGCTGTACTGCTAGCTCCCATCACAGACACCTGCCTGGCCTAGGCCAGAGCAGAGAGTCTCCAATTAGAGCTCTCTTGATAAGGGGTATCTGCACCTGAGCAAAACTGTGCATGTCCAGGTTTGAAACATATCAAAAGAGGAGCCTGAAACATAACGAACCTTATTTAGGCACAGAAAGAGCTAGAGTTCTCTTGCCTTTTCCCACAAAACCCCTTCTTCCCACAGTGCTTGGTCTCTCCATATCTCTTTCCTATACAACAGTCTTGGCTGTCAGTAGAGAAAGGTCATTTGAGCTGTAGTCCATGCCTGATGTTATCCACTCCCAAACAGCTCCTTAGCTGGGCCTTCTTTAGTGTTCTTTTCCATGCTAGCTCAGCAGACATTATCAAAAGTGTCAATCAGCCAGCAGCTCTCACTTCTCAACTCAGTAGCCAACAAATGTCCTGGCTGAACACCTTGGATTTAAATTCCTCTCTTGGAAAAAGCTGGTTTGTAAGTCATCAAAAGATTAATAGAAAGGAAGCCACAATTCTAAGCAGTGGCATAAGGGAAGTGAACAACTACAGAGAGGATAACTGCACTAACAGGCACTCTCCTCCCTCTTCTGTTGCAAAGTGCAAGCACAGACCCCTTGAGAGACAGGCAGGGAAAATAAACTGCTCAACTGTAAATAGTTTAGAAAGCAGGTGTTTAGGAAATACATTCAGTCAAATCTTCTGGGTCTGCAGAAGCTCCCACACATGCCCAATTGTCCAGTGCCTCTCCCTGAAACTGACTCCAGCAGACAAATCCATTTAAGCAGGAGGTGAGAATAATCCTGTAACAATATCCAATTAATGAGAGTTAGAGTTTGCAATAAACTGATGCCTGGCTCTGACAGTAAGAGGACACTGTGGGAAATAAGTAAGGGCAGCTGCTGGTACTGGAAATGCAGATGCAAAAATTTTCTTCTTTCTTAAGTTACTTCTTCACTTCACATTGTTTTTTTTTTTACTGAGTGAAAGTCATCCAAGATGTCTCTCTAAAAAACACCTGACATAGGTGGACAGGCAAAATAGAAAAAAAAGTAAAAATAGAGACTGCCATGAATTCTAACAACTGAGCCTTCTAACAATTAAGTCTTGTGGAGTAAAAATGCCTACTTTTGTGGGGTCAGCCTCTTCTGTCCACACTTGGCATTCACTCTTTTCCTCTTGAGATCCCTCAGCCCTGTCAGCTTGTCTGGTCTACAGCTTTTACAGTCTATCATCTGCACTTCCCAGTAATGCTTTCCACAGTTTTTGCTTCCTGATGGCATGTTTTGTAATGTATGCCAGTTCAGCTGTCAGGCCACTGAACAAGGTTCTTCCTGAGTGAGAATTTGGAGCACACTGTGTTTCCAGCCAAGAAAACAAGAGACTGGTAGAGAGCAAGAGCTGACTTGCAGGACCTGTGAGCAGGGCTAACATGAGCCAGTGTGTCTGGGCTCCTCAAAAAGCAGACAAAGCAATGAAATGGGGTCTGTTACACTGCTGCAGACTCTGCCCATGTAGACATCTGAAGCATGTTTCCCCAGAGTTGTGCCCTCAGGTTTTGCTTACATGCAGGTTCATCCAGAATTCACATTCTCTGCTGCCTTGAAAATAAGAGGTTTTAAAATCATACAGCACTATGGGAAATAATTGTAAGTATGCTTAATTGTTATTGGACTTAAAAAAAATTGCATTGAAACTGCAGTTTATTTTAAGAGAGGAATTAGAAAGCAGTTCTGAACTTGGGCTGACATTGGTAACCATGTGATATCCAATTATCCAGCATGTCAGGATAATTGTGTAGCATGACAAATGTGGTGAGCAAGATACCAGAGGATCTGTACAACCAGACTCCTGTGAAAACAGGGTGGTAAATAGTTGACTGTGACTATTTGTATCTGCTTCTGCTTTTGTTCTTTTTCATTTTGTAAACACAAGCATACCTTGCCTATTCTAAAATCTATTAGGAAAAGGAGGGGGAAAAAAAAGCATAATTTTCTTTTAACTTGAAAATCTAAAGGAAACATTCCACTTGAAAGCCAGCTGGCATTGGTGCCAGACCTCACTGGGCTGACAAAGTGTGCTGCTGTAGAGAAAAGAGAGTTCACATGCTAATGCACTGGGAATAGATCAGATGGAAGCAGACAAACTGCCCAGTAGAGACTAATGTTTGTTTAGCACATTCTGTCAGTACTGGTGTCTGCTGGATAAGAAATCAAAGGTACTGCCCACCGGATTAGCACTTGCAAAGTGGGTGCTGAGTGAGATTATTTTGTCATGACTCAACCACTCCATCATAAGGTTAAAAAGAAAGGCCAAATAGGAGGAACTATTTTTAATGGAAAATAAGAGAAACTGTTTTTAGTGGGAAAGCAAATTTAGTATGCTTGTTCTTCCCTTCAGTTGCAAACATGTCAACTATGCTGTTTGTAACTGACTCTTCAGATTAATGAAGAACAACTTCTGCCTCTCACCTATAACAAGTTTACTATAGCTTTTAGACAATTTTCTTTTCTTTCAGTAGTAACCTGCTGAATGTTTACCACCAGAACTGCTTACCCATTTGGGCATCTTTCCTGCTTGGGGGTCATGATGGTGAAACTGCAGAACCAGCACTGTTACCACCACAGACAGACCAACGATGACCATGATGCTAGCGAAATACTGAGCTGCAAGCAAAAGGAGGACTTGGTTAAGGGGTGGAAAATACAAAGAGCAAATAACATTCCTTGGCCATGCCTCGAGATCTACACTTGAGAAGCACTGCATCACATCTGAACACCCTCTTCTCTGGTCTGCTGCACTGGAGCATTTGAGGAGTGTATCTGCTCAGTTCCCTCCTCTCCTCTGAAGGAAGGGGTACAAAAAACATGTACCTGAAGGAAAGGTGAAAACTGTTTGTTTTTTGTCCCTGGAGTGTGAGCCTCAAGGCAAGAACAGCTTTGTGCCTGCTACCAGGACAGTGAGAAGTTGAACTGACAACACCCACTGAACACTAGCATTCCCAGTCCTAGGCCTCCTGTGGTACCAGCAGAGGTGCTGTAGGGAGATGCTGTCCTTATGGTGCCTCTGGACCCCTTCAAAAAGGGTCACCAGTTCCCCACCTTTGCCCCACTACTGCTTTGAGGTGGCTAGGCATATTTCTCATTACTCTTCCTAGTCCTCAAGACCACTTCTTCTAGTTCCTATGAAAGCACACTACAGCCTTCTTGAATGCTAAATTTAAATCTGCTGTGTAGGAAAGAAATCAAGAAACCCAGAACTGAGGATTGAAGCGGTATCTCCTAATTGGCAGTACAGCTTCCTCATGCCAGGAGTGAGGTTGATACGCTGGAGTGTAAAGCAGAATTACCCACAGGGGTAATGACATTTGAAGGTTTCAGTGGCAAAATACCAGGGAGCATTACTGCTGGCTGACATAATGGAGCAATGTGGAAGAACACACCACACTGCCCCAGACTGCAGCCTCTTCAAGCCCTCCCTCCCACAGTTTGAAGTAAAAAATTGAATCAAAGCTTGAAAGCAAGTTTTGCTCTGTCTGTGTTTCTTAATATCAAATCCCACTGCTTCAGGAGCAAAAAGTTTGTTCATAATAAGGAGGTTATAAGGCCTTCCTGAAAACAACACTGCAATTGCTTCAAGAGGTATGGCTTTTCATGACAAAATGAATTATTTATCTAGATTAGAAGAACAGTCCCAAGGGTAAGATAAATTTAAAGGTCTCTGTTGCACTTATTCATAGAGAGGAGAGTCAACAAGCAGAGCAAACCAGGTTTCAGGGAAGCTGTTACATGTCCCATGTAATAGAAACACAGCAGTGTTGATATTGTTGGTTTAATTACTGCCATGACTCACTAAATAACTTACTTAAACTCTACGCATTTGGATGCCATCAGACTTCAAAGGCCTGAAATGATCCATTTAAAATGGCTTTAGCTAAGATTTTTCTCGTATCCTTGGAAAATTAGTCACCTGGTTAAACTTGGAAACAATCTAATAATATCTGTCTCAAGATCCTAGCCAATGATTAGCAGAGGAATTGAGACTCCCAGGTTTTTTTTATGCTGTAAACCCAGGAACAGATGTCAGGAAAGTGCTATGTAAATCTGCTAGTAAATGGAAAACAGTTCTCTCAGGAAGAGACTGGGAACCAGAGAGAATCCAGGAGCCCATAAAGAAAGATATTTTATAGTTTTGCCCAGTGGTAGGCAAGGAAGAGGTTGGGGGTGTGTCATCTGCATTTTTAGGGGGTGGAGTGGGGTGCTCCTGTTCAAGGTACACTGAAGTCTTCAGTTGGAAAGTAAGGATGGAGGACATAGTGTGTGGTACTTGAGCTCTGTGTGTCAGTATGAGGCAGTCAAATGTGTACAAAATATCTGTGAAATCTGGCAGGTAGATTTATGCCCCACAGGTAGGTGCAGGTGCTGTATTCAGAGAGAAAGTTGAAGTCCTGGAAATGCCCGGGATTACTCCAAGGTTGGCTTTTGCCAGTCCTGAAGAGACAACAGTGAAAGTGGAGGAAAAGATAGCAATGATTGGCACAGCTGCTGGTCTTTCATATCTCTAGCTGGAGATATAATGAAGACTGTTGCCTCCTTTTCTGTGACAGGAGAATGTAGAACCAATAGCCATTGGTCACAAAGGAATTGCTAGATCATGTGCCCATGCATCTCTTTGATTGAAACCATGACTGTCCTTACAATCTAGAATAAGGCAGGGATGGCCAAGACCCCATGTCTAGACTCAGTGACCATTCCTGTGCAAGGGAAGGAAAGGCCCCAGAACTCAGTGGGTATGCCCACAAGGCAAAATATTCGTGGCTCTGAAATGATATTCTTACTTACTCAGCATTTTTGATCTTTCCTTCCAGGGTTTAATCTTACATCCTCTCTTTCCTGGCAGCAGAAAAACAGAGTCTTCCTGCAGCAGGAGAACTGGTGAGGAAAACTCCTGTGCTCCATGCACCTCCCTAAAAGCATGGCTCAATCTTCCAGTCTACTCATTTCTGTTCCTGACAGTCTTTTACCCTCACACCAGCAAGGTCAAACACATCACTTGGTGACAGCTACAAGGGCAGCTGGCCCTGTTCACCTCTAGCATCCCCTCTGATTATGACCACGACTCAGCTTTCTGCAGCAACCCTATGAGCAGAGAAGCTTTGCTGCTGAAAGGATCAAACTACAGTGTTCATGGGTAACACTTCCCTTGGAGCCACAGGACTGCAATCTTCATTCACTCTACCCTAGACCCATACTGCCCTGAATTAGCAAACTATTTTTGGGTCTCCACTGATGTTACTGAGCACAGAAATAGGATGCTCTCCTGTGAGGTGGGGCATGGGGGAGACAAGTAATGAGCTTTGATCTCCCAAGCAACAACCTTGGCCTAGCCACCAGACCGTTTCTGCCAGTATTTTAGGAACCATTCTCAATCCTATAGCATTTATCCATTTAGCACTTTGAAGCTGTTGCTCTCACAAAGGGCTACACCCATGTGAGTCTGTTGGCAAAAGTAAATGCAAATCTGATTTCCCAAAGAAGCTCAGCCCCTTTCACTTAAACTGCAGGAGGGAAATGCTTAGCAACTCTCACTAAACATCTCTTTGTGTTCTACTTGTAACTAGGTTACTAGTTACTAGGTCAGTTTGGAGTCTTCAACAATTCCCTTCACAGTAGGAAGTGTCAGAAACAGCAATTCCTAATCAGGATGCATGTGAAAGACCAGGGATCTGGTTGCTGTTAATTCAGCTGCTCTGAGGCACAGCTTGGAAGTGACTGACACATTCTGGACGGGAAGTAGCTCATTTGCACTCTGTCCTGGGTAGCTGCCATAGGCCAGGAAAATGGACCAGAAGATCTGTGTTTGAAGCTCCTCACTATCCCTGGCTTACACAGCAACATTCCTCAGGGATACTGCAGTCTGTACTGTTCACTTCTAAATGCTCTTCATAGGTTTTAAAACCTGTAGGATGCTTTCTTCAGCAGAGTTGTGTGAACAAAAAAGCTGGTTTGGATGCTTGATTGATCTTCCAGAAGTATGAAATATTTGCTCTGTACAATTGATTTTCTTTCCTTTTTTGCCAGAGGCATTATGTAACATACTATCTGGAGAGCGGTTTTAACATCTAGGAGTTGTCATCCTTTGTCCCAGCACAATCACAAGATGATCAGGTGCTGTTGTCATAACAAATATGGATCTAATAAAACCACAGATAGTCAGAAGGCCTTCTAAAAAGTCAGTGAGAACTGCTATTTGTCCTTGCAGGCATACTCTGACGTCACCTATATCAAAAGGATGGCAATGATTTGCAATTCATAATTTGAAGAGCAGTCAGTACCATTTTTGGATGTTTTGTGTCATTATCTGATGTTAGAGAAGCACCTTAGGATTATTTTAGAGATGTTTTGGAAGACATACTGCTGAAGTGGAACTGGATTAACTTCAAGGACTGACTAGGAACAGGGTAAATAAAACAAAATCCCTAGGATGGATGTTTTGGCTTGATTTTGTTACTGAACAGTGATATCATATCATGTCAGCAGTTATCATATGATCCAGATTTGTTACCATAGTCAATCACAAGAGAGACAGAGCATCTGCACTGTGATCAGTTACAGTCTTGTTGTTCCTGTGAAATACTGGGGGATGGAGGAAAGTGTTGTGCTCGGGTATTCACATTGATCAAGCTGGATGTTGGATGCCTCCCACTGGAGGCTGGATGTTGGATGCCATCCCCCTGTTTCTATTCTATCTTTTCAGAAAACATCAAGTTTTGCATGTGAAATGAACAACTGGGTTAGAGCCACTTTTAAGTCCGGTAATTTCAGTCATTCGGGGCTGAATGCTTTGTGCTTCTCGTGAGCTCAGAATTAGATATTCACTGCTCTTCCTTCTGGAAATGGTGCAGGTTAATGAACTGAAGCCTGTGGAGGTTGCTGAAAACCTCAGACACCAGCAGAGGGGCTTCCAAACATCCATCTTTCCTATGGTAGGGACCAGGCCTATTGCTGGGCAGATGCTGTGGCAGTCTACAAAGGGCAATGACAGAGTTACTCAGAGACCAAGAAAAACAAAACATAGAGGAGAAAGTCTGTGAGTTACTGTTGTACAGAGACAGCAAAGAAATATAGGAGAGGACTTGTACTTGTGTTTTGAAACGCTTCATCTCCCATATGCTTTTGAAGAATAGACATGGGAATTTGAAAAGTAAAACTGTTGTCTTGTTTTGTTTGTTTGTTTGGGTTTTTTCTGTAAAGAATAAACATTCAGGACTCTTGGCTTTGGGAAAAGCATCACTGATCATGAGGTATGAAACTTTAAGAGCTGCCATGAATGAGAATTCCTGTTTCGTGAAAGAGATTGGGCAGGGTCCTGATTCTGACAAGGTACAGGCAGGACCATGAAAGGATAGGGGGAAAGCACTCCAAAAACTCAAAAAGGGGCAGAGTAAAGTGAAGTGGCATCAGCTGAGAACATGCAGGAAGATGACAAAAAATGTAAAAAGAGATTAATTTTGTCTCTCTAGTCAGAACAGCTAATGCCTTATGTTCATAACTTAAAACAATCTGTAACTCCTGAAGGTGACAAAGCACCACATTGCTTCCCTGTCCTGGTAATTTGCAGTCTCATTTGCTGTATGACTAAATGCAAGAAATCACCCCAAGCATCTGCTGCAACAGTACTTATTTACAGTGTAAAGTGTTCATGCTTACTGAAATAGTGTAGACATGGTAAGCAACAGCAAGGAGGGGACACAGCTGGAAAATATCACCATAATGGAACCCTAAGCAGCAAATAAGTGTTGTGATTTTTAAAAAAGCAAGCAGAGGAACTCACCAAATAAGACAGAGAGAAATGCAGTTGTGCTAACTGGAGATGGAGATAACTTTATTTTTACTGTGCTTTATTTGATGCATCCAGCCAAAATGTCAAGCATCACATGGATGTTAATCATAGGAAGTGACAGTTCCTTATATTTCTGAGTCTCATGCTCCCTTTCAACCTCTGGCCACATACCAGCTCCCTGGTGTTCCACACTTTAGGCTATAAAATCCTTTTAAAACAAAATACAGACTCTTGATCCAAAATCAATGGTGTTATTTTGGAGGGAGCTGGTAGAAAATAAGGAATTATTTTGGTATGGAAAACAATCAGAAGTTATTAACCACTTTTCCTGTGCAAGGGGAAGCCTTGAATTGCAAGGTGTAAAAATGTCTATAGAAGAAAAAAATCATCTGATGGCCTGAGACATCTGAACATCTCATTTCAAGATTTGGCTTTTGGGCAGAAGCATGCCTTATCTGCATTGACAAAGTACTTTGAAAGTGATACATCCTCAGAGCACAGGCTAGGATGGACACAAAGCTGGTAAGTCAGAGCTTATTGCAGCTTTGGTCTAAAACTTAAAGAGTCCAGCCATGGGTGCTGCTGGCTGTTTTTCTGTGTGACAGTACTTTCTGCTACCTGCGGCCTGAACTCAAGCCCTGCAGAGCTTTAGATCAATACAAGTGCAAAAAGCTGTATGAAGTTTTCAAAGCAGGCATTTTAGGGTCTGTCTCTGCACGGTGCCACCCTGTCCTCACAGTGGTTGGAATGCAGCACAGTAAACCAGAGGTGAATGCAAGATGGATGTGGGTGGGTGAAGTAAGTTCCTTATAGCCTGTGTCTCACTGCAGAATGGAACAAGAGCTGAACCTGTGGCTAACGAGTGCTGGGGACTGGTGTTTTCTTAAAAACAAAGAATCTGGTGCTGGCAGCAGGATAACAGCAAGAGAGAGGAAGTGCAGACAGCTACAGACTTTTCAGTGCCATGTGGCCCCAAAAGTTTTTCCCCTCTGGAGATGATATTGCAGGCAGGGGAAAAAAATAGTCAGGAAGATGTGCTGGTTAGGCTCCTCACTGGCTTGACCTAAATTTTCCAGAGCAATGGCTTTTGGCCATGTCTGACTTTAACATGGGCTATGGATTGATCTGTCTTTCTGAAAAACTGGCTGATTTTGGTAGGAACTAAACATTACATTAGGAGATAAATTTTTTTTTTAAATCTATGAGCCCAAACTATCAGCTTATCCAGAAGCATTATGGAAGACTTTCCTACAGCAGTGCATGATAAATTTTATTCTGGTCACTGCTTTATTTGATATCACTGGATGTGGGACCACATGACCACCAATTGTGTAATCTTAAGGAGGCTCCAGCCAAAGTAAAGAAAGGGAAGAGTTATAGTTAGGAATCTGTATTGACTTCAGGGAATTTGTGCCTTAGTGACTTCGTAATGCATGATTTCCTAGTCTTAATTACAAGGTTGCTTTTGGATAGAAAACACAGTTTAATGAAACAGATCGGGGATATGAAGACTTTAAAGAAATTCAGGCATATGTCTATTGCCTAAGGAAGGAACTCATCCTTTCCTCAGAGGTGGCCATATAACCATTACCAAAACCAGATCTGATGGTCTACTATTATTTGCTCAGAATAATAGAATCATTTAGGTTTGAAAATACCTTTAATTTAATTGAGTTCAACCATTCACCTAACATGAATCACATCTTTATAAAAAAGAAATAGTCCTACAGTGTAGAGCTAAATACCTCAAATGTAGTTCTCAGATGAATTACCTAGGCCTTAAATTTCAAAAGGCAGAGCCTGAGCTTGTGCAAGAGCTCTAATTAAAATAACAGTACTTGTTAATACCAGTATTTGTTTCATTTTGATTTAGTTGCTGAACCAGGAAATCAACACAGTGGGACATGGTTATGTCTTTCCACATAATGCACTGGATGAGTGCAATAATAAGGACTGGAAGATGCATGAAATCCACGTAAAATTACTGGCATTTATATAGTGCAAAACAAATTTGCATAATTACATAGGTTTTTAGAAAGAGAAAAAACAATTGGCATATACCTGAGCTGTATCACACAGGCTTTATGATTTTACCCAGTGATTAGCACAGTCAGACCAGTAATTTAGTTGTGTAGCACATCTGGAGTTCTCTGCATTTCCTCAAGTAATGAACTCCAGTTTCCTACTTCTATGGACTCTGGGTAAAAGTAACTTTAAAGAGAAAAATTAAAAGCAAGTAAAATCACAACTGCAGCAAGATACGCTTCCTGCAAGGCATGATTAAGCTACCATAGGAAGGGTAAGTTAGGACACAGTTGCTGCTGTATAGCCATGGTCTGAAAGTCTTTCAGGAGCTACACTCTAGAGGTTTTAAGTGCTAGGAGGGACTTACAGTACACTGTAGAGAAAGAATCCTTGTTCATAAAGTTGACTTGTGCTGGATTCTGGCCAAACTGTTGTGTTTGTAGAGGTCATGGACTTCAACACTTTTGATTTAAATGGTTGAGCTTATTGCTGTGTTATGGGTGATAAATGTTTTAAACAGAAACAGGGGCATCTTTCCCTGGTTCAGCCTTCTCCTTTCATTGTCATCTCTGTGGAAGGGCAGGATTCAACTTTTGAAATATTGTGGTGCTTTTTTTTGCATAGATGTGTGCTGTTGAAAACTGGGCTTTGAAAATAGTTTCCCCAAAAGGGAGGGTGTGCAAGAGAAGGGTGGGAGCAGATATGCTGCTGGGCAAGGAGCAGCTATCTACTGATGTGAATGCAAACCCCAAGAAAGCTGAGTGAGACCAGGGGGCCAGCCTGTCCAACTGGAACATTTCTTGGCACAGAAAGTGGATGGCTCACCGTGGAAAGGAAAGCTCTGCCCACAACCCTGCAGCAGGAGCAGCAGGGTCCTGGTGCTCAAAGGTGCTGAGTAGCCTGCTACTGATTCCTAGGCCAAGTCTTGTCACTTGCTCTTTACAGAAAAAGAAGTGGACTTGCTTTTAACATGTATTAAGATAATAGTTGGTAGGCTACCAAGAAACAGGAATCTCTCATTTGGGGAAGTTGGACGTGTGGAGTAAGAGAGTCTCTGCTTTGGGCAGAGAAGGCAGAGGACATACCAAGGAAGGGGTGACCCACTTTGCAAAGGTACAAAAAAGCACCTGTCTTGTCCCACTTGCATCCTTCTGATTATTTAATCTGAGAGGTGATGTATTTGTTACTAACATAATTTGAGGTTCCCCTTAACTAAAAGGAACTAAGTAATGATTTCCACATTACTCTGTAAAAATGTTCCAGATCATAAAAACTAAGTACTTTTCTTGGTATCATATTAGAACAGTTCTCCTTTGCTACCTCAATAAAGCACTCCAACAGCAGCTGAGATTTTCCCATATTACTAGAGTTCAGTAGTTAAAGCTGAGGTCAGCAGGAGGAGAAAGTACAGCATGTTAGGCATTAGTGGCTCTGAAACAGCAAAGGCTGTAAGGGTTCATCCAGATCCAGAGAGGCCCTAAGAATATAATGCAGATTTTTAAAGCATGTGGAGTAATGTTTTCAAAGTATCTCTGTGCCCACATGCATGAAGACCAGTAACAGTGACTCTTCAGCAGATCAGTAAGGGATCTTTTGACTTCAAGATCAAATTATCTGCGTCCTTCACAAACTACATGCTTTAGAAGATTTGTTTATTCCTGCAACCTGTTGCTAACCACGCTGATTCTTCAAAAATTGGATGAGCTTTCCAAATGTATTCCTTTTCCTCACATTAATTCTGAGGATTTTAACAGGACCAGAGATCACACTGAAAAACCGCGATCATGACCTGGCATATTCAGTTCAGCAGCTAAAATATCCCCTTTGGGATCACCTGGAAGACCACTGTGAAGAGAAGATGCTATATTACTTTGTCAGAGTAAGGATAAGGTTTTCAGAACTCAAGATCATGTAAAACTGCACAGCCCAGCTTTGAGCACTTGCTGAACAAGGGCTGTTTGGGTGCAAAAGCCAAGTGGATAAGCAGTCTCCCTGCCAATTTAGAGTGGAGCAGGGAGTTAGGAGCAGGCCTTTAAACTAGGAATACTGCGGAAGGGAGCAATTCTCTGATAAGCAGAAATTGTCTGTTATTACAGCACCAACTCTGTAAAAATATGTAACTATTCATAGCTTTTCTTGGTACAAATCCTACCTTCTGTGATAGAAGACTGTATTAGTAGAAACTGTTCTTGTTAAAGCTAGTGGACTGGCCATAGGCAAGTGTACCCTTTACTAATTCTAAATGGGATTTGTTATGCATTATACAAAGTGAAGTTATGTCAACAATGGTTCAAGATAGCTTGTGACTCCTCCCTACACACAAGTTTCTCTTAGAATTGTTTCTGTCTCCATTGTGTCCTAGGTATATGTTCAGAAAGGGGTTTTGTTAGTTTTTTGGAAATTCCTGTATGACTGAAAGTCAAGAGTCCTGCTGACTTTCACTAAGATGTGTAAGTTTCTTGGAGGCTTTCAGGAAGTCTTGCCTGTGTGTGCTATTTTCCTTACTGCTGCATGCTTATCCTCCTTCCCCAGAGTCAGGCCTAGTTTTAAATCCTTGAAGAGAGATAATAAAGCTGGATGAGTAAATGCATTTTTTGTCCCAGTCACTATACAACTTTTTTGAGGCTTTCATTATACAGTTGTGTGATGCATCTTCCATCAGCATCTAGACATATTGTTGACTATTTTGTTCATTTCTACTGTCTGCCTAGAATTTGTACTTTAGTCATGATTTTTATTCACAGGTCTTTCAGGTAATGTTCATTCTTTTTTATTTTGAAAAATAGGACAGGTGTATTCTCTCTACCCTGCAATAAGGCCCCATGAGACCAAGGTAAAGGGGAGGTCCTATAAAAACTAGGGGATGTAACAATGTCTGTCTGGCCCACAGTCCCAAGATCATGTGCTGTCCCACAGTTTTCAGTACATATTAAAAAAGTTCCAGTGATATATTTGAATTTTGACTGCTGTATCCTGAATTGCTCTTCAGACAGATAGAAGAGGAGGAGAAGGGGGAAGGCGGGAAGGAGTTGTGTAACAGCAGGGAGGTGGGATGATGCAGAAAAAGAAAGATGAATTTTCTGCAGTGTTGATTCTGTGTCCCCTCAATCCTTGCAGTTACCTGCTTATCTAATATTTCCAGTGCCTTTTTGTAACCTCATGTAGGTCATTTTCATACATGCACATGATGAAGTCCAGGCTGACATTTACTCCTGACATTTCTGAATGCAAAACTAGAGTAACAAAAAGAGTCTGTCCTCAAATTGGCTTTGAACAGCTCTTGAGAGGCATCATACATGGTGCACAAAGCAGAAAAAATCAACTTACCTATTAGTGGGACGGAGTCAGAAGTTGCAGGCATGATCTCAGCCACAAGCAGCATGAATACAGTCAGGGAAAGAAGGACAGTGATACCTGGAGGGAGTGAACATGTTTGGGAAGAATGAGGAAAATGAACTCTGCAGCTGCTCCTCTGATGTCTTTGCTGTTAAATATAGCTTTTTGTCCTGATATACAGCTAAGCCAAACCCATGACTTCATGTCTGTCAATGCAGATTAGAACTTCCACAAAGTGCAACATGCAAAGTGCAAAGAGCATTTTTAGATGCAACTCTATCTGCTCTCTTTTCACTTTTCTCTAATACACACAAAACCCTTACTTCTCTCAAAGTAATGGAGCAATATTTTCTGCTGAGTGAAACAAAGCTTGCAAAACTGGTGAACTACAGTGCTTTTCCAAAACATTGCACAAAGCCCAAATGGCTGTTAAGGGCTAGGAGAGACTTGCACAGACAGGAGTCTAGATTTTGCTGTTGCATATTATTTAACATCCCTCAAACGCATGGAGTCTGTTTTAAAAGAAGCTCTTTGCTCTATCTGGAAAGGCTGTTGCTAAACCTAACCACCCTGATACTGAGAAAAGGTCAATGCATGAAAATTAGCTCCTATTTTTGTGTCAACATTGTACTTCAGCTCAAATAACTCTTTTCCTTATCTTCATCCTATATTTCATAGACAGCAATTGTACCCCCAATAGCCTGTGTTTTACTTCTTGTAAGACAGGCTGCTCAGATACCTGATTTTTTACCAAAGGAAAACCCACTGAGGACACTTCATATGATTTAAAAGTCTCTGTCCTGAGACAGGACCATGCACAATTAACTCTTAAGGTCTCATCTGGGCCAGTCTGGTGTATTTACAGCTCTGCCCTATCTTCTCTTGGAAGAACCCTTCCCATTTTTATCAACACACACAACAGCCCTTCCATGGCTGTCACTCCTTTGTGTTTAAGGGACTCATGGCTAGATGTTTTGAGAGCTGAACTTTGAAGGTGAAATTCCAGTGCCCAGCTGCTGCTGTTCACAGCCCTTTAGTCTTTGCTTCCTAGTATGTCCTGTCTGAAAAAGAGAGTTAGTGAGCTGTGGAATGCATTGAGACATACTAAAGAACGTTACAACAGGCACGACAGAATACTATTATTGCCACCTGTGCCAGCAACAAGTTCAGCTTCCTCCCAGTCCAAAAGATTTTGTAAGTGTTTAGCACAGGATGGGTGAATGCCATACAAAAAGCTGTTATCCTTGTTCCTGCAACCAAAAAGTACTTCTATTGCTCTTCTAGTGAAATCTTTATTCATCAAGCACCATAGCACCATGAGGTATTTATTTTCTATTTTATAGGATGCTTATGAAACAAATGAATATTTTAGCACTTACCTAAGGAAATCTTCTCCCCTGAATCGGCTGGCAAAAGGAATACAAGCAGTGCTAAGCCAGATATGAGAACACAGGGAATGAGTAAGTTCAAGCCATAGTAGAGGGTGCGTCGACGCATGGTGATAGTGTACGTCACATCTGGATATGGTTCTTTGCAGCATTCATAGTACATCTCATTCCTCTTCCCTGGGACACCTACAGAGAGGGTGAGGAGAGCAATGGGGAGAGGTGCAGGACTCCCAGTTACCTCCCTGGACTGGACCAAGAAGTGATGGTTTATGAACCAATGTGTGTCACCTCCGCTGTTCCTAGTCCACCTTCTGTGTTTTCTATGGTTTACTTTCATGCCTTCTGAGTCACTTGAACCTAGCTTAGCCAATAAAGCTCATCTGGGCCTGAACAAAACAGTCCTGGGCATCACAACCTCAAGAAGAAAAATGTGCATTCTGCCTTCCTGCATTCTGTGAATGGTGACATACTGTTAATGTGATATTCACTAGCACATGCAGCAGATGTTCTGTGTGACAAGCGCCACTGCTTCTTATTTTTCTGTGATCCGCTATACCCATTTGATTTTTTTTGTCAGGAAAAACAGGGTATGGCTTAATTTTCAAAATGAATGTCAAGCTCAAAGACTATCATATCTGAAGGTGAAGAGACATAGCTGTCCATACAGATGTACTGCAGGGTTGCCCATGGTGATCCTGCTGCAGCAGATTGCCTGACATGCTGCGTGATGGGGACTGCAGCAGCACTAGAAATGTCAGGAGAGCTGGAAGAACTCAGCACCTCATATTTTTCATGCCAAAGTTGCTCACTTCTCTTTTGTTTCTGTGGACATGAGAGATGATGTGACAATTTTGCATTTTGGCAGGGGCTTAGCAAAGTTTTCTTAAAGGATATAGCTATGGCTTGCTTGAGGTGCTACTTAATGATTTTGCTGTATGAGCTAAATAAGTCCCTGTTTTGTTCTCCCCTGGTCAGGGTTGAAGGCAGATAAACCACAGACTCTTAATCAGGTATGCAAATTTATTGGACAAAGATGCCCACTGGACAGGGAGGAGTGCTCTGAAATAGCTGGACTTTAGGAGGACTTCACTAGGGAGTCCTCTGGCTTCTCATAAAACTGAACATAATTTCTCAGATGCCCTCAATGGCAAAAATTACCATTTATATGCAGTTGGTCAGGGCAGCTATTTCCTCATCTGTATATCCAGACTTGGAGACAAAATGTCTTTTTTGCAACCTCTCCTTGAAGTTGTCTAAGTTCCATCAATTTCTGTAACATTGCTTGTGACTTACAGCTGCATAAGTGAGTTCAAAATAACTCACTAGAATCTCACTCTGAATAACTAGTTCTGGGCATAAGTTCTTTTGAAAATACAGGTATCTTCCAAAGCATAGGAGAGAGACATACTAATCTGCAGGTTTTATGAACTGGTAGACACTTTGATGCTTTTCTGGGTGAGAAAGATCCCTTTATGTAAAAGTTTTGCTGAAATATTTTTTACACCAATCAATTTTGCTGTTGTGTTAGAGTAAATTTGACAGTAGTGTTCCATTCACCTACACGAGACACATCCAAGTTTAGTACTGACAAACTGCTCAGATGTGTCAGGACTAGTAGCTTTCATTTATGTACTCAGTGGCAGGCAATTGCTTCAGAACACAGTGTTTTCAGACACAGTTCAATGAATGCTGCTGAAAGGCTGTCTCGGATACGTGGGGTTTTTTTTCTCTTTTTTTGCTTCTTCTTAGATATATATTTTTAATATCTATATTCCATGTTCAATTGATGGTTTATTTCTATATATTTCAGGTTTGCCTTTGAAAATTAGACTATTGAAAATTTGTAGGCTGGCCAATTTACCCACTAAATCCCATTCTCCATTTGAGATGTAGTTGGAAATATCAGCCTCGAGCATCTGCAGGTCAATCAACCAGCCACTGTGAGTCCAGGAGCCAAACTTCAAATCACACTTCTGCACATCAAAGGGGAACCAGCGGACATCAATGTAACACGTGCTCTTCAAAATGCCTGTAGATAGAAATCAGTCACAATCAAGCATGTGCAGGGTGCATTTCATTACCCTTATCTGTCTCTGATTGTGAGCAAATTTCGTCTTCAGAAATTCTGCATGACACAGTCATGGGGTAACCAAACAAGTACTGGAGATGGAAGATGCTGCCATGAGTAGAATAACCTCCCTTCCTCCACCACTGAAGATCTCTGTCACTGCATCCTTGAGGTAGGTTGCCCAGGACACTACAGCCATGCAGAAGCAGCCCAGCCTGTCTCCAAGTGCTGGCTGGCCCTAGCAGGTTACAGGCAGTGTTGCTTGGTCTGACAGAAGCAAAGAGTACGCTCCAGGGGCTGAGTGTACTGTGACCAGCTCTTTGAAAGGAGTTCCTGGTCAGGCCTGCCTCAGACCCACAGTCCCTTGACAATACATTGTTGTGCTAAACCTTGCCCAGTGCTGACCTTTATCATCTGTGTGCTAACTGAGCCTTGAATTTTACTCTGAATGTGTCTCGTTCACTTTCTGGGATGCTTTAAGAGGTCTAAGGGGTAGGGAACAACAGTGAAGCAGCCATCAGGAAAGTCCTTGCTGATCCCCCCTGGGCCCTATGGACCTGCTTGGAGACTATGCTATGCTATGACACAAAGTTTAGGAATTTTTTGTCCACCACAGTGAGCAATTGTGGCATAGCCTGTGTGTTTGCTGGGGAGTCCATGGCTGCTGGACCATGCAGGCATGGAATCAGCAACACAGGTGAAAAGAGACTGAGACTTGGGCCCAACTGGCTGAGACCAATCCCAGTTTGTCTTTTGACCTGGATTTGTAGCCTCAGCCTGGCAGGAAGGGCTTCAATGCTGAGTGAGTGCTGCTCTTGGGGTCTCCTCTGCTCACGTCTCCACACAACAAAGACCGAGCTGGACTGCACATGAAACATGACAAGATGGTGCACACCACCTTACTTTGGATGACACCTCAGGTGGGCCTCTGGACATTCTGAGCAAACTGCTCAGGAGAACATTTTACTGATTTGTAAAGTGGAAATACACCACTGATAATGGACTTGAATTTTCTTAGTAGGTCTGTCCCATTATTGACAGCTTGCAAAATTTCCACAGACAGATTTTAAACACCTTGGTTTCATTAATGAAGGAAAACTGCTTTAAATTATGCGACTAAAAGTAAACAAATACTCTCTGTGCCCTACCTGGAGGAATATACTGGCAGGATCCAGAGTAGTTCACCAGCACATTTGTGTGAAATGTTGCATCAAACCTTTCATCTGCACTGTAATACAGTATAAACAAAACAGAACAAAACAAAGAAAAAGCAAGCTGATATGTGAGTAAAGATGTAACTGTCAACATAAAAATAACCTTTTTGCTGAATTATGTTTCTACATCTGGGTGAAGAATCTACCCTTCACCAATATATCAGTTCCTCATAGTTACTGTCGGCCTGCACCAGGGCAGGCTGCTTGCATGCTGCAATGTCCTCAAAGAAGTGACACACAGAGTGTTGTATGTCTCAGAACAAAGGCAGAAGGAAAAGTGGCAAAAGTGTCACATTAGCTGTATCCAAAAACTGGACAGTTGGGACAATAAGGCTTTTCTAGGGCACCTGTCAAAATGAGGCAGCTCACCACATAAATCAAGCAATCTGCACCTTACCCAGATATCTATTGTAACAGCAGTGGTGGCCTGACGTAACAATTCTGCAGTCTCCTGAGACAGAGAGGACAAGAGTTTGCTTTCAGCATTGGAAGAAACCACTGGAGAGAAGTTATTTTAGGGGCTTGTAGGAGGAGACTCATTGAGACTCCAAGAGCAAAAGGGACCAAGAAAAGATAATTTCTTCACTATTCCAACAATTCTGAGAAAATTAAAGGGCTTAAATAAAATCAGACAAGGACATGATTCTTCAAAGAAGCAGCTCTGGAGGCTTGTTCCCTACGGTCTCTTGGGAAGAAATTAACCACAGAGGGATCACCTGACTTGTAGAGCCTTGCCTGTAGTGGCTATTTGCAGGTCTATATTGCACGACTACACCATTCTTACCCTGTCTTTCAATCAGATGTAAAAAATTCAGAGCCTCCATTACTCTTCTGATCTGTTTTTTATCCATGTCTTGAGCTCTCAGTCCTCAGTATCGTCCCCAACACAAAACAGGGGATGACACTGAAAAGGCTAAGTCCAGAATGAGTGATAATTATCAAAGACATAAAAGGCAACAAAAAAGGGTTTTATAAATATAAGGGGACAATGAAAAGACAAAGGATCAGATTGATCCATCACTTGGTATGGAAGGGAAAAAAAAACAACAGGGTGCAGAGAGCTGCAGTATCGTGCACCCTGTGTGCTTCACTCTTTGCAATTAATTCTCACACAGCGGCAGGAGTCCATCACAGAACAGGGGATGAACAGGTTAAGGAAATGTAGATAAGACAGATTCTACTCAGCAGATGTGATGAAATTCACTCTTGAGAACTGAAAGGACTGGCCGAAATATCCTCTGAAGCATTAAAAATTATCTGTGAGAGCTTGTGGAGAAAAGGGAAGGGCAGGGTGATTTAGGGGAGATCAAAGAGAATTCTGACTTCCTTTAAAGGTGAAATTATAGACACATCAGCCTAACTTCAAAGAAAATGGGGTGAAACATCTGGCAAAGATTTGTGAAGGGCCAAACACATCAAATCAATCTATTTTTTTGACTAAGAGGAGGCTGGTGATCTATCTGAATTTCAGCATGTTCTTATAAACTACAGTAATATGGACCAAGCTGTATGCCTTCTTTTTAGAGTCTGAAAAGGAACGAAGAGACAGTAAGAACCAAAGCTGAAGTAATGAAGAACACTTAAGCAAGCTAGGTGTCTCCAGGCTTCCTTTGGATATCTTGTAGTGAGGGTTTGGAATGAAAGATGGATCTTGATGAACTCTGGAAACTAACAAAATGCAATTTATTCTGGGTAATTAGAAAGCATTACCCTGAAAACTGTCAGAGAAATACATAACAGGGAAAATCTAGTAAGCCAGCAGAGCTGAATTACAACATCTGGAGTTTGCAATAGATCAAAAAATAAGTCCAGAATTAAGATATTATTAGAAAAAACCCTAAATCCCCTCCTCCTGGAAAGCATTAAGGAAACTTTAACAGCATTAAGCTGTCTAGCGAGCTGCCACTTCATTCAACACTGCAGAAATGCTGTCTAGAGAGCTAGATTCATCTCTGGAGAAGGAAAAACAGATTAGAGAGTGTTCAGAGTGGAAGAAGAATGATGGAGAGCTTTATAAAATATGTGATAAGCAAAGTGAGAAGAGAATTCATTTGTTTACTTCAATCAGAAACACTATGACAGATATATGACAATAGTTCTCCTGCAGATACAGTAATTTTGAAGAGAATATTGATAATTTTCTCTCTGTGTTCACTGAGAAAAAGCTGAAGAAGACACATGCAGAACTACAGCAAGGAAGAGTTGGACTGGCTATTAGAAAAATCTCTTAGCTGATGCTTGCTTGTTTTTGTTACTCTTTAAAAGTAAGAGCTAAATCCATAGAGGGCAAAAGGCCAGTAATATCAGTGAAGCACAGCTGCTTTTCAGCACCTAGTTCTAGTCTCCTACTGGCCATTTCACATCTTGCTTACCTGTTATACAGAAGAATGTCTGGTACCCAAATCTGGTCAGCAGGAAATCGCAGGTTCTGCACTCCTGGGTATTCATACTGATCCCAAGACAAGTAAACATCAACCCAGGACTGTTGGAAAACACATACATCAGATTATATGAGCTTGTAAAAGTCTCCTAAATTCTCTGGAATATTATGGGAACAGAACATATTTTGCCAATAGCAATAGCAGCAGTATGATAATAGTTTAATGCTTGGCTTTAATTATTAAGAAAGGCTGGCATATATAGAGGAAATAACAGTGTGACTACTGAAGACAGTGTCTAGCTCTTCATCTCGTGGCCTGAAGCCAGGCATCCCAAACCTTTCCTGATGGGCTAGCAGAAACACTGGCAGTAGGCATCTCTATGAGGTATGCTGGTTCTGAGGTGAAGTGGTTTCTGAGGTGGTCAGTGGTAGGTGGACCAGGGTCTGAGAGTCGCCATTGGGTGGAAATAATTTAATCTGTTACAGAGGTTGGGTGACTCTTTTACTAACCACCTTGCTTTGAGAGGTAGGCAAGTGAGCTTTATATGCCAAGGAGCTGTTTCTGATCCCATCTCCTCCACCTCAACACAGTTAATTCAAGATAGGTGCAGGAACAGCTTTTGGGATGAACCTTGTGACTTACAATGAAGCTCAATGGGAGGGCTGCAAGGGAAACCCTTATCAGTGCCAAAACTGAAGAACATCTCTGCAAGGGACAGGACACCCACAGGCTCTGACTTAACAATCCTGCAGTCATATAGGTTTGTCTGGGTTAGTTTTTGCAATATAAAAATACTCATTTCTGCTGCAAATCCCAGCAGGTAGCTGGGGAAGAAACAGCCTTTTCAGTTGAACATACTAATATGAGGTAGTGTTTGGCTGCAAAAGTCAAAGCAGAATTAGTTTGATCATTCAAGTCTCCCACTGGTTTCTCCTTCAATAACTCCTTTCCTGAGCACAAGCCCTTGAGGAGATCTGTTTACGCAGCATAAGAAAACTCTGTATCCCTCACCAGAGGCAGCCAGGTAGACCTGATGGGAAACTCCCTTCCACAAAGCCCTTAGTGAAGGTCAGTTTTGCTTATCCTGCATGAGCAGTGCAGGTGAATCCTGAGCTGGAGCAGTTGCAGAAGAGGGAGGAGGAATGTTTATGGAAGAGGTTTGTAAAGCACGAGGGAAGGCAATATCCCAGAGAGGTGCCTGGGTGCTGGCAGCAGCAGTGCAGCATCGGGCTCTCTGTGGTCCCTGGACACCCCACCACCATGAGTAGTCTCCATATGGTCCAGTGACCACTTCTGTGTTCAGGGGCAGGTGTCCTGGCTCCCAATTTCATGCAGAGGTGGGATTTTCCCAGAAGTGGCAAGTGCAGGTTGCCTGGGTCTTACTAGGTGCCTGGCTCGTTCGTAAGTTCCCATCACTGGTTATGGAGAGGGCCTTGAAGATTCTCTTCTTAGCTATGATGGGACTCTAACTCCCTCTTTGTTACTAGATCCCAACATCCACTGGCAAAACAATGCAGTTGGTTTTCTCCAAAGGTCAACAGGTCTGTCCAAAGGATTAGTGCAATCTCCTGAATTTAATTTTCAATGCTAAAAGGAGCACTAGGGAAATTTTAAAGGACTCCAAATGACTGCTTGTATTACATTACACACAAGCTATAAGATAGCAGTCTTGCTTTTAAGCTAAGAAATCATATCCAGTAGTTTTCAATTAGACAGTTTCTCTACTTTATTGACAGAGATTACTCACCATCTGTAGCCAAGCATTGGTGATCAACACCTGATTCTTCTCATCCTTTGAACAAAAGGGGGAAGGAAAGAAAAGACAGGAGAAAAAGGGATGAAACAGTTTGATTAGAGGTGGAAGAGTTTCTGTGTCTTCTAGAGAATCCAGACTCTTGGGGTACATAAACCAAACTCCATGGAGTAGGTTGTGAGCTCACTGGAACACCACTATTTGGCCCAGACAATGGTGACTTTTTTACTATCCTTTAAATCCACAGATCTCCTGTGTTTATTGTAACTGATTAACAATAGAAAGTATTAGATGATTTCTCTTATTTTTCTGGGGACGAACTCCTTACCAAGTTTTACCTTCTAGCTACTTGCTCAAAACAAGATGTTTTCCAGTTCCACATTGCGTGTCATAGTTGTGAGACTTTACGTTGTATTTGTGGCCACTGCAAAGCAATGGTGAAATAATGCTGGAAGTGCTGTTCCTTTTGAGTGTCAGTGCTACGTAGTTAGCTCTGGTTAAAAGAAAGGAAGGACAGGCCTTGGGCAGAAGCTATCACTTGACAAAAAAGGACATGAATGCTGCCTGAGAGGGAGCTCACATGGCACCTGCACAGAGCAGGAGTCTGTAGGTTCAGACCCACATGCAGACGCCATGGGGAAGAATCTCTTACTCACAACAGAAACAAGATGCTCTCACCACCCAGCTGGTGCCCAAGTTCTTTGGGGAGTCACAAGGTGCCCAGTTTTCTGCAGTTACTCTGCAGGTGCAGGAACCTGCACGGTGGGGAGGGAGAAGCAGGGCTGTGGAGTTACTGTGGTGCAGATACACAGGTACACAAAGACGACCATAGCCACGCCCTGCACTTCCCAGGAGCTGAGGCTGCAGTACTCAGGGGGACTGGCTCACTGTATGCCCAGCTGTCCATGTGTGTGTCCATGCCCTAGGAAGCTTACATGGTTGTCTGCAGTGTTTGGGGTGGGAGACATTGCAATTGCAAGCTGCTTGGCAGGAATTTAAACCATGCAGAGAGTTCCATGGACATGCAGGCCCTCTCTTGTCATGTCCTTATTGCAGTACTTACTCTCTAACAAGGTAGAAAAACCTAAACTGCCTTATTCACTTTGGAAAAATACCAGTTTGTTCACCTCAAGCTACATTCCTTCTGCCTTTCCTCCCCTCCAACCCTCCTGAGCTACCCTCACAGTACATATGCAAAGAAACTACCCCAGAAATGTCAGAGAAGAGCTGCTCAAAACCAAACTGCAACATCTTACACTGAGCTGCAACCCTAGGAGTGTGTGGTCTTCTGTGAGTCCTCTGGAGTTACTTCTTCTGCGTCCCATGCAGGAACTGCAGACTCCTAGGCTAATGCATGAAGGAGAACTGCCCAGAGAAGTCTCCTAATTACTGATTCCCCAGCACACCAGACACTGGACCAGTGGTACTGCGGAACTCTTAGCATGAACCTTGTCTGTAGCATGATCTCCTCTCCTTTCATTTGGGTTGTTGGAGTTCCAGAAACACCACAACCTAGAAAGGGAGACATCATTGATCTGGAGGATTCCTGATTGTTTTGGCACTGTGGCCAGAGTTAGGCTCTCAGCCAGGCTCCTGTCTCCAGGAAAGGTAAATTTCAGATGTGAAACAGGTCTTTGCCATAGAGATTCACACAAAACTGTCTACCATGCTACCTCGAGTCCCCTTGGGACCTGACTACACTGCTTCTGCTGCTGTGAGATGCCACACAAAAATCAGATGTGATTTTATATTGTTATACTGTTCATATATTTCCCTTTCTCCTCTCTGCTGCTTTAGCAAATGTATGCCTCTCTCTATGCAAACTACAACCCACCTCCAGAGGCCTGGTCCATCTGCACCCCCTTTTGTTCCCCTAGTTGCTGTGGTTGAAGCAAATAAGAAAATCTGCAGAAAAATAAGAGAAGGACTGGGCTTGTTGAGACAAGCTTTTTAGATGCTGAAGGATTCAAACACCATCTTGAAAAATAAAATTCTAAAGTAAACAATAACCCCAGAGCTGATAATTGATAGAGTCATCAGAGCTATCTGTGTCCACTGACCAGGAAATGAAAGCAACCCAGCAACACAGAGGCTGTGTCCCAGGGATTCTGAGAGGCCAGCTGCCAGCCCATCTCACTAATGCATTCCTGGCCACCAATGACTCCTGAGGTATCCTGTAGGGCTGGCGAGTATGATGGTCCTCTGAATTGCACATCAAATCCTAACAATATTTTGTGTCATTAGCCAAATAATGCTTTATACTTGTAAGCTGCACATGTCCTCCTAACAAAGACTTTCTGTGCACTCTCAAAGGAGCTTGAGCACCATGATTAAAAACATGGTCAGCAACAGTCAGCCAGTGCCTTTGCTGTGCAAAATTAAGGATTTTCCCCATCTACACTGAAACCTACAGGGAAGGGGACATTCCTTATTTTGTCATCTACCTTTGTAAACAACAGGGGAATGAATTAAAGCCCAATGTACATCTGTGAGGCTGTGGGTTTCCAGCATGTGGAGGTGCCTTCCATCAGGAGCCTTTCATATGTAGCTCTGAGTTGCAAGGAAACTCATTTTTGTCTGGCACAGTAAGTTTATACTTGACAGCTTGCAAAGGAAGACATCTTGGGCTGACTTCTGTATTTCACAAAACAGTTTGTTGTCCTTACCTGTTTATTTGTGTGTCAGATACTAATGACCTGGCTAATCAGCTTTGACTCCAAATAATTCTTCAGCCAGGTATTTCACATAGCATTAAATTTACTGTCTTGGGTCTGCTTTGCCTCCTTTTCACAGGGCTACTGTGCTTAGATTTGCTTTGAAGTCAAAGGAAAACTTATCTTTTTGAGTTCTCAAAAGCTTATCTAGAGAGTAACAATGGTCTCCCTTGTCTTGTGTTTAGACAGCAGTAAAAACACAAGGTCTAACTTGGGCTTTGGGCTGCTTATGTCTCTCTTAGCTTGGGTGAAACAAAAATATCACTTCAGGATGTTTTCCTGGCCGTTCAGAGACTATTCCCATCCTTGCCTTCAGGCTGCTGAGCTCTTAAATGGCATTTGACATTTTGGCAAAACACAGAAAATGCTTCCATTTACAGTGCTGGTCAACAGATGCAGCCTGATGGGTCCTTCTTATTGCACAACAGAACAAAATATTTTTCAAACAAGGATCTGAGTTTGCCAGAAGTGCCTGGTTTGCAGAAGCAGCAAATGTGACTGTGTTGGTTTTACATGGCCTGGTTTTGTTAGTGGGGGCCCACAGAGGTGGCTTCTGTGAGAAGCTGCTGGAAGCTTCCACCATGTCCAGCAGAGCCAATCCCTGATTGCTCTGAAGATGGGCGTGCTGCTGGCCAAGGCTGGACCAATTAGAGAGGTTGGTAATGCCTCTGTGATTACATATTTAAGAAGAAAATCAAAACAGAGTACACACAGTTTTTCTTCTAGTCAGAGAAGAGAAGGAGGTGAGAACATGTGAGGGAAAACATAGCAACACCAAGGTCAGTGAAAAGGAGGGGGTGGAGGTGCTCCAGGGCCCGGAGCCGAGGTTCCTCTGCAGGCCGTGGTGATGGCCATAGTGAAGCAGCTGTGCCCCTGCAGCCCATGGGGTCCATGGGGGATGCAGAGATCCACCCGCAGCCCCTGGGGGAGGTGCCCGTGCCGGAGCGGGTGGATGCCTGGAGGGGGCTGTGATCCAGTGGGAGACCCAGTGGAGAGAGAGGGCCCTGCTTCCAGGAGGGAGCAGCCTGTCCTTGGAGGGCTGCACCCTGTGGAAGAGAGACCCACGGCGCAGCAGTCTTGGGAGGACTGTTTGCCCATGGGGGGGAATTCACATCCCAGCAGGTGTGGCAGGACTGCTGCTTCTGAGAGCGGACCCACACTGGAGAAGTTCACGGAGAACTGTCTCCCATCGGAGGGACCCTGTAGTCTCACAGGGGAACAACTCCTCTCCCCTGAGAAGTGGAAGAAAACCTCAGGTGATGAACTGACCAAACCCCCATGCTCTGTCTCCCTGCACTGTCGCTGAGAAGGAGGGAGGGGCTGGGGGGAAAAGGTGTTTTAAGGGCTTATTTTACTTCTCATTATCCTCCTCTGAGTCTGTTAGTAATAAATTCACTTTGCAACTTTAAGTTGAGCCTGTTTTGCCCTTGAAGCGTTTTCTCACGCTCCTTAACTCATGAACCCTTCATTAATTTATTTTTCTCTCCTCTGCCCAGCTATGGCAGGGGAGGGTGAGTGAGCATGGGTGCCTGGTACTGGGCCAGTGTCAAAAGTCAGGACACTGACTTTACACTGGGCAGGCATTTGTCCAGGTGTAGCTCTCTTGCTAAGTCCTTTCTAGAGAAGGACCCTGAGGAACCAAGGAAAAAGTGCCTGCTAGGGCTGTCGAGGACATAAGGGCCATGGGAATCTTGAATCCACCCCCTATTAGAGCAAGAGGCATTTAAGAGCCAAGGTGTTTATGGAGCTTTCCATCTTTGGGGTGGTTTACTGAGCCATGTAACTTTGCATTCTGTAAGGAAATACTTTGGCCTTTGCAGTGGGCTGGTTGCCTTTCCTTTCCAGAGCTGCAGAAGAATTGCTGCTCCTGCCATCTTTATCAGGACCTGTGTACTATATGCACCTCTAAAATATCTTGGCACAGAAGGGAATGTATTTTTCTCTTACATAGACACTCACAAACAAATAACCTGGAGCATGTATGTGCTTTACTCTGTCTCAGGAGATCACTGGTCACTTAGCTTGCCTAAGTAAAAGCTAATTATTGAGCTTGGGAAGTGCTGGAGGAATTCCCTCACTCTGTGTCATTGGTTTATGCAGAGGGGTTTAAAGGTTAGTTGAGAGGATGACTTTCCTCCCAGGAGAAAACTTGAATAACCTATCACACTGCTTTTTCTGTTCAAGATGTCAGCACTGGCAATGACCTTCCCCCTGCATTGGGCTGGCTCTCAGCTCCCATCTTTCTGTGCAGCAAAGCACTGAAAGCAGCCCTGCAAAGATTCTGGTGAGGCTGAAAATGATCAGCTCCCAGAGGTGTTTTTCCATCACTCCCTTGGCTGTTCTCCTGGTTTGCAAATGTTCAGCTCAGACAAATAATTTTGCTCCTGTATTTAAAAATGCTGGAAAAGCTGTCGTCACTAGTGAGTGCAACACTTGTTCCCTAAATCCCTCCTGTATTTATCTGGGTCATTTTCTCCCCTTTCTATCTCCAGCCTGACTCCAGTTAATCCTCTGCCCTGGATATCTGCTTATTCCTACAGCCACCTTTGACCCATAGAAAGTGACAGTTTGGTTTGTTCTGGTGCACATGCTGTGACATGTGAATGTTTTAGTTTGGTTTTCTTTTCCCTGCCATAAATTCAAAGCTTACACTGTATGTACATCTGCCTGCATTGTGCACCACTGCCTGTCAATAGATTCTCCCTTGCCAGGTCAACATCTAAGTGAAATATAACTGCCCTTAGCCACATAATTACCTAGGCCATATCACGTGGACAAAAAATCCCAAAGTCCTTCCTGGTTCAGTAGTGACATCATATGATTACATGTCATCTCTGTAGCAAGGCATTTATTACCACGTGACCAGCAGGAGTCATTAATTCTTGCCCTCTCGCAGAGCCACAGAAGTGGGAGTTGAATCAGCCACTGAATTATTTCAAGACAATGATCAGAAAAGTCTCAAATTGAACAGGTAACTCTCAGAAGTCATGTGTGACTACTTCGGTACTACTTTGGTTAATTTTTAATTTTTTTTTTTCCCCATTGTTTTTGTACCAAAGATCTGAAGACGAGGAGGGAAACAGTCAAGTGACACAAAGACATTGACGTGGAGACTTGGAAAGTTTGTTAGCAGAGACACTGATCTTTGAGTGGAGTCTTATTCAAAATATCCAGTGGAATTGACCAAGCTTTCAAATGCTTGTATTCTCAGTTTATGACTGCACAGGCACTCCTTTCCATTGCTGAACCACCAATCTGCACACAATCTTCAGCTGATTATCTAAAACTCAGCTCAAATGCATTGAAATGGTTGAAGGCTCACAGAGCCAGTAATTCTGAGGATTGCCCAGGTTGCCTTGGCAACATTCAGGTAAGTATCGCTGGACAGCCTTTGTATTTCAGGGGTCTCGTTAATAAACTGGAATAAACCTTGCCATGGTAACATCAACTACGTAGGAATACCTAAAGTTTAAGTACTTCATCTCAATTCCTTTAACAAAGCACCCTCAGGAGGAAGATGGAAATCAGACAAGAAGGCCAAGAGTCAAGGTGAAAGACCGTGGAGAAAAACAAAAATACAAAGGAATAACATAAGAACAAACTCCTGCTGAGTATTTTGTTGCCCATCAGGATGAAGATACATCTCATAGCTGAACACCTTTGTTGCTCAGGGTTTTCTCCTATGAATGGTTGGATGTGATGTCTCATAAGTGTTTTTCATCTAGGGTTGAATCACACTCCCATCTGATGCCACTGGCTTCTGGAGGTCATGCCTTTCTTGGGCCCCCCCTGTGTTGTAGAGGTATGTATTCTTTCACTGTGAGCAAGCAGTGCAGTCTGCCTTTGGTCTTTCCACTGTGTAGCAGCTACTACAAAGGCAGTGTCCCCTGCCTGTAACCACCCGCATTCTTCTCTCCCCAGAAGAGCAGTCTGGGGGAGTACCCTTGCATCTGTATCTGCTGCTTTCAGCAGTGTCTACTCGCTTGCTTTTGAGACAGGAACTTTACATATTGGAGGTTTTGGCCACTGTCAGATCACACTCCTCCCCTTGCAAGCCCCTGAGACAGGAGCAATCACTTCTGGTGAGAGTGGAGAGTTCAAGGGAACCTTGTACTGGGAGGAGCACAACATTGAAACAGGGACTGTTCCAGAGAAGGCTGCAAACACAGGGGTGCCAATCATATTCCTTAGGCTGTATAATGCATGGCTATCAAAGTCCTCAAGAGGTATTCCTTGTGAAAGCCTTGGCTCCCTGTATGTCAGAGACCAACCAGATATGGACGTTAAATGCAAAGGCCTGGATACAAAAACCACTGCAGCAAGTACTGAACCCATGCATTCCCTAAAGGTGAGATTGGAAAGAAGAAATAAGGGAAGAAATGCCCATTTCTGTT
This sequence comes from Aphelocoma coerulescens, assembly GCF_041296385.1. Lineage (NCBI taxonomy): Eukaryota > Metazoa > Chordata > Aves > Passeriformes > Corvidae > Aphelocoma > Aphelocoma coerulescens. The sequence continues at coordinate 46,024,341 of NW_027184085.1, forward strand.
GCCAGTCAGGGCTTCAGAGTAGGCAGCCCTCCCACTCACTGGCAGAACTGGTGACTGAGAGTCTCCTACTTGATTCATGTCTTACTTGCCTTTTCCCCCAGTATTTTTCGATTTTCCAATTTTCATTGTGAAAAAAGGGCATCTTGTTCCTGCCCTGCACATGCGACAAGACTTTCAACTACTGCCTGGGGCTGTGGGTACTTGACTTAGGAAACTAATTTTATTTTTCTAGGTTGTATGTTTGCACTAGTCCCTGAAGATCAGGACTCCTGTGAACTGTGACACAATGTAGACACCAACACTGGTCTTGCGACTGTTTAAGTTCCTACACAAAGACCTGCAAATTGCAGGGCTCCCTGTCCCCACAGTTCTCTGGGATCCTGGGATCCTGGGCACCAGCTTTGTCCCACTGTTTCAAAGATACTTCTCATAAAAACACCAGATGCTGGGTCAGAGGGCCTCACATGGCCTTTCAGCACAGTGCTGCTCTCTGACTGCTTGAATAAACTGACATACATGCTTAGTTCCTGGGGGAAAGGGTGTTATGTCACCATACAAAAGCAGTCAGTCCTCCATTAAAATCCAGAATGATCCACACACAGCATGTACATGGTTTTTATATTCTCCAGGGTGGATACCTCCTCCTGAAATAGCCCTCCATGTATTTCGCACACAGTTGGCAGGTGTTTCAACAAACAGGACTAGACACAAATTGTTATTCCAGGATATTAATTATTAACTGTCCTTTCCAGCATTTGAAATCACAAGGAAAACAGTAGAAGGATGGTTGAGAAAACCAACCCTGAGTACTTATCAGAGACTCACACTCAGTCTATCTGCAAAGTTGCCTTTGCTTTTTCTTTCTATATTTGCATGCTGCTGTGACAGCAAAAAGTAAAGGAATGGAGGCCTGTTCCAAAACTCAAGTGATCTCTTAAAGTCTGTGATCAGGGACAGAAAATGGGAGGAAAGGTTTTTACTGAGAAGCTGAACTCACTGTCTCTCAGGACTTACCCTCAGAGAACTCAGAGAAACTAAGAAATATGAGGTTCAAGGCCACCCCAACAGCTTTGGCTTAACTGCTTTATTGCAAATCCTTGATGCCTCAGGTTAGTTACCCAAAATTAAGGAACATACATGAGCTCAAGGTCTAAATTCCCACATGTACAAACAACAGAGTACAGTCTTCACCAGACAGACAGAAAATTGTTTAATCATCATGAAATGCCCAAGCTGGATGACCACAACTAAAAATCTCAGAAGGAAATCAGCCTTTCTTTTGTTGGAGCCATTGCCACTAAGTACATCTTGGGGGACCATGCTGAAAGAAAACAAACCACTGAGTGAGCTGCTCCCACTCTGCACTGAGTGGGGCAGAAGTCAAATAAAATAAAAAGATGCCAATAAGGTTTAGGTAACTAAATCTCCATCATAATGTTTCATGCAAGTGTGTGCAAGTAGTATTAGTCAGGAAGCCATGCTACCCATGGTGCTTAACTTCATTGTCCTAGCAAATTCACATGTTGCATGTTTAATTGGTTTAGTGAGACTGGCATTTTGACAATGTCTTGCACATAGGAGACAGCCAAAATAATAATTCATGTCTCAATTAGCCCTGAATTTCCCAATTTTCAAGATCCTCCCATGCTAATGGAGAGGAATTTTATTTTTTCTTCACAGAGTTGAAAATTGGTCACACTAAGTGAGTTCTGTGACCAGGAGACAGATTTTGAGATTTAACTCTAAGGAATCTGTTGGTCTGGAATCCTTTCTGCAATTTTTCTGTCTGGAATTTTAATGACTACTATTCATGATCACTAATTACTGATTTCCAGCTTTTATCATGGTGTCCAGTCTGTTTTTCTTCTCAGTTGCACCATTTTGCATCAGCCTCACTGCTCTTGCAAGATGAGAGTGAAAAAAAACTTTCCGGAAAGATACATGGTTTGGTAGAGGAGGTCTTTCAAGGAGAAACAAAGTAAACATCGCTCACAAAAGCTATGCAGGAAGCCCACAAATAAATGCAAAGGCATTATTAGGAAAGAGAAAAAAAAAAGATACTTTAATCTAGAAGGCCTGAAAGAGTCAGTTGAATGGTCAAGCTTACATTGTTAAAGATATCTATCTGTAAAAGATTTGTACGGGATGTACTACAGGGATTATGGTTTAATCCACTAAATACTGATACTATATTGGGAATAACAAATGAATAGGTGCTTATGTGCACAGCATATTTTTATTTGTTTCCTTGAATTACTTGTCTTTGTTCTGGGTTTACTACATAACATCCAGCATTGATTTTTGTATGTTTGATGGTGCTGGAATGAAAGGTGGGAGTGGATGACCTAGAAGCTATAAGGTCAGTTTAAGAAGGAAGAGGTGAATTATAGCTAGAAAATAAACCTTGAACTTTCTGGCCTTTCAATACATCTGCAGAAGCAGCCCTAGAAAGCTTATGAAACAAAATAATTTAAAAACAAGGATATCAACTGCTAAAGGCATTCAGATCTGACAAAGATTTTGTGAAAAAGCCAACAGTAGGAGGACAGGATGCACCCCAGGGCCAGGCATAGCCTTGCGTCCTGCCTTCTCAACTTTAACTTCTGGCACAGTATACTGACAGGCAGCCTCTAGCTTTGGCAACTCTCACTCAGATAGAGAGCTCCCCAGCAAAGAGGTCTGAGCTCCTGAGCACTGAGTTCAACAGTCCTATTATTTGATCAGTAGATCACCTGAGAAATGAGCAGGCAGGTGAAGGCAGCTTCAATGGCAACAGATGCCTGCATTTAGAAGTTGTTCTCTTACCAAGCACTCCTAAAAAAACCTCACAAACCAACCCAAAATAACAAAAAAACCCAACTCCTTTCAGGGCTGTAGTCTCTGATTTAGGGGAAACCAGTGGAAGCTTAAGTTTGAATCCAACATTTTGGTAAGTTCTGGGTACAGAAGGCAAAAATATCTGTGCTGCTAAGCTAGCATGCTGCTTATACCAACTGCACCTGAGCACTCGGTGAAAGTATGTCAGGATCTTTTCCCTTGTTTTCTGTGAACAGCAAGGCACAGATCCAGTTTTCAGGAAAAAAAACAAAGTGAGTCTTTGTTTTTGTTGTCCTACTAAACTCTTACATTACCTTGTCTTGCTGCTTTCCAAAAATGTGGAGCAACAATGTAGCAATAACATCTGCAGTTTTAAAGTGTGATTGTTTGCAAGCATGTGATTAGGTTTGGGATAATCCTGCAGTCCCTAGGATGTACAATCGTTTTACACACTGTACAATTGAATCAAAACAGTCTGTAATAAATTTTTCCAGATACAGCATTTGTTTTGGGTTTTCAGCCCAAAATACAGGAAAACGATGTATTTTTTGGCTTCCGGAAGTGCAAAATGATTCATGGATTGTTAGGCGTGGTTTCCCACTCGTCACTTCAGTCCCATTTTTGTCATTATGACCTCTGACATTGGCAGCTGGAAGGCTGAACATGAATGAGAAAAATACTACAGGACTCCACCATATGCAGGGACCTCAACAGCTGTATTTTTTGTTAATAACTTAACAATGCAACCACGTATACACCCCTTCAGATAAGGTCTCCTGCAAATGCCAACAGGAGCAATGAAAACCATCACTCATGATGACAAATAGTTTCCACCTAGCAGGTTCCTTTTACAGGGTGCCAATGGAAAATGCTTGCAATTCCTCTCCTGCAGAAAATGTTATGCCTCATTTCTTAATTACACTAGCCTCACCAACTGACTGCATTCTTAGTCAAAATAAGAAGAGAATTTTTGTTCCAGGTACTCTTGGATGTGTACCCTTGCTTGGGTTGGCAGGGCTTGGCAGTGCCTGACAGTGCTCTGTGGGAGAGATCACCAGCCAGTGCCCTTCTGATGCACAGGGAGTGCCTGGGGGTCAGGCTCCAAGCAAAAGTGACCCTCAAAAATGGCATACACATGAGACAGCTCAGCATGAAGTTGTCCTTACACACAGAGGACAAGGCAAACTGAACTGAACCCTGCTGTTAAACAGGGGCTGTAACTGTCTCTTTCTGCTCATTTGTTTCCTCAATGTAATGGGCCTGTCATGGCTGTAGTTATGAATTAATAAAATTTTGGGGAAAAGTCCAAACCCTAAAGTCCTTCATTTGCATTTGTCTACCACAACTGTGACAAGCAGAGAACATGTTCTTCTCAGCTTTGAGTATGATGGCTGGCTTTGAATGCTAAAAACCATACATACCCTGTGTAGGCAAATACATGCAAGTAGAAGCAGAAAACCTAATCCAAAGCAGTCATGCTTTGACATTTTCTTTGAATGGTTGTAAGAAGAGGAGGTGAGATTTTAAGTAGTTACTTGTAATACTGCTTGGAAAACCACAGTGATCTCAGAGCAGTCTTTTCTCTCTGTGTAGCAGAGTGCAACTAGATTGTCACCAACACTGTTCTCAGCAGGCTGTCAGCAGAAGATGAATTTAAGATTAATTACATTTTAATACAGTATGTGTACAAAATAGACGTATGGAGTTATGTCATGAAACCTGTCCCAGATAGAAGTGCTTTAGATGTGATACCAGGTTTTGGCATGGGTAAGGCACAAGTTTTTTTGAGGATCAGTGGCAAACCCCTTCTCATTCCCATGCAACAAGGAGATTTGTTTTCATCTTCTTCACATTGTTTTCTCCTTCGAGGAAACCAGAACAGGGTCCCCTGTCTCATGCCCATTGCAGTGACTGCGTGCAAAGCATCTCATTGAGTCCAGCAATGCTGTAGTATGCCTTGGCACATGACACTTCACTGAGCATGGAGTGCTTGTTTCCTCCCCAGGGAGCATGGTGTAAGAGGTGCCCTCATGCTGGGACCCTGCCTAGCACCCTGCTCTTTTACGGTAATGGACCACGCTGGACACACAAGTCCTCAGAAAGAGCAACTTTTCACTTCGTTAATGCATACACGATTGCCAAGACTGTGATACTGTCTATTGTCTTCCCCAAGTGAAAGCTGTGCACCAGCTGCTCTGTCTTCTGCCAGGCAGGGCAGCTGAGGAGGCAGAGTCAGCTCACCCCCAGACTCCCATCTGAGTGAACAGAGATGGCCACTTGGTTTGCCTCACAATGTCTCAGCTGATAAAGGTTATCTCTTCCTTTTAGCCTGACTGCTTCTCTTTACATCACTGTGGCTGTAACGAGCCTCCTTTTAAACAGACATTTACTTCAGCAGCTGGGGCAGACAAATGCTGCTGTCTGTCCAGCCAGCAATGGAGGATGAAGGACTCACAAGTACAGTGCTTGTTGCTGGCATATTTCTGCACTGATTCCTGATTTAAAGACCCAGGGGATCAGTGTTTTGTGCATTGTCAGGCTGGTTGGTTTACTTGTTGATGCTACAATGACCTTTTTACTATAGGGACTTGCCTGCCAAGTGATTTTCTGTCCTCCATTGAGGAGACAGGCACCTTTTCACAACATATCAGGTGACTCTGGATGTTTTTTAAAACACTTTGAGTGCAGTTTGCAAGACCACAAGCCTAGGACAGGTCATTAATTCTGATTAAAACTGATTAACATCTAGCATCTGTATTGGGTGCAGAGATGTAGGGAAGAAAACCTTCATTTCTGCTAGGTATGAACATTTAGCATACCTACTTCCTATTGTGGACAAACAAAAAGGAATAGTGGAACTAAACTTCTTGTAAGGGACATTGACATAATGTAGATAAAGTGCTTTTAAAAAAATGCCGATTTCCTTACAGGTTGGGTTTCATATGTGAATGTGAAACACAGCTGAAAAATTGTTTTATGTAACTCCGGGCTTGAAAATGTACAGTCACAGCCCTATGGCTGAAGAGTCCCCTTTAGTACCTGCAACCTTCAAATTAGGTTGAAAGAAAATACCACAGAAAAAGAAGGGCTGAAGGAAGATCTTTGGAGCTGAGACACCTCTGCTAAACCTAGAACTGCTTGCTGAAATTTACTTGAAATTAGCTGCAGGAAATCTTTGCTCTTTCATTCATGTAGAGGACTTTGGTTCACAGTACTGATTTCTTCTCTCTTCCAGTTCGATGCAGTTGGTAACATTTCAAAACAGAAAGATGCTTACCCTATCTGGGTGGCTGCTGCCTGCCTCCAGGAATACCACAGCTGACTGGACCTGCCATATGCATGTTGGGATGCTGGGGGGCTACACCTTCAGGGTCCTGCTTACCTCTCCAGGGAGAGCACCTGGTGTACCACACATTTTCAGAAAGACTGTGAGAGCTTTAAAAAGTTTAAATATTTGAGGCTTCTGTTAATTTACCTTGCAACTGCACAATTTTTTCCACATCTCTCTCTCTATTCCTCATTCCCTCCATAACGGTGACAGGGTATCAGAAACCAGCCCCAAACACTGTTTATGGAAAAGGCAGGATGAAGATAAGAGCACTAGTTTACAAGAACCTGTTTGCTCTGCTGACAGGGTGAAGATGGTCAAAATTGTTCTCCTGGGTCATTTTTCTCATATAGATGAAAGAAATCCTGTCTATATATATCACAGTTTATCATACAGAATCCTCTTCATGATGAAAAAAAGGATTTGGATTATTATGTTAAAATTTTCCATGGGTCAAATCTCCAATTCTGTAAAAGCATGTTGTACTCAAGACAATTAGAGGGCTGTGCCTCCAGGTTTTGCTTTTACGTATTTCTAAGCTCATTTCAGGGCAGACTCATTCCGCTGCAGTGCATGGTAAAAATATGATGGGAGAAGAGGCTAATGCCATTATAATATCTAATGAAAAAGTGTAAGTGCAGTGATAGTAGCTTTGAATGCTGCACATGGTCTTGAGTTATTGCATCCCACACAGCTCTGAGAAGAAAGTATCATTAATAATTTGTAGTAACCCATAGCTTCTAATTGATTGGATTCCTTTTTCTGTTTAAAACAAATGGACAAAATATACATAATTAATCTCCTTGCAGCTCATATTGTGTCAGAAATGGCTGTGCTTTTAGGAGGATACTCACTCCTCTAAAGTGTCAAAGCACGTACTCCAGCATTTAGGGAGGATGCTTAGCAAAAGACAGACAGCCTTCATTTCTGATAGCCTGATAAAGAGCAAAAGTCTCCTAGATGAGAGATCAGATTTGTTATGCTGAATGGGTGCCACAGAGAAGAGAAGAGCAAGTAACTTACCACGTCAATTATCTGCAGCAAGGAAAGCTGGAGCTCGACTATGAGTGGTTGGGAGTCATTCACTACAGGTCGTTCCAGACGATTGTAGTTCCTCAGCAGCGCTCTGTACAAGCGTCTCTGGCTTTCACCCTGCTGAGAGACTAGAGGAAAAGAAAGGTGTCTGTCATTCGAGCTGGTCACACTGTCACCACTGCTTGTCTGTTTTGTTGAAAAACCCCTCTTATTAGGTTTGTAATTAGAAAGCAGTTCCCAAAAATATCACCCAAATTCTGCACATTAATGTGACAGACAGAGCTTTTCTGCATTATTAAAAAAAACCCCACAACCAACACTCTTATTCATTACTAACATTCAGAAACTACTGAACAGAATTTGGGGCTCTGACTGAATGTTCCCATTTCTTGGAGTTCCTCTTGCTGATGGTCAGTAGAGTTGTGGCTGCAAAACCACCAGCTTCCTGGAAAGCAGTCACAGTTCTTTCATTTGCTTGTTCTTACTTTCTAGAGACTGGCTACTGTGAGCCAGCACTGGTATTACATAGACAAACTGTGTTTTTACTGAGTATGGATAACAGGTATCCTTATGTCTTACAGCTGATGTATCAAGCCTTTTTCTATGCTCAAGAAATAGTAACAACCCTTCTACATATCCTCTTCAGTTTTGTGTAGCAGTCTTTCCAGGCTTTGGGTTACTTCCCTTGACTTTTTTCATTCTGATGGCAGCACACTTTGTTAACGCCTACTGAGGTGGTGGTATGAAGGCTAGAGTATCTGACAGCTGTTACAGTGATATTGAATTTCTGGTAATACATGCTTAACTCAGTTTCCACTGGGAACAGACTCCACATGAAGCCATCATGCAAACAGCTGAGCATGTTAAAGATTAGCAGAATTTCAGTCTATGCCTAATTTCCAAGATGCCCTAGTTCCCAACTTTGGGGTGGGTGTAGAGAGCATCCATCTAACCTGCATGACCAGGCTTCCTTGCCATGACAACTGTAAATGGTGAAGGTTTGGGTAACTTCCCTCAGCAAAGCAAGCAGTTTGCTGGGATACACTGCTCAGAACCCTGGGTCCCTCAAAACTGTGTAGATCTTGGTGCTGTGGCTAGTGGCAGACTGAGTTCTACTTAGGAGCTGCACCTAAGAGAGTAAGGGTCATGGACTGCAGATTCCCTGAGGTCAAACCAGTCCTGTCAGCATGAGTGTGTATTCTCTGAACTGTGTAAATTCAATCCCTGGTAGAGAATCTGCACTCAAAATCATTATTACTTTAGACTGAAGCATTTTTCATCTACTGCAGCTTCCAGTCTCTGTGTGTGATGGTTTTTTACCACTTGATTAGAGCTCTGCACATTAAGACCAAAACTTCTCTCACAGAGGTTGTGATGAATATTTTCTTGACAGTGCAAACAAAATATAACAACCCGTTCAGCCTTCCCAGTCTCTTACTGTGCTTAGCAAACCCTTCAAGCCTGAGAAAAGTTGCCCTACAACAAAGCAGACAAGCCTTTTAAAGCTAATAATAAATTAAGTTTATAAACCCTTTACAGGTCTGTTTAACTTGTGTTCTCTTCATTTTTACTGATACTCAAGGGAGCTTTGTGACTTTCTAGCATGGCAGTGCCTGGTAAACAAGAAATAAGAGTATTTTGATTCACTTGGTAAATTACACCAACACATCAATTTCATGAGGCCTCTCTCTGCTTGTGTAATACTCTACATGATCATAGGCACCCAGAGGAGCAGATGCTGTAAGCACTCCTTCAATACCCCTTGCTGACACCTCAGTATTGGATGCTATGTTTTCACCAATGGCAAAAAACTCTGACCACAGGATCTCTCTTTCACCATCTTAAGCAAGCTTCCCTGCTTATTTAAGCAGTGATTTGTCCTCTGTTATGGCCTTTCCAGTGCCTCAGCAGGCCCAGACTGCATTATAAAAGTCTTGTGTGGAAAGGAAACCCATGAAAATCACCACACGTTGTACTGTGGAAAGAGGCTTTGTGTTTGGAGCATATTTGCTGTCCTTTCACTCACCTACCGACTCATGTTTCTGTGCTTTAGGCAAGAAATGACTTCCTGAACTATTGCTCTCATCTTGAGGACTTACGCAATACTTGTCTTTAACCTTTCTTTTAAACTGGCTGCCTCAGCTTTTACAAGGGAAAAGTGCCCTTCACTGGTCTCTGGACCCAACTGGGTGGCTGGACTGCCCTGGTACCTCCATTGTCATGGTGCATTGAAGCAGGCCCCCAAGGGAGGTCTGACTTGCACAAATCTGAGCATAACTCTTTGGAAAGCTATCTTTGCACTGTGTGCTTCATCCATGCTGAAGCCAAGCCCCTTTCCCTGTTAAACTTTGTGAGGTGAAGTAGCCCAGAACTGCACCTTGTTTTCCATCCTTTCTTCCACTCTCCCCTCTGTAATGTGTTCCTAATACTTTGCAATCTCTTGTATTCAAAATTGTTAACATAGTTGCAGCTGATCTATTCTTAGTCTGCTGAGCTGGCATTGGTGACCACGTATTTGTGTGCTGCATGGTTTTGCTTACAAAATGACATGGATTCAGAAGCAATGGAGCCTTGGGGTGTCCTGGCAAATAGCCATAGCAGCTGTTGGTACCACAAAGAGCTGGCTAGCCTAATCACACTGCCATTGCTCTGCTACAGCTGCTTTGGAGAAGGGAACTGAGGTGGATATCTAGTCTGACTTGTATGTTCACAGACTTCTTCTTTAAATTGTAATTTTCAAATACTTAATGTTTCATACTCCAGAAAGATTTCTGCTTTTTTCCTCTACAATGTTTGTGCTAATGCATTGTGACACTACAACTCTGTGTGCTAAATGGAGTGCTTGCTGGCGATGGGGAAGCCTGAATCTCTCAGGAGTACGTGGTAGAATAGGCTTTATCACTGATTACTCCTCAGTCACAGAAGTTTAACCAAAAGCAGTGGAACTACCTCATCTTTTCAAATAGGTTAGATGATGCATGTCAATATTTAAAACTGCCAAGTCAGTCTCCCAAAACCAGTGCCAGACTTACTTGCCTATGTATGTTACTGGTAAGTAAAAGTAACTGGCAAAGAGTGTGATACTTTCTAGGTAATGGATCTGAGAGTTTTTATGACCCACTGCCTCTGATAGTATCTACCTTGTTTCTGAAATATCTTTGAAGCAGTAGGAAAACATACAAACTCATTAAAATTTGAGGGAAGAGCAGGGTATGGTGTCTACCTCAAGTTTAGCAAGACTTTTGACACCATCTCTGAGAAATTCTCACAGACATTTGTCTATGCCTTACAGGCAAGATAAGTGAACAGTGAACAGAAAAGTGGCTGAACTGTCAGGCTCAGAGGGTTGTAGCCAGCAGCAAAAAGTTCAGCTGAAGGCCAGCCAGTGGTAGAGTACTTCAGAGATGGATACTGGGGACAGTGCTATTTAACATGGTTATAAATGATGCGACAGAGAGCACCCTTAGCAAGTTTTCAGATGGTACAAAACTGGGAGGAGTGGATGATACAGCACATGGTTTTCTGCCACTCAGATGGACCTTAAAAAACTGGAAAAATGCCTGACAGGAATCTCATTAACTTCATTGAAATAAAGTCTGAAGTTGTTCTGCACCAGAGGAGTAACCCCAGGTACCAGGCTGGGGGCTTGCTGGCGAGCAGGTTAGCAGAAAAGTCCCAAGGAACCTTACAGGTACCAAGCTGACTATAAGCCAGCAATGCACCCTTGTAGCAAAGGTCACCAGCATCCTGAGCTGCAACAGGAAGAGCCACACAAGTAGGTCAAGAGAGGTGATCCTTCCTCTCTGCTCAGCACTGGTGATACACACCTGAAGTGCTGGATCCAGTGCCGGGGCTTATCAGTGGAAAGGAGACATGGAATTACTAGACCAAGCACTGGATTGTTCCTCAGGATTTATTCTTGAATAATCTGAAAATGTTCCCTAAACTGCTCCTGGAGTTTGCAGAGAATTGGGAGGCACAAGGCAACCAATCCCCTGATGGTTTTATGAAGAGCTCTATGGAAAGCAGTTACTTTAGTACTCATGGACGACATTAAACTTTTAAACAGCTCTCTGAATTCCCTCCGTGTTTCTGCATGTGCAAAGACGGCTGCAAGAGTCCCACTGATTGAATGACATGACCTATAAAGTGCTACCAATCTTTTGAGAATACATGCTACAGTTGCATTTCATCTTTCTTTCCGGGATGTAATTGCTGAGAATCGCACAGCAAGGGAACCTGCAGCTAGGTCTGGCCAGATTATCCATATGGCACCCCCAGGAAGGACAGATGCCCTCTCCTTTCTAGGAGCTGTGCTGCCATGTCTGGTCTTGGCTGGTTGATTTTCCTGCTCTGCTTTGCACGCCAAGGTCCCCATGCTATAAGGCAAGAGTCCAGCCCTTCCAGTTCCCCAGGTCTGTTCACAAAGTGGTCAGCTTCTTAACTGAGAATCCTGGTGTGAGACACATTCTGGCTTGCTGTGCACAGTAAAGAATAATGAAACATTAACAAGATGATAGGTAGCAGACCATGGATTTCCACTAGTTTTTCAGCAATGGTACCTGCATTATAACCACTCCACTTCTGTTTCATGGTGTTCCCTGGTTTTGTTTTCATGATCTCTCAACTTTTTGAGGGGGGCAGCTGCTAGCTGTTTTCTAGCCATTGCTCATTTCTTTATACAGAGATCTGAGCCTGGATACACAAGTTAGAATTTTATTCATACAAGATTACTGGTACCTGAAGTGGTTTCCAGACAAAATACCATATTCTTTCCATATCACTTTATACTAACATATATGCACTCTAACTTCCCTCTGAATTAGAAAATGTCTCTGTTTTATTCTTGTTTTTGAAGACAGTTCCTAGAATCATCTTCATATAGAATCTTTTTGAAGTATATGATAAGATATAATCAACAGCATATTTCTGGTCCATCACATTGTTGCTTTTATATATTTTTCCAGTATATTGGAAAGTATTTTTATTAAGTATTTTTGAATACTTCATAAAAGGTCTCAAACTGCATATACTGTGGTTGTGACATTTATTCACTCCCCTTGTACCTTCTGCAGGTATTTCACCATATCTATATCACTTTTTTCTCCCTGTACTGTTACTTTGACATGTACCTTTTGTTAGGATTATTTGTTTGTTTTACTGTTTCATAAAAGAAAATGAGTGAAGTTCTGGCATTTTAAAAAACCCAAACACAACAGTGCCATTATACTGTGAGGTATTGTTAAGTTTAGTTGTGTAATGATTGTATTTAACTTTGTTATAACTGGAATATTTGCAGAGGAAAAATCCATTAAAAACTACTGTTATCAGAGCTAAATCCTAGAACTGTTTGCCTAAAACCTTCAGACTCCTCTGCCACTGCTCCTCTTCTATTATTTATTTTCTTTTTAGTTTATCACTGTACTTCTGTAGGGATTTTTAGCTATTGCTTTCAAAATCCAACTAGAATGATCACAGGAAGACATACAGACACACACACAATATCCAGTAATGAATTATGAGGGAAGTAACATGAGATGTATGAGGAAAAAAGCAAGTTGTTTCACAGACAATTTCATTCGCATAAAGAACTGCAATGGTAAGTGCACTTAGAAAATGAGGCACGTTCTAATGATTTGGAAGCTACAAAAAACAACTTATTTTGAATATTTTGCAGAATTTTAAGAATGTAAAGCATGTCACTGCCATATGTCACTTAATCCCCAGAGACACAGATGTGTCCCATCTACTTTTGTTCTTATGTGCAGCATTGTTACTTTTATCTGTGGCTGCAAATGCATTATTCCTTTCAATGCCCTTTGATTTAAAATGCATGCCATCATGCCTTCAGGGAAGAGGATTCACATAAGAAACAATGGAATTACATCAGCTATCTCCACCCTGTGTGTGTCTCTGTGTGTGTGTATTTATGTGTTGTGTATTTTAATATTTCCCTCATTTAAAACCTCTTTTTAATCTACTTCCCTTCTGGGTAATCTTTGACTCTAATCTTTGTCTCTCGCTATGCAGATTGTTTCTGCATCTTACACACAAAATTCATCAGATACCCAGAGGAATGTGAGAAATGACACGATTTCCTAGGCAAGGAGGACCTAATATTCCTGAAACTGGTCATTTCTGTTTTTTCATAGCAGATAAAGAGTTCCCAGCAGTGATGGGTCTTAAAAAGGTATCCTAGGAAAGGTTTCTTCTTAAAGACTCTAGGTACATGACAACATGCTAGAACTATGTAATGAAAGGATGGGCTTATATTTTTGGTCTTACTGGCTTGGTGCAGGTGTTTTAAAGGCTGAGTTATGAGTTTAAGGTAGAGAGACACACTTTAATGTATTAACAGTGGGATACTTCTCAAACATGTCATAGTTATCTAAACTGCCTCATTACTCCAGGTCAGAAACATAACTAACTCTTGCCAGTAAAGGCAAAAATGTACTTTCAGTGTAATACTAGTTTACATTAGCTCTATGCAATGCAAGTGTTATTACTACAATAGTAGATGCAGAGGGAGCACAGGAGGAGGAATTCAGAGCAGTGATGAAAAGAGGGACTCTCCTTGCTGCACATTACAGAGCACTGTGGCTGTCTAGAGGTGACTCTTGCCAGCATCCTGGGATTTGTGGAGAGGAGTAGTAAGGCAAAGGAAGTAGTAGTAAGGCAAAGGAAGTAGTAGTAAGGCAAAGGAAGTAGTAGGAAGGCAAAGGAAAGAAAACTATAACTTAAAGCAAGATACCAATGATATGGTCATCAGCATACTGGAATGGGCTTTGCACTCCCTGCTGCCACTGGCTTGCAGAGCATTTTGTCACATCCCTTCATCTCTACATGTTTCAAACCAGTTAACCCAGGAAAAGCCCTTCTTGGGGAAAGTGCTATGAAATTCACACTCCAAGTGCCATCAATGAGGCAGCCGTGGCAATATGCACAGCATTCACAGATGGCTCTGAAAAGGGTCAAGTCAGTCTGCACCTTCCCATCAAAAGCCCACCCTACACCATGCCAGGCACATGTGCAGAGCACAGATCTGGGAAAGTCATAAGTGAACCAACATGTGTAATACTAATTTCTGTGGAAACAGATAGGCAAGTCTGATTAGGCTGAGAAAACAATAGGCAGGAGGAGGTTTTTTCCTAAACCCAGTGCAGATAACAGCAGTGATAGAGCCTGCAGTGATGTTGTGGTTTAACCTCACACTGCAACTGAGTACCACGCTGTCATTTGCTCACAATCCCCCCTCCCGCAATGGGATGGAGAGAAGAATTACAAAAAAATTACAATAATAACATTAATGAAACATAATAACAATAATAATGATGATGATGATGATGATGATGATGATGATGATGAAGAAGAAAAGGAAGACAACAAAAAGAGAGACAGAAATAAAACCCAAAGAAGAGAAATGATGCACAATACAATTGCTTGCCACCCACTGACCTGTGCCCAGCCCACCCCTGAGCAGCAATCGGCTTCTTCTGGTTAGTTTCTCCAGCTTATGTGCTGAGATATACTAACTTCCCAGGAAGAGAAAAATAAGTAATTTTGTCCCAAGATGCAATGAGAGCCAAGATTCCAAGAGCTATTCCTTAGTCACAGGCATGTTCTCTTTTTTTGTGGTTCAAAGGTGAGGGAGGGATATTGCCTCTAAACCATTGCCTCAGTGTGTTGCTGATGAAGCAGTGGTAATAGGGTTTAATTTATCTGGGCAATGCAGAGGACAGGCTGGAGTGGAAATGATACAGACAATAATACTGTGAAAATGAACTGCCCGGTGTGCTCAGAGATGTTGCAGTACTTCTTTCCCTATTTTCTTCTGCAGTGCTCATCAGCTGGTTATGATCCCAGAGACAGCTGGTTTCCCAAACTGAACTTCTGCCTTGCCAGCCTGCCACCTGTACTTGAATAGCAAAGCTAAGAAGCAAAGGAACTGAGGATGCAATAGGCAAGGCTAGAGATGGCTTCTCCTGCCTTTTTCCTGCATCACTCAAGCTGCAGCTGTTGCCCACGAACACAGTGAGGGCTCCACTGGCTGCAAGGAACAGTCAAGGCACAAATGTCCAAAGTGAACATGGATCTGGGAATGCAAAGAAAGTTCCAAGTCTGTCTTTACAATATCAGAACTCAAATGCTGGATAATGAGAAACATAGTGTAAGAGCCCTCTGAAAGGGATGGGGGTTAGTCTGATGAAAATTTTGACCTTGAATAGTTGCTAATTTGTTCAGTGCTTAGTACATGAACTGGGAAATATGGAGATCCATTTTCCTAAATCTGAAACAGTTTCTCACTTGGGAAGGAAAACTTTCATAACATACCCATAGATGAGGTGGGAAAGAAGTCTGAGGCTTCGATGGTCAACATCTTCAAAGAGAAAGGGATGAAGGGGTGTGAAAATTCTCAGCAAGGAGTCTGAATTTATTTCACATTGAAGAGAAAAGCTGCTTCCACTACTGTCTTGATGAGGTAAATGACAGGCTCTGAGCAAATTGGACTTGAGACCAATCAAACAAGGTTTGTGGAGGTCTGACCTAGGACACTTGGAAACTGTATGTGCTATGCTTTGGCGGACTCAGTCCAGATCTGTTTATATGTATATAAAGTGGCTTAAAAGCGACATCTTCTCATTTTTTGTTTGAATTTTTTTTTCCCCAGATTTTAAAGGTAACAAGATTACAGTGACAGCTGAGTGTTGGTTAGCCTTGATCTGTTTTCAGAATGCTAGATGATACTGTCTTTTCCTTGGGTACATGGCTCAGGTCCCAGTTTTGTTGGGATCAGTGGGTATATGAAGTATTGGTCTCTCCCTGATGCACCCTGCCAGCCAAACCTGCATTGGCTGAGTCACTCATCCTGACTAAGAGCAGAAATGAACCACAGTGAAACTGAGGTACTTCTAGACAATGATGATCTGGGGAGCCTGATTTTGTCCTGTCTTTACCCTGTTGATTTTAAGCTTTGGTAACTTCAGTCTAATGCTCCTGAATTATGTCAGTGCAGACAAAACAAAATTAAAACAAAACTGGTGCCCTGTGTATCCAGGGGGAGCATCATTGTCATCTTGTAATACAGTAGCAATGCCTGCAGATGGGGGATGCTTGGTCTCTGAGTGAGACCAGAATGAGTCTGAAATCCAGAAAGTGATCCTGTGCTGCCTGGGCTGCCCTCTTGTATTCCCCTACAAAGACTTCCTGAGTCTGCTAGAGCATTTTGACCCAAAGGTGAAATCATTTGCCCATTTGACAGAGGCCTCCTTTGGAGAAAGATGTCTCTTCTCCTTACCCACAGACCTGTTTCCCTTAGATTTACCCTTTCTCTACCCTACTGCCCCCTCTTTGACATCATCAGGCAACAAGTAGATCTGATGGTGCCAGGAGTGCTGAAGTGCTTGAGCTACCAATCCAATAAATTTAAATGATAATTGGTGACTGTCATAGGTTAGCAAGCATAGTCCCGGAAGGGATGTCCTTGCTAAGGGGTGCTTACAATTTCCTCTGGGACCTGATAGAGCCTATCAGCTGGCCAGTTTGAATATGGACAATTCTTTAAGCCACTTAAAGTTGTGACCGCCTCTGTGATCCACACTTAAGGATAGACAAACTCCCCCCCAAGCTCTCTCTCGTTTCCAGCGCTGGCACAGGTGGCTGCGGGCCCCGTGCGGGGGCCAGCGGGCCCGGCCAGGCCCTGCTTGGGCCAGGCCGGGCCGGGCCACGGCCATCCTGGAGCCAATGGGCCTTTCCAGCCGTGGAACCCCCCCCACTGCCTTGCTGTGGGCAGCCGGAGCGGCTCGGAACCCCCCCCTCCACTGCAGCCAAGATTTCAGCAAAATCAGCACCTCTGTCCGGCAGAGGTCAGTGACCAACAGCGATAAGCCACATTCCAGCTGCAAGGCCGAGGTGAGATTAACCCTTTTATTGCTGTGAAGAGCTGAAAACCTGAGGGAAGAGAGAGAGGAGATGCTTAAAGCTGAAAGTCTGTTGTGAAGCTATGATATATCAGAGTATCCCGTTGTAATTTCATGAAGATGTGGGGGGTGGAGTGTTCAACTTGTAAGCAGTAGGCAGATGCTGACACAGCTGTAATTTCATGAGAAGTTTGGACAGGGAGAGATGGACCAGATGAGGACTTTTGCTCCAAACGGGAAAGGAGAAAACCTCAGTTCCTAGAGATGCTCCCAGAGATAGTCTTAAAGATGAAGATGAGGAAGACCCTTTGCTCCCAGGGAAGGAGAAGGGCCTCTGTTTTTTTTGTTTCTGAATGGCTCAACCTTAAAACTGTACCCCAAAAAACTTCAAGAGTGGACCCTCGAAAGCAGTTGTGGGAAAAGCTGCAAGTCGGGGGAAGGGACTCACATTGCAAGCAGAGAGACTCCTCTTCCTAAATGGACTGAACAATATTTGGAAGTGGGTGGCTGTCTCGTTGTGATAATGTTTTCATAGCACGAGCAAGAAGAGACTTCTCTTTCTAAATGGACTGAACAAGGTTACTATGGAAGTGGTAAACAGACTGAATATCCCAAGGGTTGTCTTTTTACATTGTCAGTGGGAGAAGGGCGGAAGGTGGGGGGAGGAGGAGAGTTTTGAAGGTGGTATAATTTTTGTTCTTTTTTTCTTCTTTTAGGTCTGTTAATAAACTTCTTTATATTCTTTCAAGTTTGGTGCCTGCTTTGCATTTCTCCTAATTCTTATCTCACAGAAGATAAACAGTAATGAGTATTTTAGACCAAACCACTACACTAAATTGGTGTTTCCGCCCGGGAACAAACCGAACCCACGACAGTGACCCTAATATCTTCGGAAGTTACATTAGAAGGCTTAGACCTTGAACAAAATGCTACTGCAGACAGTATGCATCAGGACAGTTGTTTGGTTATTCTAGAAAGGTAAATCTTTCACTTGGAGCTCCTGGAGCTGCCCAGTTGCCTTTCATGGATTGTATGTGAAGCCTGAACATGAACAGGTTCAATTCAGTGTTTCTGCCTATTTGCCAACTGAAACAGTGTGAACTGCAAACTACCTAGCAACTTCTGATTTAAGTTTTGATCTCTTCTTCCCATTGTTACAGTTGCTCAAGCTGGATTTCAGTTTGCTGACTACCTTTCTAAAATGACACAGTATTAAAGGGAAAGCACTTCATCAATTGCCATGACTGCTCTATCATTTCTGCATGCTCTTAAAAAAAAAACCGCACAAGATGGCTAAGAATTATGTAATATATTATCTGCATCATTATATGACTTCCTATGTTTGGTTTTTCACAAATGTACTGACTCAGAGGTGATGAGACCATTAAGCAGCATCATTCTCTACAGCCAGCCTGCGCTCAGTGAGGCCCACTGCAGGACATGCAGTTAGCTCTGTGTCATGAAGCCTTTCATAGGACAGCACTGATCCCTTGGAGTGAGTGGAGTGGAGGCCACTGAGACAACAGGCTGCTGTAACACAGCAGACAGATTAGAAATAAAGAGATATTATGCCTTTGATCCGCTTGGAGACGAGAAAACAAAGGGGGGTTCTTTTGGCTGCCTTCAGGTTCCATGAGGAAGGGTTCCATCATGAAGAAGGCAGGCTCTTCTGGGAGGTGCACAAGGACAGCACTGGTGAGATAAAGTTGCATGATGGAGCATTCCCACAGTACTAAGGAAGCCTTTTTTTCCTCAAGGGTACTCTGCACAGGGGACACCACTGTCCTTGGAGATGTCTGCAGCTTCACTCTTCAGACAGCAACCCAACAGAGAAGAAGGGCTGGCCTGGGCAACCTCTGGAAGTCCCTTCCAGCCAAATTATTCTACCACTATATGAATCTGTACAGACAGACCCTCTCTCACCTCAGCTGCCACAGACACATCTTTTCCAATTTACAACTTAATTTTCTCCCTTGGCATGGTGAAGATCTAAGTGACCAGTGATGCTTTTCCATGTAACCACAGCTGAGCTTCAGGGAACACATTGTACTGTCTTAGTCCAATCTGCAAACTGACTTCAGACTCTGAGTTCTCAGTGAGAAATGAGACCTCCTCAAGCCTGCCTTTCTTCTAAGTAATTTTTCTGTCCAAATCTATGTTGCAGTAAGAATAGAAATGAGGACTGTGGCTTTCTCTTCAACATTCTGGAATGCAGTAAGTGCTGAAAATATCAATTTCTGAATGGTGATAAGGTTTTCAGACATCTGTTTCAGCACTCCATTAAGCACAGATTTCCTAATTGAGCAAAGTCAATTGATAGCAAGGCAAGACAGAGACACCTGCACCTCACTGTTTTCATGCCTAAGTACTCACGTATGACCACAGGTTCTCCTTCCATTGAAATTTACTGACTTAATTGCAAGCCCTGGCAGGGGAGATTTTTACTTCCAAACACTTCACCTGGTTCTGGTCTCAGCCTTCTCATCAGCTGTTTTGCTCAATGCAGGAAGTATTTGATAAGCAAAATTCTTCTTTCAAGCCGTATTTTCTCAGGAGTGTGTTCTAAAACAGCAATAAACTCCTGTCTACCTTTCTCATTCCCCAGGATGATACTGATTGCCAGTGCTAGCCCTACCTGTCTCAGATCTGATCTCTTCCTTAATTAGATTATGTAGGATCTCTACATAGACATCTTCAACCAACCATGTCAGGACTGATACAAAGGGTTTTGATCTACTTTAATCACACCCTAGAGCTGAAGAGACTTTATCTCCCTCCTTGCTTGTCATATACAAATGAAATTGTATATGCTACCACCATCACTAACTCATGTTCTTTTCCATATCCCTTAGGAAAATAAACCAGAGAGAAAAAGAGTTCTGAAGCTGTCTTTAGGAGATGAATCCTCTGCCTGGAATGGGAACTTCTGCTCTGAGACCATCAGAAAACCCTCTGAGCTGGAGCAAGGCTGAAGGCTCCCAATGTGCCATCTGGTATCATCCCAAAGACCAGATGGGTGCTACTTTCTCATGCACTGTATCTGCTTCTGGATCACTTCCTATATGCAGAGTGCTATACCAATAGGTGCATGTAACAATAGGCACTGGTGATGTCATGACCCAGGTGCATTTTCTGGATCTTCCCACTTTTCCCAGTGATATTTGAGAAGAGTTACCACAAGATTTAGCTCAGATCACTATCAGCAAATGTGCAGAGAAATACCTCCAACTTTCCTGGAGCCTGGCAACTTCCCAGAAGCTTGGGCCAGCTCCACTGTCACAGCTGTGCCTATGATAATACAGATCAGCCTTAGAGCTGTGCCAGTGAATGCACATAGAAGATTAGTGACTGAACACAAGGTCTGGTTCATTGAACTGAAAAGTCAACCTCAAGAAGCAAGCATGTACAGCAAGTTACTGTAGCAGACAGTAATTCAGAGGAAACAGGGGGTTGCCTAGGACCCTGCCTGCCTGTCTTAAATGTATTGACACATATCAGTGGCACGAGTACTCTAGATCACAGAGCATATGTGCATGTGCCATGGACAAGTGCATTGACTCCCTCTGGCTCCATGCATACATGATGCCTTGGCATGCTCTCAGCATTCAGAGTGATCAGCCCTGGTGTCTGCGCTATTAGATATTAAAAGAATGGCAGGGATCTGACAGCAATTTCCCATCTCTGCAAGTTGCATGTGTGGCATCTTTTTATGCCATCAATATGGAAGAAAAGACCTACCAGTACAAGCTAAGGCCTAGCTCATACTTTTCTATTTTAAGTATGTTTCAGCTGTATTATCTTTGAAACTGTATCATTCAGTGCATCAATATAGAGAATGGGGAGAGCTGAGGTGAATACAACCTTCAGATCTCCAATTAAGGGTATGAACGATTCTAAATTATCTAACTTTCACACCTGGTTCTACTGTGATAACAGTTATGAGATGTAAAAGTAGAGCTACTTCACCAACCAATGACATTACACTGTAGTTAAGGCACAGGAATTCTTTTATCTGTTCAACTGTATCTCTGGAGTAAATGAGTTTGATTAACACACATCACTGCAGCTCCATCAGGCCTACACAGCCAAGGCCTGAAGTTTAGACTCCCTATACAGATATTTAAGTAACATTCTTTGTTTTTCCTACTGCACAGATCTCTAAACTCATGTCACCTCAGTCTAATTAGCTCACATTAGAGAAATTATAGCTTGGCAGCAGAACCTGGCCTTCCAAGCCTGTCTTGCCAATGCTTCTGCTGTTGCAGAAACAGCATCTGCTTGCATGGAAGTGAACCAAGAAATTTGTGATGATTTGCTCCTAGAGGTCATCAGTTGTGTTCTGACATGATCACTAGAGCTCATGGAAATAAGCAAAGGTGTGAGAAAGCACAAAATGGGTATAGAACAGCTATCCAACTCTGTATTATGAGTGAGCCAAAGAAAAGCTGCTTTAGACCAGCTGAGTACACCAAGTCAGGCTGAATTACTTCATCATTTCCAACTTTGAGCTGGTTAGCTCACTTGCAGCATCCCCTGCCACAGGATTTATCCCATACAGCTGAGCACTTATATTCCCACCAGACTGAAGAAGAAGGTCGCTGTCCTCAGTTTGCCTTTGGCTTTGTTGGGCTCTTCAAAGCCATATGGCCAGATATGACCCTGATGGCTGTCTGTACAGAGCAAAGAAACAGAGAGGTCTGACTCTGTTCTGTGTGGCATGCAGGCACTGTAATGGCCTCACTTGAGAAATAAAAAAGGATATAAAGGCACAGAAATTAGAATACATGGTTTGACTGGAGACTAGCCAGGTGTGTGTCTAACTTCCCTGGCTGTTCAAACCCTGTAGATGCCTGTGCCTTGAGCTGAAGGTAACTCCTCAGAGAGGCTACGTGCCTTTGTGGTCACTGCAACATGTTTCTCAGAACGTCCTTGCAGGGTTGTCTGCACTCTATCTCTCAGACTGCACCACACTCCAAAAAAGGGAGCAGAAATGGGTCTGATCCCTCCTTTCCAATCACTCCCTGGACCAGGGTTTTCAAGTCCCTCCACCTAAGGTTGTTAGGTAGCTGCTGAAACTCACTGGGTCCTTCTACATTCTGGGTACTCCTTCAAGGATTGTCCCCAACCTGGAAGGGATGTCTGACCCTGAGAGATTTCACCTGGGATCTAGGAAGGTTGAAAACCAGTTTCCTGATTTTTCCTAAGGCCCATGTCCAAAAAGTGCATCACCAGTTGTTCAAGAAGGAGGGCTGCAATGACCTAGCTTAAATGACATGACTACTGGGGCTCCTAGAATTATTCCAAGTAAAGTCAGGTTGAAGCAGACAGTTGAGGAAAGAACTGGAAAAAAAAAAAACCTGAGCTCTTCATATGTTGTTTTGTTTGGTTTTTACCTAGTTCTTGTCACAACTTTCCTGTTAAACAGCCCTACAGGAGTTTTCAGTACTTGATAAACTGTTATGAACAATGTTGAAACAACTCAGCACTATGCAAGAGTGACGTTAGTTATGATTTGAATTTGCTGTGACTTCCATGTCGGTGAACTAAGGAATCCAGGGGGAGTTCATCTGGAGCTACTGTTAAAAAACTCTGCTACTGATAACATGCTAAGATCATCTTGACTTTTTTCTCTGCTGCCCCAGCTGGTCAATTCCCAGGTCTTTCTGGGCATTTTTTCCCTTTTTTTTTTTAAGTTAAAAAAATCTGTAAATCAGAGGTCAGTTACAGAACAACTTTATCAGAAATTCGTTTTATTCTGCTTTGGTAGTTGTCTGCAAAAGTGCATGTTGCATATAAAAGTGTAAGCTGTTGGTAAAAGCACCGAACAAAAAAAGCCTCTGAATTATTTATAAAAGCAGTTTGTCTTCATGTGCTGCTGAGAGAAACTAAGCATCCCCCCTGATGAATTAGTGATTACTCATTATTTAAAAGGCAGGATTTACATGACACACAACTTCTCAAAATGGGAATGCCCACAAAATTACTTATCTTATAACTGGATGCTATAACCTGCCTGTTAGTTCAGCTCCTAAAGTAGCAAAGAAATGTCTTGAAGATAGCAAGGTTCTTAATTTAGCAAGGTGGGGAAACATTTTTCTGCAGTACCATTGCTACATTAGGCAGATGAAATGTGGATATGAAATGCCCAGATGTTTTCCAGTTTCAGATGAATTAATGAGGAATTATCTATGTGGCATGAACAGTCCAGTGCAACATCACATATACGCAAGTCTTCTGTGCCCCTGCACTTCTGAAATAGGTGGACCACTTCCTCTGCTTTAAAAAGACAGTCTTGCATTATACATAAATCATGAGAAACAAGACATGGTCCTTCACACTTGGAGTACTCAGTTTTAGAATTTTTGGTTGCTGTAGGCATGTATATTTCAGCTGAAAGGGAGCCATAAAAGCACATTTTGTGTAGAACACTGAATATCTTTCAGGACTGTGGCTATTTCAACATTCTCACTTAAAAACACTTTATTACCAGGCTTGCAATTCTGCATGTTTCGAAATAATCACACAGCTCCTATTTTTGTTTGCACCATGCTGAAACTTCAGAAGACAGCTCGGTCAGAGGTGACACCTTAGATTACAGAAGCCCATTACTATTTTTATTAGATGTTTCCACCTTATATATCCATCTCTGCCTGGACTGTTTCTTATTAAGCACGCGAAGAGTATGTTTAATAAAAACAAACCAGAAACAGTAGATTTATGTATTTATACACATTTAATCCTCCTAAATGATGCACAGAAAGTAAACAGTTACGAATTTTCTTCTGTTCATTTTTCTGTGTAGAACACCATTTCACCCGCACACCCACAGGGTCCTCAAAGTTATTCTGACCAGCCTGAAGTTATAATTTCCTGTTCTCAAAAAGCCATGGGAAGATTAAATTTTTAAAGAAAGCGAGAACATATTTCTTTTGAAACATAGCCATTTCAATTAATTTCTGGAAGTTAAGATTAACCACTTTTAATTGAAAAATAAAACCACAAAAACAAACCTACACACCTCTTCCTTCTTAAAAAAATGTGCCCAGCACTGTAAGATCGACAAACTTAACTAAACTGATTACAAAAGTCAGTTAAACCAGCACGGGACTCTAATGAAGTTCAAAATAGAAGCAGACACAAGTCTTTCTGAAAAAAGGAGTTGGGGTAGGATGTAACTAGCATTTAGGAAAAAAACCCAGCCAAACAAAACAACAGCAACAAAAAAACTAAACCACAGCAAAAAAAGCATCTTGGACAAACACAGATGAGCTTACCTTTAAATAGTGAGAGGAACAAGGATGACCAGAGATACAGTGCAGAATAAACAAATGCCAAGCACTTTTCTGTGAGCATTGTCAAAATAAGCTGGCTCTCCTTCCTGAGCAGAGGGTGAAAGAGGATGAAGTCTTGGAGACAGCCTGCAATGACTGACGGATTTGGCAATTACGATAATAAGGCATCAAACCAGCTTCCCACCAGGGGAGAGAAGTGCATTTGCTCATGTGCTTCTCCAGTCCCCAGGAACCAAATCAGCTCAGTGCTTGGTCAGTAAATCCTAACACAAAGGAACAGGTTACATTCCTTTGGACTCACATTGCTAGACACACTAAGCCTTTCCTTGGTCAGGAGCAAATGCAAGTGATCCTCGCACACAGCTGTCTGTGTACTGCAAGAAGGGGGAGTGTGCTGCCTCCGAGATGCTTTCCACATCTCCACATATTGTACCTAACTCGAGACAGCACGGCTGCAGTGCTTCCAGTGCTTGCACTCGAGTGCCTCTAGAGCTGTTTCCAGGCAAAATGAATTTGTGTTCCCCTCTGCTCTCTCCCAGCTGCCAGGGCAACTTGCAGCAAGCACCTGTAGCACACACCTGCCTTTTCTCCCAGCAGAGGTGGCAGGGGAGATTCAATAGTGCAGAAGTTTGAACAGATGAACATAGCCAATCTCCTGTCTGGTTTTGATATACCCCTTCCTGCAATCCCTTACACCAGATGTAGGGAGCTGCTCTGAGTGCCCTCTTCCCCAGCTGCCCACTGTGGGATTTTGCACACAGCCTGACTCTCCTTCCTTACCACAATTTTATTCACCAGCCAAAGAAAGGCAAGGAAAACAAACGCTTGAATAAATGATATTCATCATTTGGGCCTTTCTTTTCTCAGCTGCCTGTTCTGCACACTCACCCACTTGTCTTTCACTGCAAGCAGGGACAGGACTTCGCACTTCCCCTTGTTGAATTTCTTGGGGCTCCTGTCTTGGCAGGGTACAACCCCGGGCTGACGCAGAGGGCAGCAGCAACTTGTGACTCCGGGCAGGAGGAGGGATTTGGGCGCTGCCGTAGTGAGCTTGCAGCGGGCAGTGCGGGCTGGTGGGGGAGCAGAGCCCCGGGATGTGGGGCACAGGGTGTGCTGAGGAAGAGGACTTGCGAGGCTGATCGGTGGGGCATGGGCTGACCATGGAGTCTCCCTGGCTGGGAACATCTGCCCTGGGATCAACTGCAGAAATGCAAACCTGGAGCAGGGTCCATTATTTTTGTGTTAGATTTGGGGTTTTTTAAAATTTCTCTATAAGTGAAAGCATTCACTAGTGAGCACAACTTCACACATACTGCAATTCCAGTCACTGTACTCACCTTCAGCCACTGGAGGTGGCAGTCCTCCCACTGACGGCCAGGGTGGTGTTGTGCAGACCAGAGGCAGCTCGGTATCTGGAACCACCTGCTCTCAGGTGGAATATGTCCGATGGTGCCCCGTGGGGTTCTCCTCAGAGTTACCATCTCTCCACAATGAGTGCAGGATGGAGGTCACCCTCCTCTTGCAGAGGGGGCACTCGGGCTTGCTCCCAGCCCACTGCAGGAGGCACAC
The DNA here is from genome assembly GCF_041296385.1 of Aphelocoma coerulescens. Lineage (NCBI taxonomy): Eukaryota > Metazoa > Chordata > Aves > Passeriformes > Corvidae > Aphelocoma > Aphelocoma coerulescens. The sequence continues at coordinate 46,050,299 of NW_027184085.1, forward strand.
TTAGCAGAAGCAGAGCAGCCATGGCAGCACATAGCTGGTCTCCTCCCATCTGTCCAGGCAGATGGGACAGCAGTTGTCCAGCTCCATGGCCATGCTTGCCGTGTGCTGTGGGATCTGGGGGCAGCTGGGAATGACAAAAGGCTTCACTGCCTCTCAGTGACACTGCAGCGCTAGAAAAACGAGGCCACAATTGTTGTCTGGCCCTAGGAGAGATGGAAGCAATGCCCACAACCCTCTGGAAGGAAACCCTCCCCGTTCCCCAGATGGAGTTTTCCCCTCCCTGATCACTTCTGCTGCCACAAAAGTGACTACTGAGTGCCCCACCTGCCTTATTTTACAAATAATTCACAGGAGTACAGGCTGAAGGTCACTGATCTCCCAAGGATGGCAAATCCACCTATATTATGGCTCTCTGCAAGCAGGAGACTTGATGCTGCAATATTCCACTTTGAGCATGCAAATGCAGACAGCTGGAATCCAGAGGCTTTGCTGAAGTCCAGCTGTTTTCTCAGCTCCTCAGCTCTTAATCAAATTTCAAAACTCACATTTCCAAGTGAATTCTTGGAAATACCTGGGTTGCTTTGTTCCACACACAGGCATTTAGCCATGTCATCTGGCAAAAAATGAGCATGTCTGACAACCAAATATACACCCTGGAGTCTAGAAAACATAACTTACTGCACTCCTGATGTGCAACCAGGCTCTTTGTTGGGATCGCTGCTTACATAGGCTTCATCATCAGTGCAGGGACCCAAAAGTGTGTTTCTCTCACAGGCTGCTGTCAAGGAAGGAAACAGCAAGAACAAGATTATTGTGCAAGTCTGTCATGCTCCTCCTCTCCCACGTCCACCTGAACTATGCTGCCACTGCAAAAGGCTTCCCCAGAGAAAACAAAACCAGGCCCTTCTGACTGAGATACTATGGTGAGGATGCACACCTGCCCCTCAGCTCTGGATGGGTTCATTGCCCTGTCCCCTTCTCCTACAGAAGCAATTGACATGAATACAGAAAGCAGGATTTCTCACCAAAGAGCTAGGAGGCAGACATTTTCTCTCATTACCATTTCCCTGTGAAACCTGGGATGGACTGCTGCAGACTGAGGCTTATACACGAGATCCGTATCAAAGCTCTACCTGCTGGTTCAGGCCGTGTTCTGACCTTCTGAAGTTATGTGACTTGTTCCTCTTCATTTTGAGCTTTCTTCTCCTTTGGGTCACATCAGTACAACTCAGGAAGTTTGGAGCTGGGCATCCTTCCTCTGTGGATGGGTTTGTCTGCAGGTGAGGCAGCTCTTCTTCTACCACCTCTCCCAAAGCTCGCCGCTGAGTTTGCCCAGTCAGCCCTTCTAGCACTGACTTGACTTCCCAGCCAAACCTCAGCACCTCATACCAACAGAGCCAACAGAGATAAAGGACACAGTCACACTTTAACAACTGAGCAAGGAGAAAGGAGGATGAAGAAAGCCCTTATAATGCAGATAGTGCTGCAGAATGCTTTTTCCCAGGAGTGGTTTGCATGCATTATGAGTGATTTGAGGCAGTCCGGCAAAGGTGTCAAGTGCTGGAGTGGATACGGTGCATTGTTCAGAAGTTATGTCACCAGGAGTTCACCATGCATGTCAAGCTGCAGAGACCACTCACTGGGTTCAGCTCCTCTCCAAGGATGGTGGATGACACCAGGCCACACATGCACAGGCCAAGCACCCTTGCTGGTGAGGCTGGGGATGCTGGAGGACAGGAAGGTACTCCAGGATGTGAACACCTGTCTGGTTAAGAAGGCTGGGGTGATCCCAATTCTGCTGGGTGCTGGGGTGAGGAAGCTGGGGAAGTGAGCTATGGAGGGGTCCACTCCTGGTGCAAAGGGAGGCAGATGGTGGCAGGCAGGTCTGCATGAACTGGGGATCTCATGGCTCCCACTCCTACAGGCAGCAGATGCCTTGTGGGTGGGTTGAGGTGACAGTGGAGCTGCCACCTGAGCTCTGCATGCTCCAATGACACATGGAACAGAGCTGCACAACAAAAACAAGGTGCAAGGAGCTCCAGCCCTGTCAGGCAGGTGTGCAGCAGCCCCTCATCCCCAAGGGTTCAGGCTCTGACACTTCAGCCCTTGCTCCGTCCTTTCCCCACACAAGGAGAAGCATAGAGGTGTAGGGGACTGTACCAGAGCTTTGCTGGGAGGGTGATTTCCTCTCCTCAGGTGCTAGGGTCTGCACCACTGGGCATGGTGGAAGCTCAGCTGGTGAGGTAGCACTGCAAGCCCCTGGCCCTGCTGACAGGGACTCAGCCAAGATGGGGTTTATGCTCACATGCAGTGCTCCGGGAGTCAGCCTTGGCCATCCTAGCCACGTGGCAACCCTGTTGTCCATTGACCTTCGAGTTACTGAAATGCTGTCTGAGATGCAGCATCACTTTGTGTCATGGCCCCAAGCCCCATCCCTTCCTCCGGGCCCTGACTGCTAGGAGCAGCTGGAGAGACAGTTTCCCCTGATGCTTGTGTGGGGTGGTGAGGAGGGAAAGGAGTCCTTCCCCTACTTAGAAGGAAAATCACGAAATCACAGAATTGTTAGGGTTGGAAAGGACCTCTGGAGATTATCTAGTCCATACCCACTGCCGAGGCAGGGTACCCTACAGGGTTCCACCAGGAACTCATCCAGATGAGTTTTGAATGTTTCCAGTGAGGGAGACTCCATGTAAGAGGTGGTGAACCCCAGGACACAGCCCTGAAGCATATGTTCCAGAGAGACATGAGGCCTGGGGATCTTCTCATCTGTCCTATTTCCCATCTCTACATTTCTTTCGCAAATCAGTGTCTCTTTCCCTTTGTGCTTCTTTCCTGCTCTCCATCCCTTTTCTTCTCTGTTTCTGCCCCACTTCCTGGTTTTTCTACTCTGACCCTCTGTTTCCCAATTTCTCTTTCTCCTACTGCCAGGTCCTCCGGCTCCTTTCTGTATTCTTTTTGTTTATTTTCCTAGCCCTTCATTTCCCTGTCCCCACACGTTTTTCTTTATCCGCATCTCCTTTCAGCTCTCTCCACCTCTTCCTCCTCCTCGACCCTTATTTCACTCTCTCTATCCCCACTTGTCTCACCATCCCTTTTCCACTCCCGGTGCCTCCCTTTCACTCTCGGACACATTCCCCACTCCTCGCTCCCTGCCCTGCTGCCTCGTCCCTCTCGTCCCGGGGCAGTGCCCCTCCATCTCTCCTTCCCTGCCACTCTCCGTGCCCGGCACATGCGCGCTGTCCCCCCGCCGCCCGCGGCCCGCCGCCCGGCTGTCCCTCAGCGCGCCGCCGCCCGTGCTGCCCGTGCGGTGGGGCCGCCGCCTCCGCCCGGCTCGGCAGCCCGAGCCC